>NC_059344.1:13743106-14068106 GCF_019703515.2 Myxocyprinus asiaticus | reverse complement strand
ATCATCTATTTATCTGTCTGTCTGTCTATCTATCTGTCTGTCTGTATTAGAAAATGCTGTGACACTAAGTTAATGTTAAGGGTTTATATAGGGGTTTATAAATGACTAATAAGTCATTTATATATACATTAGAAATCCTTGATATGCAGTTAAAAGAGCATGAATAAAAAGGATGACTTTCATGCAATACCTGCCAATAGTGAGCATTTTAACTTGCATGTTATAAAAGCTTAATAAATACACTTATTCATGCTTATAGTATTCAAAAACATTAAATGCCCTAATTATGTTACAGTGCAACAATAGATTATTACAGTGAGATGAAAATAAAAGATTGCCATTTTACTTCCAGTTGACTTTTCATACTCATTCACAACATATATTGTATAATAAAGCCTGATGACCATGAAACAATAGAGGACTTTATAGGTTTCCAATGCTGGCAACTCCACTTTACATAAAAAATGAATTTTCATAGGTTACTAATGTTTAATAAGAGTTATTAAGCGTTTATAACGTGAGATAAAATGGCTCACTATTTGGCAGGTATTGTATGATACTCACCCTTTAAATGCATGTTGTTATAACTGCATATCAATTATTTATAATGCATTTGTGAATAAATGAATTGTAACTGATTAACAAACCCCTTTATAAGCCCTTAACATGGGGAACAAAAATGTAAAGTGTTATAGAAAATGCAAAACCTATCAAGATCTCTGAGCTTTGAGGAACAGTCTTCAATCCGTTCACGTTTTTGTTGTGCAAGATTTCTGCTATAGTTGAGTACAATTACAAAACTCCTTTTGCTATGAATGATTTATTTTGCTATCTATAGCAGATTATTTTAACAAAACCAAATTCAGTTTTTGATCTCACTTCATTTCTGGGATCCTACTTGTTCTGCCTGAACCAGGTGCAACTTCCCTCCCTACAGCTTGCTACAGTAACAGGAAACTTGACAAATGTGCAGAGAGCTAATCAGAGCAATTAATAACTTATATCTAATTTAACCCCGCATTCCGCATTTGGAGCAGATATAATTTTTATATGCTGAGTTGTGCTTAACAAATGATGTTACCATGCCAAGTTATACGTTAGGTTAATCAAGTTATATGTGGGCAATCAAGTGTTTGTGAAGGAAAACAATAAGGAAAGTTTGTTTATGGGGGAAAGTGAACAATAGTGTGTGTGTGTGTGTGTGTGTGTGTGTGTGTGTGTTTATACTACATTGTGGGGCCCAGCCAGCGGTCCCCACGAGGGAAATGGCTTATTAAACATACTAAACTATGCTTTTTTGAAAATGTAAAAATTCAAAAAAGTTTATGTGAGGGTTAGGTTTAGGGGTAGGGTTAGGTTTAGGGGATATAAATTATCATTAGATCTGTATAAAATGCATGGAAGTCTATGGAGAGTCCCCACAATTAAATAAAAGCAAGTTTGCATGTGTGTGTGTGTGTGTGTGTGTGTGTGTGTGTGTGTGTGTCTCTTTTTACCAACAATTGCTGTAAAAAAAGTCCAGAAAAGTTCTAAATGTGGAAAAATAACTTTGTTTTTCATTATTGTCATAATATCATTATTCACTACTAGAAATGACCAAATTTTTTATTTAATGTTATAATTAAGGTAAGTCTGTGTTAGTGTTGTCATGATACAAAAACGTCAATAGTCGGTACCAATACCAGTGAAATTTCACGGTTCTCAATACCAATTTTGATACTACATAAAAATATGCTAATATGGAAATGTGCTTGAACATATTCCTTTAGCCTTTTTAAAATTAAATTTCAATATAAATAATAAATGAGAAGAAATGCATGTTTCCTTCAAGTGTTTCTCAATTAAGTATGCATTGCTTGAGTGTTTTTAAGTAGGGCCCTATTGAAATGTGTTTTATAATTGTTTTCCTTTTTCATTTTTTTCTTCATAATTCCCTGTTTCAAACTTAAATTGAACTTAATAATTAACATGGTGCACTGTATAATCAAAATAATGCTTAAAATTATAACAAGTAAAAAATACAACAATTACTTTTCAACATAGCATTGCATTTTTTTAGATTTATTTTTGTGATATATTGCTTGTTATTATTATTATTATTATTCATTTATTAATGTTTTTTATTATTTTATTATTGCTTTACAATTGTAATATATTTCCATCACAATTTTTTCCATTTCAGGCATCTAGCTTTCATTTTGAATCAAGCTTTTATTTTGACGTGTGTTTTAACGGTAGTTTCACTTTCAACAGTTTGCTACATGGCTCAGTGTGATCATTAAAGTGCAAATACTGTGATTTAATTATATATAGTCTACATGTGCTGTGCGCTTCACAGTGGATGAGTGCTCTGCTTTGTCATCTCATACAACGCAAATGATTCTCATTGTCTGTGGAGTTTCCAATGTAGGCAATAGGCCTATGAGCTGTCTGCCTCACACATTCATCTAAAGCACGTAGCTCATACAGACTAAGATTGCAGTCTTGCACGGTTTAATAATCACACTAGGACATATCACGACTTTAATTTGATTATTTGTCCATTTCAGTGTAAAAGGAGTAACAGGGCTCAAGCTCAAATAAGCGTGTGAGCATTTGTAAGCAGCTGTCTGTCTGTCAGTCAGTCAGCGCGCGGGGGCCGATTTGTGTCGGTGCTCAGTACTACCTGTAGTGCAGAAACACTGGTATCGTGAATTTTTTTTACATATCAGTATCAACTTGGTACCGAAGTATCGGTACTTTTGACATCACTAGTCTGTATCATAAGCAGTGTTGGATGTAACCAAATTACATTTTTAGTCAAAAAGTAGTGCAACACATTACATTTAAATTCTAGTGATCAGATTACACTTACTGACTTTCAATTAATTACTTAACTTTAGCCACTCATTTCTAAAAGAGTATTATGTAGAATTTAAAACATGAATTATGTTCAAATGTCTCTTTGCAATTCCGTGACACCTGAAGGGTGTACGCCCCCTATTAAATCATTATGCTGTAGAAACCTGTGGTGCTGAGTGTATGACTTGTGTGTGACAATGAACAATCAGGAAATATGGACATTATTTTGAATTTGTTTAGCAAAAGAACAAAACCTTTTCTGGGAAAAGTGTTTTAGAAAGTAAAGTGTACTTCAGTTTTGACATGAAAGTTTAGCGTCTGCGTACAGTCAACCGCTATACTTTCAAAGTGTACTTAATTTGACTGTACGCATATACACTGGCGGTTGGTGCGTGCACGCAACGACTGCTATGAGATACTGGACTATTTCTCTTCAAGAGTTTAGACTTGAGTAATGCATATGCAGATATTTCCTGACCTCTTCACACGTGTTCTTGACGTTCACATCCACTGTTGTTGTTTCCGCATTTGTCTCTTGTTTACTGGTGATTACATCAACATCAATGGCTGTGACAATTGTGAGTGTTGCCACTTTCTGGAACCACTAATTAGTGCAAATAATTCCAGGCACATGCACATACTGTGGTTTCAGATTACACGCGGTTAGAAAAATCGAGCCACGCGTTCATTGTTCGAGCACTCAAAATTTACGTTGCACGTAAGTGTACTTTGGGCTTAACTTAAAAGTGAAGTACTTTCAATGAAGTAATCAATAAAGTGATCTGATTACAATTTTATAAAAGTAATTAGTCACGGATTGCTTTTATGAGTAATTTACCCAAGAAGCTTTATTTGAGAACAATGGTAGTTGCCATTGAGATGGCAAGGTAAAAGTCTGTGCATGTGTGTGTTTGTTTGTTTTGGTGTTTATGTATTCTCTTTTGGCTCAGCACACATATCGCTCTCTGCTGTGTTTATGTTTGTGAACGAATGCTCCACAGTCTTACTTGATATAAGACTGAGATGTAAATGTCGAGCCGGAGAGAGTGCAACACGAGGGACTCTCAATAATAAACTATTAATGAAACATGGCAAAGTGAAGCCCTCACAAGAGTGTGCCCTCACATTTAAATGTAGGCTACCACATGTTCAAATAGGGTCATTAAGGCATGCACGTATCACTCGGGGTGAAAGCATGGGCAGAACAGATAAGCACCTAGCGTGACAAACTCAACGCAGATCCTAGTCATACATTTAAATAGATCTTGTGTTGCTAACCCTTCCTTGTTCGACAGCTCACACTAATTCAGGCAATAACAACAGTAAACCGTCCGGAAAATAGACTCGGGAGAGAACCCACTCATCCCATCTTATGTCTGCCTGATGCATTCTATCATGCAGTGTGTATTTGAAAGATAATCGAACTGATTGCTGGGTGCAAATTCCACCCTTGAATAGGCCTACAAGTGATGCAAAAGGGGGTAAAATAGGCCTCATCTTCTCATCTTTTGTACTTGTGTTTCTCATTTTAATAAGAATGCAAACCACTAATGAATCATGATGCAGAATATGTAGATTCTGAAATGCTATTCTACTGCCTTTATTATGATGTGTTGTTGTTTTGGCCTCAATTTACGGACTGGGGCAGATCCAGTCTTGTCATGTCAACTGAGTCTTATTCTGAGAATCTCATTTCAGTGAAAGTGTGTGCTGTTGACTTTTCAGTAAATGCGTCTAGATATCAGCATTTGTAATGGAAAACGATGCATTTTTTAGTTCAGAATTCAGAATTGATGCTGAATTGAGAAATATAGCAGGCGTTTGGAATCTGACCATAGATCTATAGATCTAGGTTTTGATGTGTTACTTCTAGTAAAAATAGAAATGTTTCAGTTTCCATGAAAAGCATTTGGACACTTAAAGGGATATTCCAGGTTCAATACAAGTTAAGCTCAATCGACAGCATTTGTGGCATGATGTTGGTCACCACAAAAATGTATATCAAATTGTCACTTTTCTTTAAAAAGCTAAAATCTGGTTTACAGTCAGGCACTTTCAATGGGGCCAATCCGTAAACATTAAAATACTCACTGCTTCAAAAGTATTGAAACAATATGTAAACAACATGATTTTATTGTGATAAAATCGCATAATAACATTTCCTGTGTAAAGTTATATGCAATTTTATAACTTTGTTGCCTTGACAACGTACCGCTGTAATCCCTGTTATCCTGGTAAATGACAATTTAAACAAATTAACAGCTCAAATAATGCACAAGTTTTTACAGAAGAATTAATGTAAGTGCTTTATAAAATTATAAGCTTCAAATTTCTGCCTTTAAACCTTCCAAAAAATGGCCCCATTCACTTCCACTGAAAGTGCCAAACCGTATTTATTTATTATTATTTTGTGTAGGTAATGCACAGTTTAAAACTTGTATTGAACCCAGAATGTTCTTTTGAGCCACATTTAGTTAATCACAATATTTAAGTCTTTTTTTACTTTAAATCTCCACGTTTGACCTGCCCCGACCAGTAGGTAGCTGAATGTGGAAGTGAAAGTGTAGATTTAAAGTAAAAAAAGGCCTTGATCTATTTCTCACCCACACTTATCATATTGCTTCAGAAGACATGGATTTAACCACTGGAGTCATATGGATTATTTTTATGCTGCCTTTATCTGCTTTTTTGTAGCTTCAATGTTCTGGCCACCATTCACTTGCATTTTATGGACCTACAGAGCTGAGATATTCTTCTAAGAATCCTCATTTCTGTTCAGCAGAAGAAAGAAAGTCATACACATCTGGGATGGCATGAGGGTGAGTAAATGATGAGAGAATTTTCAGT
This sequence comes from Myxocyprinus asiaticus, assembly GCF_019703515.2. Lineage (NCBI taxonomy): Eukaryota > Metazoa > Chordata > Actinopteri > Cypriniformes > Catostomidae > Myxocyprinus > Myxocyprinus asiaticus. The sequence goes on along the minus strand of NC_059344.1, from coordinate 14,062,418 downwards.
TTTGGTTGAACTACCCCTTTAATGTGTGTTCATAAACCTGACCCTCATACTCTATTTAAGCTCACCTTATATTTAAACTGACTCCTTTGACACTGGCCTCGACAGCATTACAATGTGGGCAATGAAGTCCTTCTTGACCTGTCACTGTACCATCTGCTCTTGGCTGTGTCTGATCTTAGCTTGAACCACTGTTGTAATTAAAGGCTGCAACGCATAAAGGCCAATAATTGAGAATTACACTCCCTGAAGCCCAAGCAGATGTACTGGGCTCCGGCCACAGATAAATGGATTGGGGGATTTAGGGGGGTGTAACTGAAGTTTGTAGTGGATTAATCCCCCAGTCTTGAGAACGGGAGCACATTTGCCCATTTAGAACCGAATGGTCATGTCGGTCTGTCATGACTGTCCAAATACTCCTCTGACATCTATTGATTCAGGGACAGCTGTAAGGCTCTGTCGCAGGAGTCGCCAGCAGTCACAATACATTAGTTTGATGGCATAATTTAGACTCAAACAGGACCATATACTGAGAGAAAGGAAAGTATCTGCCCCAGATAATCCAATAATACAGATTTTAAGTGACCCAAACTGCATATGAACAGTTAATGTTGTCATGGCTCAACTAATAAAAGTGTAATGTACTGTAATATTGGAATGTTTGACAATTATTTGCATTTGACCTCTCAGTCATAAATTCTAGTTGTTTTCCCACAGGTAAATATAATGGGATTTGCGTGACACAACGGTGTTTTTAAGTTGTAGCTGTTCTGACAATGTTATGAAGACCTCTACACAAATAGCAACACTATCATGTTGTTTTATATGTTCTCCATCATTTATTGTTAATACAATATTATGAGAAGTGTGAATGCTATTTATCTTGCCTGCCTTCGTCCAAGGCAAGAAAGTAAGACAGTATGAGAGTATGTATGTTTGATATAAACACATGATAGACCTCAACCCTTAACACACAAACCTGTGGTTGAGAAACCGATCAATATTTAAGTTCTTTTTACAATTAATCTCCACTTTCACTTTCACATTCTTCTTCTTTTGTTTTTGGCTATTTACATTCTTCATGCATATCGCCACCTGCTGGGCAAGGGGGAGAATTTATTGTAAAAAAAAAGAATTCAACTTTGATCTGTTTCTCACTCACACCTATCATATCAACATATAGATTTAACCACTGGAGTCCTATGGATTACTTTTATGCTGCCTTTATGTGCATTTTGGAGCTTAACATTTTTTGTCACCATTCACTTGCATTGTGTGGACCTACAGAGCTGAAATATTCCTCTAAAAATCTTCATTTGTGTTCAGCAGAAGAAAGAAAGTCATATATCTGGGATGGCATGAGGGTGAGTAAATGATGAGAGAATTTTCATTTTTGGTTGAACTATTCCTTTAAATTAAAAGATGAGATCTTAACATCACCACACATCAATTAACTAACAGTGGCAAAAGAAAAAAAAAATCAATAACAGCAGAAATAAAGTCAGAAAACAGCAAGAAATAAGCCTATAACCCTAACACATGATTTATTAATGTTATAAAGCATGCTGGGAACTCCCAGAACAGCAACATTGTTCAATATGAAATTGTTCATTGCGATATCTCTGTTAGGCTAGTTGGGACAACATTTGGGGGAATATTGTTGGTCTAACATGTGTTTTTATGTGAATGCAAAGTAATTCACATTTCGTGGTATAAAAAAAGAAAGAAAGAAAGAAAGGAAGAACTGGTTATCACACACAGCCTCCACCAATGGAGGGTTAACTAGTGATCCAATTTAAATTCTCTCCTTTAATTTGTTGCCCTGCTTGAGTGGTGTTGTTGGATGATTAATCCCCTGTGAGTGACTAAAGCACAACATGGGTGTTGGATAAAGTTGCCCTGAGGCAGTGAGCTCACTGTGATTTACCATCTAAAAAGATTAGTAGGCTGCACTGACAGAAAAATGTATATATATATATATATATATATATATTAATCAGAATACAGCCTAAAATAAACACTCTTATAGATATATATTAGACTACAAAAAGGATATTTCAGATGACTATTATATACGCAGAAAAAAAAAAAACTTTGATAAAAACAAACCCAAGTTTGATGGTCTTTGGAGTTTCGTGCTATTTCTTCATTGACGAACTTGCTCCTGTCCTCTTGTTGATGCTGTTAGTGCGCCCTCTGGTGTTTCTGGAAAACTCGAACCGTATTTGTTGCGCTGGAATGACAGATTCAGATTTAAAAAAATAAATAATTACAAAAGATATATGGCCGTGCTATATTGTGAATATGGTCACTGCTAAAATGCATTTTTAGGTATGACGCCTGGCGAATTGCTAGCAATAGCCAGCCTACATTTATACGGCATTTCCTAACTTATGAGTGTTAAAAATGGTTTCTACATTTAAAAAAAAATATTCAGGACACATATTTTGATGAAAATATTATTCTATTAAGGAAATTCTCGAAAATTAACAATATAGTCCCTGACCTAGTGCTCTTAATAGTTGGCATCAATGTGTGCTGCATATACAAGAAGAGTGAATTCATTATGCATTTCTTCTAAGGAACGTAGAAGCATTATCTATCTATCTATCTGTCTATCTATCTATCTATCTATCTGTCTATCTGTCTGTCTGTCTGTCTGTCCATCTACCCGTCTATCAATCTATCTGTCTGTCTGTCTGTCTGTCTGTCTGTATATATATCCATCTATCTGTCTGTCTATCTATCTATCTATCTATCTATCTATCTATCTATCTATCTATCTATCTATCTATCTGTCTGTCTGTCTGTCTGTCTGTCTGTCCATCTACCCGTCTATCAATCTATCTGTCTGTCTGTCTGTCTGTCTGTATATATATATCCATCTATCTATCTGTCTGTCTATCTATCTATCTGTCTGTCGGTCGGTCGGTCGGTCTGTCTGTCCATCTGTCTGTCTATCAATCTATCTGTCTGTCTGTATATATATCCATCTATCCGTCTATCCGTCTATCTATCTATCTATCTATCTATCTATCTATCTGTCTGTCTGTCTGTCTGTCTGTCTATCCATCTATCTATCTATCTATCTATCTGTCTATCTGTCTGTCTGTCTGTATATCCAGCTATCTGTCTGTCTGTCTGTCTGTCTGTCTGTCTGTCTGTCTGTCTGTCTGTCCATCTATCCGTCTATCCATCTATCTTTCTGTCTGTCCGTCCGTCCGTCCATCCGTCTGTATATCTATCTATCTATCTATCTATCTATCTATCAGCTGATAGATACATAAACAGATTTATGAAAAGACAATTTATCATACAGACATGCATGATAGCAAAATGGGTCCCAGTATGCATTAGTTTTTACCTAATAGTAAAATTATATCACCTAAGAGGGCAAATGACTGAAGTAAGACAGTCCTCTATTTGAAACAGTAAGAATCTGATCAAACATAGATGATTAAAGAATGGGATGGGTTGATTTCCAGTAGCACAGGGAAATGTCAGGGCCACTGGAGAGCTTATCTTCATTTTCTCCTCCAGTGAGCGCATAACCAGACACTCGTGCAAGATTGAATCTTACATGCCACACTATAATTGAGCTCGAGCTGGTGCTGATTTTTATTACAGAAATCCCTTGTACTTCTTTTTTGTTTTGCTCAATGTACAGATTCTTGCAAAATAATAATAATAATAATAATAATAATAATTATATATATATATATATATATATATATATATATATATATATATATATATATATACTTAAATATTGATCTGTTTCTCACCCACACCTATTAAATTGCTTCTGAAGATACATATTTAACCACTTGTGTCATATGGGTTACTTTTATGCTGCCTTTATGTGCCTTTTGGACCTTCAAAGTTCTGGCCACCATTTACTTGCATTGAATGGACCTACAGAGTTGAAATATTCTTCTAAAATCTTTGTTTGTGTACAGCAGAAGAAAAAAAAGACACATCTGGGATGCTATGAGGGTGAGTAAATGATGGGAGAATTTTCTTTTTTGGGTGAACTATTCCTTTAATTCTTCATCATATAACGTAATTGCTTGTCCACCACAGGACCTAGACACTTTGCCATTTAGGATGTATTCCTGGATCAACATTCTTGATGGAACATCATTCCTATGAACCGATCAGATTTTAGGATTAGGTTTACTCAGGAAAAAATAGGGGGAAATGTGTATAGACCGTCTATTCAAAAGTAGCAAGAACTGGTGTGGAATATATAATGTATGCTCATGATATCTTGTTAACTTGCAACCGCTGTGTAATATGATTACAAAGTAATTAGTTACTGTAATCAAAATAATTTCTATTCAAAAAGTAGTTTAATACATTTCATTTTAAACTATCAATTTCAATTACATTACTTGGGTTACACATCTTTCTAAACTGATATTATTTAAATAATACTTATTAAAACACACGTTCATATGTACAGGTACATTACGTCTGTATGTGCTCACTAATAAGTCATCATAAGGGAGAAACGCGGTGCTGAGTGTATGGCTTTCTTGCGACAATGGAGGAGGAAATACCGATATTATTTTGAATTTGTTGAGAAATAAAAAGCATTTCTGTGAAAAGTGTTTTAGAAAGTACCTTAAATAAGTAATTAGTAATGTGACAGACTTTTTCATGAAAGTAATCTGATTAAAATTTTTAGGAAGAAATTAGTAATTTGTTGGGGAATACTTTTTTGAGTAACTTACCCAACACTGCTTGTCTATAACAAAACTCTGAGTATCATTCAAAGTTTTAATGCCACTAACCTGGCAACCTGAATCTTAAAACATCTGACCCTGATCTGACCAGTGAATGAGCCTTTCTGCCTGCTCTCATACCTATATGTACGTATGATTGCTGTGGTTGAAGTTTAGCAGTGCTTTCCAATATGCACACCGCAGCTGTACCTGTTCTCACGGTTAAGTCAGGCTGTGCCAGCGCCGTCTGTTCTGTGCCTGCACCAAAGCCTCATCCATCTGCCTCCCAGACTGTCTCTCTGTCTCTTTCATTCCTCATCCCTTGCTAGCTCTCTCTCTTTCCCTGCGGTCCTGTATGTCCACACACAGCCTGATCTCTGTAAGCCATCACATATTCATACATTACATAGTGGAGGGTTACAGTCCATAGAAAGGTGTATCTGTGAGCATCTGTGAGAGTAATTCACATATTTGGACACATTTGAAACAGTGCTGTGATTTGGAACAGTGAAAGTCTTGGCTGTGGTTGTGGAGCCGTCAGGTGCATGAGCCAGTTGAGTTTGTCATTCCTTTCTCTTGATGCGAGCAGGAAAAGGGCCGGCAAATGCAAGCAGCCGTCTGTGGTCTGCAACAGCTGCAAACAACAGAAGAGCAGCCACACTAGAGAAGCTTCATTCACAAAGATTCAAAACCAGCAGCTTCCTCTTGGAACTAAGACAAAGGAAAGAAAAACAACAAATAAATGTAATGTTTAAAGGAAAAGTTCATGCAAAAATGTCAATTCTGTCATAAATTAACTCCCTTATTTTGTGCCAAACCCATTTGACTTTCTTTCTGCTGTGAAACACAAAAGGAGATATTTTATGAAGATTACCTTATGTCTTTTCAATACAATGGCAGTGCATAGTGCCAAAAGTATCCAACAATTTGTATATGTGACCTGTGCGTCATATTCCAAGTCTTCTGAAGGTGTACAATAAGAGACTGCCTGACCAACATGAAAAGCTTTCAACTACAGCTTTTGTTTTGTTTTGTCGTGCCATGAACAACAGGGGTGTGTTTATCTAATAGCTGATACCACATTAAAAGACCAAAACAGACGAAACTTATAATGATGTTGTATATTAGCGTTGGTTAGCAACCAACTATACAGAAAACACAATAATGGATAATTATCAGAAATTAGTGTAGACTTTGTAATTGGAATTTCTGTCCATACAAAAGTAATAAGCACTGATTATTAACTCAGAAGAGTGGACTAGACAGTTCTGTTTGTGGATATCTAATTACGTCTAACCTGCTTGCTACTAAGTGCCTCAAGCAAAACTTTGCTGAATGTCTGACAAACTTTGGCAAATACAATGATTTGTTCTTCCTCAAAAGTGCTTTTTGTATCAACCTGGTACCTTTTAAATATGACTTCATTTTTTTTTTTTTTTAGAACTGGTGCATCCTGACTCCTGAAAGCCAATTTCAATCAGCTCTTGCCATTTTTGTCCAGACTGATTGCACTGTGATTTCGGTAACAGTATGTTAAATGTTCTGCTGCTGAAATCGGTCTGTGCTTGCTGAAATTTGAACCATTGCCCACCAGTGGCTGAAGTGTGAAGTGTTGTTGAATGTATGGGCATGTGTGAGCTCCAGTTTCAGGGTGAAATATCCACATATGGGTGCGAAAAGTGAGTTGTGTAGTGAGTTGTTTTTAGTCGATAAAGATGTAATGCAGTCAACAGTAATGCAATTTTTACTTACCCAACCCCAACCCCAAACCTAACCATCAGTGGAGTAAATATTTAATCTTAGAGGGAAAATGCAACCTCTTAATCATGCTCATCATTGATGATGTGAACATGATTACTTCCTGTTTGACCATAACCCTGTTTGCGTAATGCACGTTGTGCACCAGCAACTCCACAGGATTAAGGTAAACACATTTGATTTGATGCAAAGATGTCTGATGGAAGATGGCGTGTGTCAGCAACTCGGCAGAATGGGGTCGATGTCAAGGTACCTGAAAAATCTGTAGCACCATGTCGATTTCCCTTGTGATTATGTTGTTTTTGTCTGTAATCTGACTGTGAGCAGTCCATGAGCTTTCTTTCTGAGGCTGAGTCTACAGTGATGATTGAAATCATGGATTGCTCCTTGCTGTGTTTGAACCTGTAACCTTTCAGTTACCAGTACAGGTTTTTAACTGCTACACCCCCACCTTCTATTACGTGAGTCATAATAAGCTAATGCATAGAGAAATTTTGCACCAGCCAGCTTAAACAAGTGCTGATGTCTTGTGTTGTTGAGGTCAGTATTCATATGATTATTATGTTAGATTGTGGTCGCCTCTGGCCCTGACTGATGTGTTAGATTACTGGCAAAGCTGAAAGACAGATTACCCATTTTGCTGACAGTGACCTTTGCAATGGCAGAACTACAGGCTTTGCAGACCCTTATTAATGTGCACTAATCATCTATTAATCATCTGACATTCCTGGAACATTCCAGAGGCTGCGGGGGGACAGTTGGATGGAAAGGCGACACAGGGATGCAAAAGGGGGCTCGTGTTATAGATGAAAGTCTGTAATAGTTCCAATTTACTTAATACTAAAGCAAACATCACTATTACTGTTGCTATTGTGGGATCGGTGATGATCTCGGGGTGCTTCAGCAAGGCTGGAATCGGCAGATTCGTCTTTGTGAAGGACGCACGAATCAAGCCACATTCAAGGTTATCCTGGAAGAAAACGTCATGGTTACTTGCGTAACCTCCATTCCGTGATGAAGGGAATGAGACGTTGTGTCGACGTAGTGACACTAGAGGTCACTCTTGGGAGCCCGAGACACCTCTGGTCTTTGAAAAAAGGCCAATGAAAATTGGCGAGTGGTATTTGCATGCCACTCCCCCGAACATATGGGTATAAAAGGAGCTGGCGTGCAACCACTCATTAAGGTTATACGCTGAGGAGCCGAGACAAGGTTTGGCCATTTCAGCGGGTAGTTCAGTGTTGTGGCAGGAGGGACACAACGTCTCGTTCCCTCCATCAGGGAACGGAGGTTACGCAAGTAACCATGACGTTCCCTATCTGTCACTTACTCGACGTTGTGTCGATGTAGTGACACTAGGGGTCCCTATACAAAACGCCGCAACTGGCGGAACTGTGTTACGTGAACTGGTGGTGTGTGACGGGCAGACAACTGTGTGCCTCATAGCCAGCGTACCAGGCCGACACGTAACCTCCCCCAACATAGTTATGAGTGTCGAATGGCCCTTTGGGGACAAGTCGACTACCCAAAAGATAGAGACAGGCTAGCCCAGTCGTGGCCTCTTTTCCCCTTCTTTTTTTCCATTCCCTAAAAAAGGGAATGGTCTTGCCGAGCTATGTCAGAAGTACGTCATGTGGGGAAGTCTCATGGTAGGTCCTACCCAACAGGGGACGAAACCGGATCCACCTGGAGGTTGTAGAACCTCGCAAAGGTGTTGGGTGTTGCCCAGCCCGCTGCTCTGCAAATATCTGTTAGAGAGGCACCCCTGGCCAGGGCCCAGGAGGCCGCTATAGCCCTACCAGGGGCGGCACATCATGGCATCAATGAGCCAGTGGGCAATCCTCTGCTTGGAGACAGCACTTCCTTTCCGCTGTCTGCAAAAGCAGAAAAAGAGCTGCTCAGAGATCCTAAAGCTCTGTGTGTGATCCAATTAGATGCGTAAGGCGTGCACCGGACACAGCAATGACAGGGCTGGGTCTACCTCCTCCTGGGGCAGCGCTCGCAGGTTCACCACCTGGTCCCAAAAAGGGGTCGTGGGAACCTTGGGTACATAGCCCGGTCGGGGTCACAAGATTATGTGAGAGTAGCCCGGACCGAACTCCAGGCACGTTTCACTGACAGAGAACGCTTGCAAGTCTCCTACCCTCTTGATGGAAGTGAGCGCAGTCAGGAGGGCAGTCTTCAAGGAGAGTGCCTTAAGCTCAGCTGACTGCAAAGGCTCAAAGGGGGCTCTCTGTAGACCCTGAAGAACTACAGAGAGGTCCCGTGAGGGGACGAGGCACGGTCTGGAGGGGTTCAGCCTCCTGGCGCCCCTCAGGAACCTGATGATCAGGTCGTGCTTCCCTAAGGACTTACCGTCCACTGTGTCGTGATGTGCAGCTATAGCAGCTACGTACACCTTCAAGGTGGAAGGGGACAGCCGCCCTTCCAACCTCTCCTGAAGGAAGGAAAGAACTGATATGACTGCGCATCTCTGGAGGTCTTCCCGTCGGGAAGAACACCACTTAGCGAACAGATGCCACTTAAAGGTATACAGGCGCCTCGTAGAGGGGGCCCTAGCCTGAGTGATCATGTCTACCACCGCGGGTGGTAGACCTCTTAGGTCTTCCGTGTCCCGTCCAGGGGCCAGACCTGGAGATTGCAGAGGTGTGGTCACAGGTGCCAGATGGTGCCCCGTCCCTGAGAAAGAAGGTCCTTGCTTAGGGGAATTCGCCAGGGTGGGCTGTCGCAAGGAGCGTGAGGTCCGAGAACCACATCTGGGTGGGCCAGTAGGGTGCTACCAGGATGACCTGCTCCTCGCCCTCCCTGACCTTGCACAGAGTCTGTGAAAGTAGGCTCACTGGGGGAAACGAATATTTACGCAGTCCAGGGGGCCATATTATACCGAGAGGTGCCTCAGGTGGTCAGGACGTACCAGAGCAGGCAGTGGGAGGATTCTCGGGAGGCGAACATGTCTACCTGTGCCTGTCCGAATCGACTCCAGATCAGCTGGACCACCTGAGGGTGGAGCCTCCACTCTCCCCTGAGGACAACCTGCTGTGACAGTGTGTCCGCTGCAGTTTTGAGGTCGTCCGGGATTGTTGAGTGGCTCACAGGGACTTGAGGTGTTGCTGACTCCAGAGGAGGAGATGGTGGGAGAGTTGTGACATACAACGAGAGCGCAGACCGCCTTGGCGGTTGACATATGCTACCGTTGCCGTGTTGTCTGTCAGAACTAACACGTGCTTGCCCTGGATCAATGGCCGGAACCTCAGCAGGGCGAGCAGAATTGCCAGCAACTCGAGGCAGTTGATGTGCCAACGCAGCCGCGGGCCCGTTCACAAGGTGTTGGCAGCATGCCCGTTGCAAACGGTGCCCTAGCCCGTCTTGGAGGCGTCTGTCATGAACACGACATGCCTGGAGACCTGCTCTAGGGGAACACCTGCCCGTAGAAACACGAGGTCAGTCCAAGGGCTGAAGAGGCGGTGACAGACCGGCGTGATGACCATGCGATGTGTCCCGTGGCACCATGCCCATCTCGGGACTCGAGTCTGAAGCCAGTGCTGAAGCGGTCTCATATGCATCAACCCAAGCGGAGTGGCCACCGCTGAGGATGCCATATGCCCCAGGAGCCTCTGAAAGAGTTTCAGTGGAACTGCTGTTTTCTGTCTGAACACCTTCAAACAGGTCAGCACCGACTGTCTGCGCTCGTTCGTGAGGCACGCTGTCAACGAGTCCAACTCCAAACCGAGAAAAGAGATGCTCTGAACCGGGAGGAGCTTGCTCTTTTCCCAGTTGACCCAAAGCCCTAATCGGCTGAAGTGCGAGAGCACCAAGTCCCTGTGTGCACACAACATGTCCCGAGAGTGAGCTAGGATTAGCCAATCATTGAGATAGTTGAGGATGCGAAGGCCCACCTCCCTCCCTCCGAGCTGCCTCTGCGACTTTCGTGAAGACACGAGGGGACAAGGACAGACCGAAAGGGAGGACCTTGTACTGATACGCCCGATCCTCGAATGCAAACCACAGGAAGGGTCTGTGTTGATGTAGAATCGAGACGTGAAAGTACGCATCCTTCATGTCTACTGCCGTGAACCAATCTAGATGCCAGATGCTGGCCAGAATATGTCTTTGCATCAGCATCTTGAACGGGAGTCTGTGTAAAGCCCAGTTCAGTACTCGCAGGTCCAAGATTGGCTGCAACCCACTGCCTTTTTTCAGTACGATGGAGTAGGGGCTGTAAAACCCCTTCTTCTTCTCAGCTGGAGGGACAGGTTCTATCGCACCCTTCCCCGGCCGTGAGACGGGTGGCGTCTGCTTCCTGCGATGGGCTCCACGCTGGGGCCGGGCCGAAGGGGCGGGCTGCGGCGGAGCCAGAGCAGTCACCGCATGGGGATGCCCTGAGCAACGAGCATGCGGGGTGCGGGATCTTGAGCCGCGCCGGGGGCAGGATATGCCGGATAGCCTCTGTCTGCTGCTTCACCGTCGAGAACTGCCAACCTGGGAGATGGGGCAGCAAGGAACCGTGCCTTGTTGGCCTCACCCGTCTCGACCAAGTTGAGCCAAAGGTGTCGCTCCTGGTCCACTAAGGTGGACATCGCCCATCCAAGAGACCACGCCATGACCTTCGTCGCCCGGAGAGTGAGGTCTGTCGCCGAGCGCAGTTCCTGCATCAAATCTGGTGTGGAACTACCCTCGTGCAGTTCTTTTAGCGCCTTGGCTTGATGGACCTGCAGGAGAGCCATGGCGTGTAGCTCAGAGGTGGCTTGTCCAGCAGCACTGTAGGCTTTGGCCGTCAGGGACCACGTGAACCTACAGGCCTTGGACGGGAACTTTGGGCGTCTGCGCCAGGTGGCGGTGCTCTGCGGGCATAGGTGCACTGCGAACGCCTTGTCCACCGGGGGAATCGCTGAATAGCCCCTGGCTGCCCCGCCATCGAGGGTAGTGAGGGTGGAGGAGTTGAAAAATTTGGACCGGGCAGTAAAAGGTGCCTCCCACAATTTTTTCAGCTTCTCGTGCATTTCCAGGAAGAAAGGTACTGGATCGGGGCGTGGCTGCTTTGAGCGGCAGCGCGTGCCCAGGAACCAATCATCGAGCCGCGAGGGTTCGGGGGAGAGCGGAGGGTTCCACTCTAGCCCGACACTCGCAGCCGCCCAGGAAAGCATGTCCATCATTTCCGCATCAGCCTGTGACTGGGCAATCGTCCCCGAAAGGAGGAGCCCTGCTGAGGTTTCTGCGTCCAACTGGACAAGCCCGCTCACCGATGCTGCGCTCGAGAGCTCATCAGCTTCGCGGGCTCCGAACAAGAGGTCGAACTCGCCGTGAGACGAGCCGGCGGACTCATCCGGAAGCCCGATCGGGGCAGACGAGCGTGCTGGGAAATGGGAGGTCCGTGGGAGGATACCCGGCGGAGGTGGTCCTATTGGGGTCCCCAAATTGCCCCCAGTGCTAGCCCTGCTGGCCTCATATCCATAGGTAGAAGGACTGAGGCAGGGAGCTGCTGGGGTGGCTTGCTTTCATATGAAAGCAAGCCGCGACCGCAACGTTGCCATGGTCATGTTCTCACAGTGAGTACATGAACCATCCACGAACGCTGTCACCGCGTGGGTTGCGCCCAGACACGAATGACAGCAATCGTGACCGTCTGAAGTTGAGAGGTAATGACCGCAACCAGGAATAACACACAAACGGAAAGGCATCTTTAAAAAGATGCGTCTTTAAAAAGACATTCCATGTGTGCCGCTCTTTTACAGAAATATACTCTTAGGAAAATATACTCTCTTTTTTCTGCCGAAGCACCCAGGGTCATTTTCTGCAATGCACCAGTGCAGAAGAGGGAGAAGCCACTGAAATGCACTCTCAGATCCAGCAGAGGTGAATGAACAGTCAGCTCAGTAAACATCGACCGTTTGGCTCCGAAGAGAAAATCTGAATGAGTGGTGCACGCCAGCTCCTTTTATACCCGTATGTTCGGGGGAGTGGCATGCAAATACCACTCGCCAATTTTCATTGGCCTTTTATCAAAGACCAGAGGTGTCTCGGGCTCCCAAGAGTGACCCCTAGTGTCACTACATCGACACAACGTCGAGTGAGTGACAGATAGGGAACTTGCTTCCTTCTGCTCTGACAATGTTCCCCAACTCTGAGGATTGTTTTTTCCAGCAGGACAATGCTCAATGCCACACAGCCAGGTGTAGATGGAGGACCACCAGATCAAGACCCTGTCATGGTCAGCCCAATCTCCAGACCTGAACCCCAATGAAAACCTCTGATATGTGATCAAGAGGAAGATGGATGGCACAAGCCATCACAAACAAAGCTGAGCTGCTTGAATTTTTGCACCAGGAGTGGCATAAAGTTACCCAACAGCAATGTGAGGGATTTGCAATTAATAATTTAACAGGTGATTTTATCCAAAGTGACTTACACAATGAAAAAAAAAAAAAAAATAATAATTAGAAAAAAAATTAGAAAAAAAAAAAACATTTTATGGGGAATACCCAAAATGTCTTGTGCTTGAATTATTTAATTATGTTTCCTTGTACAAAGGGAACATTTAGGGGAATTAAAACTGTTGTTATGAAGAATTCATAGAGGTTTTAGCTCTTTTGTAGTATTATTTATGTTGTTTTGTTGCAAATCACAGGGGTGTCAAACTCAGTTCCTGGAGGGCCGCAGCCCTGCAGAGTTTAGTTCCAGCCCTGCTCCAAAATGCCTCCTTGTAATCTTCAAGCACTCCTGAAGACCTTGATTAGCTGCTTCAGGTGTGTTTAATTAGGGTTGGAGCTAAACTCTGCTGGACTGTGGCCCTCCAAGAACCGAGTTTGACACCCCTGAGTTAGGGTGATCTGTGCCATTTTCGGTCAAGTTGGTCCATGTTAACACTATCTCAGTTCTCATTGTGCATGTGCAAATGAAGCACAGGCACCTATGTAATTCTGTGGAGAAAAAGTTTATTTAGTGATTCATCTAGAATCATTTATAATCTTCACTCTTTAAGCTGTGTTGTTGAATGACCTAAATTTGAGTCCATTCATTAAAATTATTAAGTTGAAACAACAACATTTAAACATCTGAGTTACGTCTACTTGCATCTAGTTGCCTTAACTTAAATAGTAAAGTTCATTCTATATGAACACCAGGTTAAGTGAACTAAATTACACAAGTTTTGGAGATGCCATTACTCAGTTCACTAGATGGAGTGAATTTACTTAAACAATTGAGTAGAGTCAACTTATTAGGGTTTTCAGTGCAGAGGAATGAATAGAAAGTGAGAAAACAGCCTTTACTTATGGTTATCGATTAGGTAAGTATCGGCTCCACTCTAATGAGTGGATATAATTGAAAATTATTGAACATCTGAAATAAAAAGCTATGATCTCAGCATCCCCTTCTCGCAAACTCCAATAGAACTTTACTATTAAAATCAGTCAAAATGATATACACGCACTTATCTGGTAATCTAATTCAGGTTACCAAGCACTGATAAATAAATAATAAAAAAGATAAATAAATCAATAAAATGAGGATGTTAAAATTGTATGTATGTTATTTATTAGTAAGGTTTATAGTAAATCAATCTGTCATCCTTAGTTTATGGCACTATTATGTTGTTTAAATGTGTTTCTAACATCCTTGCATGAGTTAACATGGGCAATAAATAATCGATGAGGGGAAATTCATTAGGTCACAAGAAAACAAACAATTTCCTATTAACTTTCTGTTCACTGTATTTTTTTATGAGAGGTTGTGATTTACCTTAGTGACTTCATCTTTGCCCCCTTTTTTTTAAATCTTATTTCGAATAGGAAATATTTCTGATTTCCCAATTTTTAACCATATTATTAATTTAATAGTCCACACAATTGGCTAAGCCTTATAGTTTATCATTAGCATTACAAATCATAGTCATTTGTCTAATTTTTATAATGAATCATCAGGACAACGGCATGTTTTATGACACACCAAAACCATGTTTATGTAGGCTATTTTAATTAATTAAACATTCCTGCTGGAAGCCAAACTATGGAATTAACACTTCTTCTGATGAGATGATTAATATAGCCCTTTGGGTTCTGGAACTGAAAACAACCCCAAGGACTGTTTGACTGAAAAATAGTTATGATGAAGCCGACATCTTAGAGCAATTGCAGAGAAATGAAATGAATGTGCTGCCAAAAAGCTTCTAAAAGATGGTCAGTAAGCATCTGTGTAAAGGAAAAATCTGAATGTGCCAAAATTGCGTATGCCATGAGTGTCTTTAAACAAAATAAAAATAAAAAAAATGAAAAAGGCTGAAGGTATTAGCCACTGAATGTTTTTTCTACATCTGCCAAATGGTTGCAGTTATTACTGTTTTAGAAAGTCCTTCTTTTCTTGCAGAATAAATGCAGACATTGCCTTGAGAAGTTACTCATGACTGGACTAATGCTTCTTCATGCATTCACAGCTCATCCAGAGTAGCACGATGTTTGCTGTAGATACTTTTGTTGAATAATTCCAGAAAACTGGTCATGTAGAGCTAGGTATATAAGATAAATTGTGCATAAAACACATTTTAAAACCTTTCCTAATGTACATCCTCATAGGAACATTTATCTTCATAATACAGTACTGTACATACTATTTTCCCCACTGATACCCCTCATTGCAAAAGGCTTTTTAATAGAGGCACAGTGAGTGGACACGCAATGGCCATTCACATACATGAGAGCCTACAGATCAATGGTTAAGAGAATAGCACAATGTAATTACAAAACTAGTTCTCCATTGGCTAGGCTTGCTCTTGGTTTTCTGTGTTAAGCATGGCAGCACAACAATTACTTGCCATTTGAAGTGCCAGAGAGCATATTATGTGAACAGGATTATCATTCTAGTCAATCATCATTAAGTGTGCATTTATCATTTGTAGTTTTACATTTTCAATTTGAAAATCTCACATTTTGGTTTTGGATCATTTGCATTCCCTGAACAGGGACAGATTGGTAAAAATCAAAGACCTGACATTAACCTAATCTTTAACCCTATCTTCTGCTACTTTAACCCAAGTATGGACCAACAATAGGCTTTTCCTGGTGGGCCAGTCGAAACAAAATGATCGCACCAGAAAATGACATGTTGCTTCTGAATGTTAAGGTACCCTGAAATCGACCCTGTTCTACCAAATTGCTGGCAAGCACCATCCACCATCAAACAAATTTTACAGCAATTCATATATGACCTTCTTTTCCTTTGGCACAACTGGTAACACTTTGCACAAGCAATCTCAGAGCCACGGGATCTGATCCCAAGGAAACCAGGAAGTAATATCACCCACATAAACAATGATGAGTGCAATTCAGATGGTGCATATTTACTCTTTAATGTTTACTCCAATGGTTTAAGGTTGGTGTTTGGGTTAGGGTTAGGGTTAGAGTTAATAAAATATGCATTCCTCCTCACTGTATTACATCACTGAAAACTATAAATACTACTCACTTCTGGTGCCACTCTGTAGACATTTCACCTGGGAACTGGAGCACACATGTGCCCATGCATTCAACAACAACAACAAAAATGCTTACATTTATATAGAGCTTTTCTAGGCACTCAAAGCTCTTTACATAGTATTGAAGGTCTCTCCTTAACCAACACCAGTGTGCATCATCCACCTGGATGATGCAACGGCAGCCATAGTGCGCCAGAACACTCACCACACACCAGCTCTTTGTGAAGAGGAGAGGATCATTAGGAGGCAATGACTGAGAAGAGCAGGGTGATATGCTGCTGGTACAACACTCCCAGATTCGGCCACCAAGACTTCCAACTTACTGTAGCCGAATTCACAGTGATTAGTCTGGTGCACAAGAATCAGCAATACATTTTTCCAGTGACTCTGATTCCTGTGTAAATCCATTTTTGCTGCATCTGTACCACATTAAAAGTCAGTGCCACCTCAGATGAATATATGGAGCTTTTGTCTTGAATATATACTGTAGAGCTACATTTGCATTGTAAAAATGTCTGTATATATATATATATATATATATATATATATATATATATATATATATATATATATATATATATATATATTTGGAAGGAAATTGGTACTTTAATTCACCAAAGTGGCATTCAACTGATCATAAAGTATAGTCAGGTAAAAACTGATGTAAAAAAACCAGCACCATCAGTATTTGAAATAAGTCATTTTTGATCAAATCTAGACAGGCCCCATTTCCAGCAGACATCACTCCAACACCTTCATGCTAAATTGCTAATTTGGTACTAGAAAATCACTTGCCATTATATCAAACACAGTTGAAAGCTATTTGGTTTGTTAAATGAAGCTTAACATTGTCTTTGTGTTTGTTTTTGAGTTGCCACAGTATGCAATAGACTGGCATGTCTTAAGGCGAATATTTGGTCAAAAATGGCACACACACAAAAAAAACAGCTTTCTCTAGAAACTCGTCAGTCAATCATTATTTTGAGGAATGAAGGCCATTCAATGCTTGAAATTGCTAAACAACTGAAGATTTCATACAAAGGTGTACACTACAGTCTTCAAAGACAAAGGACAACTGGCCCTAACAAGGACAGAAAGAGATGTGAAAGGCCAGATGTACAACTAAACAAGAGGATAAGTACATCAGAGTCTCTAGTTTGAGAAATAGATGCCTCACATGTCCTCAGCTGACAGCTTCATTGAATTCTACCCGCTCAACACCAGTTTCATGTACAACAGTTAAGAGAAGACTCAGGGGTGCTGGTCTTACGGGAAGAATTGCAAAGAAAAAGCCACTTTTGAAACAGAAAAACAAAAAGAAAAAGTTAGAGTGGGCAAAGAAACACAGACATTGGACAACAGGTTAATTGGAAAAGAGCGTTACGGATCTTAACCTCATTGAGCTTTTGCGGGATCAGCTAGACTGTAAGGTGCGTGAGAAGTGCCTAACAAGACAGCCACATCTATGGCAAGTGCTACAGGAAGCGTGGGGTGAAATGTCACCTGAGTATCTGGACACACTGGCAGCTAGAATGCCAAGGATCTGCAAAGCTGTCATTGCTGCATGTGGAGGATTTTTTGATGAGAACTCTTTGAAGTGGTTTAAGAAAATCTGAATTTTTTTCAAATTGTAATTCTAATTTTCACATTATTAATGTCCTGACTATACATTGTGATGCCACTTTGGTGAATATATATATATGTTTCTCTGGAATTACTATTTATAGGTATGTGTTTGAGTAAAACTAACATTTTTGTTTTATTCTATGAATTACTGACAACATTTCTCCCAAATTCCAAATAAAAATATTGTCATTTAGAGCATTTATTTGCAGAAAATGACAACTGGTCAAAATATCAATAATGCAAATAATAATATCGAATAATGCATAGAATCATCACCGATCCTCCACCAAATTTCACAGTGGGTGTGAGACACTGTGGCTTTAAGGCCTCTCCAGGTCTCCATCTAACCTACAGATGACCAGGTGGAGGATCATTGAAGATCTGGGGGTGCTTCAGCAAGGCTGGAATCGGGCAAATTCGTCTTTGTGAAGGACACATGAATCAAGCCATGTACAAGGTTATCCTGGAAGAAAACATTCTTCCTTCTGCTCTGACAATGTTCCCCAACTCTGAGGATTGTTTTTTCCAGCAGGACAATGCTCCATGTCACACAGCCAGGTCAATCTAGGTGTGGATGGAGGACCACCGGATCAAGACCATGTCATGGCCAGCCCAATCTCCACGCCTGAACCTCAATAAAAACCTCTGGAATGTGATCAAGAGGAAGATGGATGGCCACAAGCCATCAAAGAAAGCCGAGCTGCTTGAATTTTTGCACCAGGAGTGGCATAAATTCACCCAACAGCAATGTGAAAGACTGGTAGAGAGCATGCCAAGATGCATGAAAGTTGTGATTGAAAATCAGGGTTATTCCACCAAATATTGATTTCTGAACTCTTCCTAAGTTAAAACATAAGTATTGTGTTGTTTAAAAATGAACATGAACTTGTTTTCTTTGCATTATTCGAGGTCTGAAAACACTGCATCCTTTTTGTTATTTTGACCAGTTGTCAGTACTTTATAGAATAAAACAAAAATGTTCATTTTACTCAAATGCATATCTATAAATAGTAAATCCAAAGAAACTGATATTTTGCAGTGGTGTCTTAATTTTTCCAGAGCTGTATATATATATATATATATATATATATATATATATATATATATATATATATATATATACACACACACACACACACACATACACACACACAGTATATAGTGAAGATTAATATGTATCAACTATGTAGAACAGAAGACAATAATTCATATTAGCTTAGTCAATGGAGACATTATGCAGGTCCTTTAGCTTGACTGCACAAAATTGGCTGCCCTTTTTCTAATTAGAAGACAGATATGTCATGTATCAGACTAGAATTTTGTCAAGCTTATAATGTAATACATTTATAGGCAGCATGATGTATTTTATGGATACTCACTAGGTTAAAAACATTATAATTTATTCCCACAATAGTGCTTTCTGCCAACCTCTAAACTCCAACCTAAACATCTATGACAAGTGCCAGCAAGGTTTGTAGTTAAAAAAGAGACTAGGCAAAGATTTTCATATGAATTATTCACATATTAATGAATATTTCCATATGCTCCAAATTTGCATTCGGTCATGTAATGTAGTGTGGGAATGACTTGCTGACAGTGTCATGGCTAATTCCCCTCTGCAAAGAGGGCAACATGAATTTTGCCGTTCATTATTTGCATAATATGCTAACACATGCCATGTTTACAGCATAAACTGAGAGCCACAGCTCTCTATTATGAAACTAGCCTAAGGCTAGTGGCCTTTTATTTGAGTAATGAATTGTTAATGTATTTAAATTATATTTGCTCAGTCAATTTAAATCAGCTCAATTTGTTGAGATTAAAGAAACATACAGTACTTGTATCTGACACAGTCCTCTAAATCTTTTAATACTTAATTATGCATAACTTTATAGACTTTATCTGCATCATCAGACCTCCTTTGCTCTGTTGTCTGATATGATGTTTTAACCAATACATTGTGCAGATGCATTGCAGTAAGATAAACTGAAGAACTGTGACAGGATCTTTTGACGTTTGTTGATACAGTGACCATCTGAGTACAACATGATCACATGTTCAAACATTCTCTCTCACAATTGACACATATATTTCTGAAATAAAAACCTTCTTTAAATCAATTTCCTCCCAAAATATTGCTTAACAACTGTTCTAATGTCCTGCATTAAAACAACATTCATGACTTGTTTCAATGAAGATTCAGACAAAACCACAGTACTAGGATAATCTGTAATTGTACTACACTAGGGGCTCTATGTTTGTGAGCGCGCTAAGCGCAGCGCCTACCCGCAACAACCCTGTACTACGTGTTATCCAATTTTCGTGAGACTATGTATGTACATATGTAAATGAAGTGGCACAAAGTGCAATTTGCTATTTTAATGAAAAATAGGTCATTGCAATAAGACGTTTGAGAATCACCTTTATTCTCAGCGCAGTCTAAATTTAATTCCTGCATTTGCAGATTGGAGATTCCACCAGCAGGTGGTAGGAAAGTCCTTGTCCAAACTCTAAAAATATAGTGGAACATCAAATTATGTCCCTGACAATCACTGTTGTAGCGAAACTTCATGGCCATGCCATGGTTTATCGCATAGTGCTGCGCTTAGCGCTCTAAAATGGGGCCCAGGGTGAGAGGGGGGGCACACAACAGCCAGAAAGAGAACGATTAAAATGATCGAGTGAAAATGACCAAGCCCCCCTACCCCTGGAAGGTAAAAATGACTGAAACCCTACCCCCACCCCCTAAAAGGTGAAAACAGGCTGTCCTCGGCTAGTGGTTTGCACTAGGGCCCGTAAGATCCATGTTTTGCCACTGCTCAAATGTGTTCTGTTGAAAGTGCTTTTAGCCTGCAAGCTCTTTGGTTTAGAGCCTACATGTTGGATTGTTTCCCATTAGCTAGCGTAAATAATTAACTCTTTGAAGGTGCAAGGGTCAATTATGGTGTCCTTGAATGTTTTGCCCTAGAGTTCCAATTGTGTTTACTGTGAACGTTTCTGCTTTGTAACATTAGCCACAAACATGGCACTAGCTTATAGTGCTACGATGATGAAACTATGAAGAGGTTGCTGCTTATTCAGTAAGAGATAGTGTTTTTGTATAAAAGTACCTCTAGGGAAACTGGTTTCAGGCTAGAGTCTAAGGCACATCGATGCCTTCTTACCTCCGGACAGCATTTTTAAGGTTTTTGACACATTTATCTGTTAAGCCATAAGAAGTGTCCTGATTTTTGCAAATAAAGGACAACATAAAGGCTATTAAAATTAGGGGTACTGTGCAGTATATACTGTATATCTTTAAAATACAGTATGTAGTGCATAAATTACGTAATGCATTTATATAGCCTAACCAGGGACTTGGGCTGCAAATTAGCCTATGGCTAGGAGCCTGTATGTAGAGCATATGCTGCTTGAAACTCTATGTAATAATGTTATTCTGCATTGTCCCTGTCAAATAAACAAACAAATAAAAATAAATAATCTGGACTACATGTTGTAGAATGCCCATTTCTGGATCTGGACTGTCCAAAGGTTTGCTAGCTAGAGGTTCTTCAGGAGAAGGAGGTTCTATCTCCCAAGGCTCATTCAAGAAGTCAGCCATCTATAGGTCTGTATTCATCTAGCCATCTATATAAAATGTCACAGTATCTGGGATCCTTTTTTACCATAAGAGTCCTCCTTGAGTCTCCATAGATAATCTCGGACATCCAAACTATCTCGTAGAGTAGTTCATTACAATGGTATGGTTCATAAATATTACTGCTTCAGAAGAAAAGAAAAAAACAACTTAAGGATAATATCATCATAGAAGCTGCTCCATTCAGACTACATTCTGCTCCATGCAAAGACTTTTCCCAAATTCAAGATATTCAATGTATTAATGTTTGAATATGCCAGTTCACCTAGAGTATTTCCCTTGGTCTTCCATTACTGTGACGCCAAGATGGTAGAATTTAATTTATGCCTTTCAGACATTGCCACAGTCATTTCAATTTGCTGAACATTTCTACATAAGGACTGCATGAATCATTCTCTCTCTACTTCATACTCCCTGACCTGTTAAGGTTAACTGTGTCTACAGTATGCATATTGGCATGTTTAGTTATTGCCTTCAGGTGGAGATGTGGAGATGTGGAGATGCACTTTTACATCACTATCACGATATACCTCATACTCAAATTCTTATATTTGAACAAACTAAGTATAATTTTAACACCCTGCACTGTTTGTGCTTCATGAAGTATACTTCAAATCATGTGGATTGTTAGGGAGAGGTGAGCTATTACTTTTCTAAGTGATCAGACTTCCGTTTTTGCCTGGAGGACAATAAAATGGGGTAGATTTATATTGAAGGAAGGACCAGACTCACCCGAGCCACATCTAGGGACCAGAGAGACTCGGAGGTGGGTTCTTCTTACTTGGGCCAGTAGCAATCGCCTAGAACACTGTAGAAAGCGCATTGCAATGCACTAAAAAGACTCAGAACACCTTAGCAACAGCAGAGAAATACCCTAGCATCTGGCAAGCTTGGCTTGGGCAAGCACAACTCATATGTCTTAGGAAAATGTAAAAATATAGTCATTATTTACCACACTGGTTGCCTTGAAGGACAAGCCAAGGTCATTCTTGGGATTCGGTAATATTTCAGTTCCCCAGACTTTTTAAAGTGGTGGTTCACTAAAATGAAATGTTTAAATCTTTTTACAAGATGTTGATATGTCCAATATAACTAATTAAATAAATTATTGCATTAAAACAATCTTTATCATGAAAGAATGTCTTCTTCTTTCGTATACCAAGCATTTTGTCATGTCCCTGAGGCACTGAATTTGCACCTTGAAAATATTTAATAAAATGTGCACTCAGTCTAATTTTTGTTCATATTTTATTCATTTAATTGTGTTCATTTTCTGGGAAAGATATTTTACCCCCCAATAAATAAATAAATAAATTCATTGTAAAAAAACTGCCATTAAAGTTTTGTCCCTCAGTCTGAAATTCCACACCAACAATTTTCAACCCATAAAAATTTTGGTTACACCCAATTATGACATTGTTAACCAAAAGTGACATCATTCAGCTTTCTTCAACAGCGTGGTGCAGAAACGGGTAAGAAATATCATAATTTGTATTCATATTATAAAGTGTATTGAAGTCAGATGGGTATGGTTAACCTTAACAACTCAACCCCGTCACATAAATTAAGATATTAAATCAGTACTTTTCAAAATGATATTTTAATCCATAAATATATAAAGAATTAATTCATTTCATGCATGCTTCGTGGTCTTCTGTCCTACACCAAATGAGGAACAGTGGCCATTTTGAGCGAAAAACCCCAATTCCATCACATTTTTCAATGTAAAACTTTAACAGGGTTGAGTTATTCACTACATTTATGAATATTGTAACAAAAATATAGACAATATAGTATACATTACACATTATAATTATTTACTTGAATGAAACATGGTGTTGAAAATATGTGGGTGTAAGTAGGCTAGATGTGGAAGAGTTGTGATGGGATGAGACAAGAGTGACAATATTGGATCATTAAAATGGGAACACAATTAAAAAATCCATGTATTGTTTTCTGAGCACAACCTTACATGTTAAGGGCTAGCTCAAAAAAGTTGGAGTTTTAGTTAAAAATCTGAATATAAAACATTTTGAACAAAAACAATGAGACCATAGACTTATCACATAAAAATGAGAAAATTGTCATAAATGTTATGTAGTCATTAAATTAGTATGAGGGATACATGAGCAATAGGTAGATGTTTATTTTATAACCAGTATTGGGTAGAATCATACTCAAACCATGTCCGTGACAGGGCTGAGAACAAAAAGTGTCCAAAATCTGAAAGAAATAATAATGATAATAATAATAAAGGATGATTTGTTAGAGGTTTAATAAGTGCCTAATGTTGTGGAGTATACAGAAAATTAAGCATATGTAGTTACAAAAATAATAATTCCAATTTGAAATATTACTGAATCTCAGGAATGGCCCGCTTGTTATCTTTCATATTTAAAACATGTATTAAATGTAGTAGTTTTATGCTTTATTAGCTGACCTCTGAGAAGTAAAACCGGCCTAAACCCGGTAAGATTACGGCTCTTTTTTGGATTTTCACATTTTTATGTTTACTGTAGCCTTTAGGAATATTTGGCAAGCAACAGCAGTCGCTTCTGCGTGTCATCTTGAAACGTGGCGTTCACGCCCATCTCGAGTTACAGACAATCCATTGACCAATAGCAGAGCTTCTAACAATAGCTGCGTTTTGTTAGCGACGACGTGATTGGCTGTGCTGCGAAACACATCCACTCGGGGTTCGGTTGTAGCCCTTTGTGATCCGCGGGGTATGTTTGAATCGAAAACGAAAAGAACTGACTTGTTCTCTGATGTCTTGGAATTGTTTCGCTCCGAGAAGAAACATTGTAACACTTGTAACGTCTCTCCCTGGCAACGGAATCGTCTGAGATTGTAACGCGTGCTTCTATCAGTGCTCTACGAAGGAGTAAGCTGGATCAAACAGTTGTTTAACTTTATGCAAGTTTTAAACTCTCTGCGGTGGATTGCATTCTCTAGGCATGGACGTGTCGGTGTATTTATGGGTTTTGTCGCTGTACGCGTGTCTTGTGTATGGTAAGCCCACTATTAGGAAAGAAAGGGTCCACCATGAACCTGAATTGAGCAGACAACCCCACGAAGATAACCAGAGCTATCAGTACGATCATGAGGCCTTTTTGGGCAAAGAGGAGGCCACCACATTTGATCAACTCACCCCAGAGGAAAGCAAAGCCAGATTAGGGTAAGATTTGGGTTTGGATCTATCAAAACACCGAGTTCCAACCTTAATGGAAAACCTGGAAATATCAGGAATTGTGATTTTCTAAAAATTAATTAAATCTCGAAACGTCACAGAAAAGCCATGGAAATCTGTAGTGGATATAGGTTATAATTATAATATAATAATAATAATAATAATTTAAAAAAAATCCTCATCCAGTAATCACAAACGATTCATGTAAATGCATTGGTCAATAGGTATGGGAACCCTAAAATAGTATGCACATTTTGGCAAAAGTATGCAACCTAATGCTTTTTTAAAAGAGTTTAAAGATATAAGGGCATTCCTTTCCCCGTTTAAAAGTGTCATTTGACCTGTTATTGCTGAATGTGTGAATTGCTTATTTGCGTGATTCCGAGACATTTTAAACTTTGACAGCAGGTAGAGTATCAAGGCTGTGTTGTATAACGGTGCATTAGATGCAGGGTTTGTGGTTGCCTCTCCATTATTATCATAATGAGTTCATGAAGCATGTTTTCAAGCACATTGCATTGGAATGAATGCCATGGCAGTACAGAAGCCTGACTGTCAGTAGTATAGACTATGAAAGTGAGCATATACGTTTCAGCTACTGTATATTTTGTATTTGGATATCAGAGCTTATCTTGACAAAGTAACAAGTTTGCCAGCTCACAGGTTGGAGGAAATGGGCCTATAGGCATGAGACTTGGTGCTCGTCCCACAGAACTGCCTTTAGAGTGCTCTTGAGTGGGAGGGCTCACCTAACATCACAACGTGGCATAAGGGATAAAAATAAGTTTGCTGCTCTCAAGATCGAGTCCATTTGACTCTGGTTTGACTGGTGGGTGAATCTCGTGAAACCTGAAAAAATGTCCAAAAAAAAAAAAAAAAAAAATGTCAAGAACATGTCTGGGTCATCTTTCACAAACCAAAATAAATAAGTTTTATTTTGCTTAAAGAAAATGAAGCTTATTGTTAGGGCCATTAAGATTGTGTTATTTGTATGATGATTAAAGGAATAGTTCACCCAAATTAAAATGTCATCGTGCCATCCCATATGTAGAACATACACACACACACACACACAAAGATTTTTAGAAGAATATCTCAGCTCTGTAAGTCCATACAATGCAAGAGAATAATGAACAAAACTTTGAAGCTCCAAAAAGGACATAAAGGCAGTATAAAAGTATTATATACGACTCCAGTGGTTAAATCCATGTCTTCTGAAGCAGTCTTATCAGTTTTAGTTGAGAACAGACCAAAATGTAACTCCTTTTTTTACTGTACATCTTGCCATTGCTGTCTCTAGGCACCATCCTGATTTCAAGCTCGATTGCACTTCTTATTTGATGCATGCGCAGAGGAATCGTGCTTGATATCATGATCACCTGCTGATGTCAAGATTTATGGTGGGGAAAAAAAGATATATTTAGTTATTCTGTTCTGACCCAAAACCGACTGGATCACTTCAGAAGACCTGGATTAAACCACTGGAGTCATATGGATTTCTTTTTATGCTTCATTTATGTGCTTTTTGGAGCTTCAAAGTTTTGGTTACCATTCACTTGCATTGTATGGACCTACAGAGCTGAGATATTCTTCTAAATCTTTATGTTCAGCAAAAGAAAGCAAGTTATTCACATCTGGGATGGCATGAGGGGGCGTAGGAAATATAGTAAGTGATATTATAAAGACATGCTATTGTACTGAAGCCAAAAAAAAAAAAAATTAAAATATTATCTGCAAAATATTGTCTATAAAAGTAGATAAACCTGAAGAGAAAAATGTATTTGTGAAGTGCTTATCACAATATACATTTTTCCAAAAACCATTTACAGAGAATACCATTGTACAACCCTTTCCTGGACTTTCAAACCAGTCTTTAGAAAGCAGAATCTAAAACTAATAATGTGAATTCCATAATGTCAAACTTTTTTATTATTTTTGTATTTTTTATTTTTTTTAAATGCATTTTCTGCAGACCACCCCGTTCTGCCCCCCTGGGCATCCCTGGTCCCCAGTTTGAAAACCCATGTAATAAGATTTAGAATTGAGAATAATGATAAGTAGTAGCCATGTAATAAGTGGATAATGAGGGATGTAATAAGCCATGTAATAAGGGATAATGTACAGTCAGCCGGTTGTTATCGCAAAATAAACCCAGACAGGGTGATCAGCCTGAAAGGGGTTTTTCCGTTATTATCCACTTAATACATGGCTACTAACCAAATAAATAAATACATGAACCTAATTTATTGATTTGTGTTGAAATTATATGAGAAGAAATAAATCGCTGAACAGCTGAAATCCACCTCTAGTTTGCATCAGAGTTCTGTTGGTGTTTATTTTGTAATTAATGATCATCGGACTGCTCAATATGCATTGTATTACACGACTACTTGCCAAATAAATAAATGCACATGAAACATTGATTTGAGTTGAATTTTTTTATTAGCTTACTTTTATAGATAGCACATTGATCCGAGAAGTAGGAACGATGGCTCGGAATACCCGGATGAGTGGTCTGATACGTGGATGTGCGGTTGTTACTGATCAATATCAGACCACTAGATGGAGCCATTGACCAATCAGAATCGAGTATTCCAGAGAGCCATGTAATAATTTCTAATATTTTATATAACAGTAAAATATGTCCTGGATATGTTTTTTGTGAAATTCATCCTAATAGGGCAGAAAAGCTAGAAATGTTTTGTGAAGACTCATTAAGTTTTTTACTTTCCGCCCATTGTGCTATTTGAGATCAAGGTTTTAGCTTACATTTTATGAAAAATTAATGGCTACTTAAAATGACTATTTTTTCTATACACTATACACATCTTTAGGAAAATAGTTGATCGGATTGACAGCAATGGTGATGGATATATCACTATGGATGAACTCAAGGCCTGGATCAAGAGAGTACAGAAGCGTTACGTCTACGAGAACGTTGCAAAGGTCTGGTCTGACTACGACCTGAACAAGGACAATAAGATCTCATGGGAGGAATATAAGCAAGCAACCTACGGTTACTATCTAGGTGAGTCACAGAACTGTTCAGAAACTGTCTGAAATTTTGATATTGATTAAATGTTTGTGAAGGACTCCTTCAACTTGAATTGAGCTCATGTGTTCTAATAAGGACTGACAAGCTTACCAATACGTGAAAGGCAACTCAAATGAACTGACTTGAGTAAAATGAGGCAGCCTTTAGCTGCGCGACTCAAGCTACTGAGTTGCTCTCTTCAAGGGATCTGCAGAAGATTTGCACATTATTACTTCTCATCATTACAGTGTTCTGATGTGACCTGACACTCGTTTCACAGCTAATCCAGAAGAGTTTGAAGATGCAACTGACCAGTTCAGCTTTAAGAAGATGCTTCCACGAGATGAGCGCAGGTTTAAGGCTGCAGATCTAAATGGCGACTTGGCCGCAGAGCGAGAGGAGTTCACTGCTTTCCTCCACCCAGAGGAGTTTGATCACATGAGGGATATTGTGGTCCTTGTAAGTGGAATTATTTAAACAGAAAAAAATGGATTGAAATAAATAAATAATCTTATCCATCATCTGTTTGTAGAATATTTCACTGCTTCCTGGAGTACTCAATTCTGAATGGTCAATCTTAAGTCTCCATTTTAACTTTAACTTTCAGATGTAAAAGTGAAACTAAACAGGCACCACATGTGACTTTCAGATGTGAAAGTGGAGATTTAGAGTAAAAAAAACAAAAAAGACTTACATTTTGATCTGTTTCTCACCCAATATTTTGAATATTTTGGCACTGGAATTTACATATCATGAATGGGACATGATGTCAACCAGAAAAAGGCTGCTTATTAAGATGAATTTGAAAATTTAACTCTACAATATTTGCTTGTATTTTTTCAAAGAAAATAAAGATCAGAGCATTTGTTTTTGTGTCCTAAACAATGTTTGAAACAATAGCAGAATGCTAAAAGTAAGTTTAATTGCAGTTTCAGTTTTACTCTTTGCTCTGCTTTCTTCTGCTAGGAAACTCTGGAGGACATTGACAAGAATGGAGATGGGCATGTAGATGAGGACGAATACATTGGTAGGTTGGTCTGCATTTTGGACTATTGTTTATACGTACAATACCTGATATATTTTGAGTTTGTCTTTCCCACACAAATAATTTTGAAGATGTTCTGTTTCCATGACCAAATTGGGAATGAATGTTATTTGTGTTTGCTGTTTTGAAAAAAGCCATATTTAACCAGTAGATGTTTATTTTATCTCCAAGAAAAGATTAGTTATTTTTGTCTGGCATATTCCGAATGGATTTCAAAGCTTTTTCACACCAGATATGATTGTCTTTAGAACAGAACTTAAAAAAAAAAACAAGATGCAGGCAGATTTGACTTTGATGGACTTTCAAGGCCTTATTGTTGAACAAAAGGATGGTCACCCAAAATGGAAAATTCTTATCCCCCTTATGTTTTTCAAGAGCTTTACTATGTACTGGAGATCTATCGATATACACTCACGAGCACTTTATTACAAACACTAAGATCCTAATAAAGTGCCCAATGTGATCTTTTGCTGTTGTAGCCTATTTGCCTCAAGGTTCGATGTGTTGTGCATTCTGAGATGCTATTCTGTTCACTATAATTGTACAGAGTGGTTATCTGAGTTACCGTAGACTTTCTGTCAGCTCGAACCAGTTTGGCCATTCTCTGTTGACCTCTGTCATCAACAAGGCGTTTCTGCCTGCAGAACTGCCACTCACTGGATGTTTTTTTGTTTTGTTTTTGGCACCATTCTGAGTAAACTCTAGAGACTGTTGTGCGTGAAAATCCCAGGAGATCAGCAGTTACAGAAATACTGAAACCAGCCCATCTGGCACCAACAATCATGCCACGGTCGAAATCAATGAGATCACATTTTTTCACATTCTGATGGTTGATGTGAACATTAACTGAAGCTCCTGACCTATATCTGAATGGTTTTATGCATCGCACTGCTGCTACACAATTGGCTGATTAGATAATCGCATGAATAAGTGGGTGTACAGGTGTACCTTATAAAGTGCTTAGTGAGTGTATCTACAGTATATATTGTGCAAAACACCATATATATTGTCCTGCTGTTTTGCAGCGGACATGTTTGCTCATGAAGATGGCGGTCCAGAACCAGACTGGGTTAGGACTGAGAGAGATCAGTTTTCTGATTTTAGAGATCTTAATAAAGATGGGAAGATGGACCTAGAGGAGGTTCGCCACTGGATCCTCCCACAGGACTATGACCATGCACAGGCAGAGGCCAGACATTTGGTGTATGAGTCAGACACAGACAAGGTGAGGGCCTTCTGTCCGAGAATATAAGTGTACTTGGTATTTCAATAAATAACCTTATTTTGATACAGTCAAAATTATGTGGAGAACAAAAACACAAATGTAAACACATTTTTCTTTTATGATGTTTTTTTTCACCAGGACCAGATGCTTACCAAAGAAGAGATTCTTGAGAACTGGAACATGTTCGTAGGCAGCCAGGCCACCAACTACGGCGAAGACCTCACTAAGAACCATGATGAGCTATGAGCCCAAGTAAAAGGTCTGGAACTCTGCTGGACATTGTGACCGCAGGCATCCTGACCTGAAACTCTATGGCAACCATTCCTTTCCTTGGGAAGAAAAACAGAAGCCATGCCACTGATTGACTGATCTATTGCAGCTCTACCTCACAGAACAGACATAGAGGAATCATTGCTATTGAGAGTCTTAAATATAAATGGCCATGGTCCCAAATGCAAACTTACGGCTTTCTCCTGCACTCTATGTTCTTTTTGTGGGATGCCAAAGGACTATTCTGGTCTAGACTGAATGAGCTGCTACAGATTACTTCAGCTGAAGCTAAGCCTTTTAACTCGTACGTTTTCATTTTTTTAAAGCAGTCATTGGATGAAGCCAGTACTTGTACAAGTTGTTCCTGTTTTTGTCTGGTGTCATTATATTGTAACAAACAAGAAAATACTAATTCTATTTATTTAGGATTTTAATTAACATGTCTTAATTCTACAATGCTGTTATTGCAGCAAGTCAGTGTTGTTATACAGTTATTAGATGTGTTTATATGTGTAATTTCACTACACTGTAGAAACATCTACATTGTAGGTAATCATATACATTTTCCCAGAGCTGGACAGTAATGACTCTTACTTTTGTTTTTGACAGACCGTGCTTGATACACAGCTGCCTCAGATGCTTCTTTTAAAGGAATAGTTCACCCAAAAATTCTCTCATCATTTTCTTACCCTCATGATATCCCAGATGTGTATAAATTTCTTTCTTCACGAGAACACATTTTAAGAAAATTAGAAAAAATGAGTAGGTCCTTGAAATGTGGATGGTGATTCGACTTTTGAAGCTCCAAAAATCACAGACAGTCAGCATAAACGTCATTCATACGAGTCCAGCTGTTGAATTAATGTTTTCTAAAGTGATACGATCACTTTTGGTGCAAAAAAGATCAATATGCAAGTACTTTTTTAACTCTAAATCATCGCTTCCAGTCAGCAGTGGTAAGCACATGTGACGTGATCGCATTGGCACGTAAAACACGTGAGAACTGGGGCAAATGCGACACATGGAAGAGCAGCTCTGTTTACAACTGAGCAGGATGAGCGTTGTACAGAAGCATCGTTGGTTTTGGTTTAGAACTGTATTTATCTGTTTCTTTACTCACAATGGTGCGTTTGTGTGCTTATTCTGGATGTCTCAACCAAGAGTATAACATGACATTTCATCCATAACATGGCAACGCGAATACATCACACGAGAGACCGTGTGATCTCCACCCTCTCGTGAAGTTTACCAGAAGCATTGGATAATAGTTAAATAGTACTTAAATATTGATCTTTTTTCGCACCAAAAGTGATCGTATCACTTTAGAAGACATTAATTGAACTGCTGGAGTCGTATGGATGACATTTTTGCTGACTGTTTGTGATTTTTGGAGCTTCAAAAGTCAAATCACCATCCACTTGCACTTTAAGGACCTACAGAGCTGTGGTGTTATTCTATTTTTCTTCAAATGTGTTCTGCTGAAGAAAGAAATTCATACACACCTGCGATTTCATGATTGTGAGAAAATTAAAGAATTTTCATTTTGGGTGAACTATCCCTTTAATTAACTTTTTATGTCTTTTGAATTTTGCATGTGTAGTTTATTTTTGTCTAATGTCTGGTAAATTTCCAAAAAGAAAGGTTGCATTTGGTTGGTGATTATGGAAGATTTTTTACCCCTGTTCCAAGCAGTTTCAACATGAAATATCCCTAGCGTCTCTTCAAAATCTGTTCATTGCTGTACATTTGTACATTGCTAAAATTTGGACCTGTTTGTCTTCAAGTGTTCTAAATCTGTAGAGGCTTGTACATCCAGGGTTTTGATCTTGATCCTGGTGTCAGTTCTTAATCTGAACCAATAGCAGTGATGCCCCTTTTAGGTTTCTTATGTATAGTCGTACCTGAGATACCAAGTCACTTTAACGTGATAATCATTCTGAAGTGTTGAGGAATACAAAGCATCTTTATCTGCTGGCATGATTGTGATGTTTGGTTCCAACCGATGAAGCTTCTCAGATGAGGGTCTTAAAGATTAGAGTATTAAAAATGTCTTTAATAAATTGATAGTCTAGTCTTAGATCAGCCATTCAACAATGACTCTGACGATACAAACTTTCCTAGTCTTCATTTTTATGTACTAAACTAATACAGTATGGTAGATCATACTATAAAATTTCACTACGGCCTTGTTTTTTCCTCTCCACAGAGGACTGCATGAGTATATTTTTCTTTTTTGTAATTGTGGTTTTAAATTCTGAAATGCTTTTATTTTAATTTGTTGAATTTATGGAATTAAATGGCATCATATTGTGATAAACTTGTAGGAGAAAGGAGGTGAAATGGGGATATTTAATTGTCTTCCAACAGAATGCAACAGCGTTTTCATTTAAGCCAGTGTTCCGCTTTGGTTACTTAAAAAGTCTTTCATGAAACTTTTAAAATTGTCATTTTTTTATTTTATTTTTTTAGATTGTTTGTTTCATAAATAGTATAAATCAGTCAAATTTAATTGTAATAAAAGAAAATGGAATTCTGTTTAAAAATAGATTTCCACGCATGCTTCGGGACTTCAGTGCTCACTAGAGATGCTGCAGATGGAGACTGGTGGTTAATAGAAACTACGTTGACATTTCTAAATGGAAACTAAACAGTCAGACCTGTACCAAATGTTAAGGTCCCATTGCCACATTGGAGTGTGTTCATCGCAGCTGTTGACCATTGTTATTTGTTGGCCCCTTGCCTGATGTGGTTCTAATTGGTTAATTACACATTAAAGATGACCAGGCACTGATTATGTGCCAGATGTGTAAATATGCCAAACTAAAGCCGTTATCTTTATTTAGTAAGTTTTATTTTCATGAGTGAATTTGGATATCTAGTAGGGATTCACTTTAGACATTCACAGAGACTGGTGTAGTGGTTGATCATTATATATTATATACACACACACACACACACACACACACACACTCTCTGGCGGACAAAAGTTTGGAATAATGTACAGATTTTGCTGTTTCGGAAGGAAATTGATATTTTAATTCACCAAAGTGGCATTCAACTGATCACAAAGTATAATCAGGACATTACTGATGTAAAAAACAGCACCATCACTATTTGAAAAAATTAATTTTTGAATCAAATCTAGACAGGCCCCATTTCCAGCAGCCATCACTCCAACACCTTATCCTTGAGTAATCATGCTAAATTGCTAATTTGATACTAGAAAGTCACTTGCCATTATATCAAACTCAGTTGAAAGCTATTTAGTTCATTAAATGAAGCTTAACATTGTCTAACAGTCTTCAAAGACAAAGGACAACTGGCTCTAAGAAGGACAGAAGGAGATGTGGAAGGCCAGATGTACAACTAAACAAGAGGATAAGTACATCAGAGTATCTAGTTTGAGAAATAGATGCCTCACTTGTGCTCAGCTGACAGCTTCATTGAATTCTACCCGCTCAACACCAGTTTCATGTACAACAGTAAAGAGAAGACTCGGGTGCAGGCCTTATGGGAAGAATTGCAAAGAAAAAGCCACTTTTGAAACAGAAAAACAAAAAGAAAAGGTTAGAGTGGGCAAAGAAACAGATATTGGACAACAGATAATTGGAAAAGAGTGTTATGGATCTTAGCCCCACTGAGCTTTTGTGGGATCAGGTAGACTGTAAGGTGCATGAGAAGAGCCCGACAAGACAGCCACATCTATGGCAAGTGCTACAGGAAGTGTGGGGTGAAATGTCACCTGAGTATCTGGACAAACTGACAGCTAGAATGCCAAGGATCTGCAAAGCTGTCATTGCTGCACATGGAGGATTTTTTGATGAGAACTCTTTGAAGTAGTTTAAGTTAATTTTTTTTCAAATTGTAATAGTAATTTTTCATGTTATTAATGTCCTGACTATACATGGTGATCAGTTGAATGCCACTTTGGTGAATAAAAGTACCAATTTATTTCCATAAGAGTAAAATCTGTACATTATTCCAAACTTTTGGTCGCCAGTGTATATTTATATAAAACAGTTAGTTCCGGTCCTTGAATCTGATTGGACGAGAGATGTTCTATGAGCACTGATGCCTCAGAACATCTGCACTCGGATGCTTTACTGTTTATATCACTCCGATTTTGTTCGTGCTGTTCTAAACTAAAGTGTAAGAGCAGTGCAGATGTGCAAAAAGCAAGATGTGTCTCTACATTTATTTTTGTGACATTGTAGATTTTAGCCAGCAGGTGGCAGCAAAATACAGTTTTTGTGTGTAAATTAGTCATTTGAAGTGAGGTGCATCACCAGTCAGTCAGTATTTTCATTCATCAGCACTCCGTGATTTCTCGGATTACTACTACACTAATAAAGCTGGGAAAAACAGCTTTAAACTAACAACTTAAGCATTAAGGCTCATCACAGCTGAGAGACACAACAGACTGATTAAATACACAAACTTAAGGCACTTACCTCTTACCAGAATTTCCACATTGGAGAGGACATACTGTTCAAAATGGTGGAGGAGATTGAGGTTTCTATTGTGAAAGACTCTTGCGCAACGGCTACCACGAAATAGGGAGGAATACCCTTGGACGGCTATTTTTCCACAGAGAAAATAGGATGCATTTTAAGCTGATAGAGAAATAGGGATCTTCTCTGCCTTTTGGGTCTTGTAGACTTCAGAATAACTACAGCTGACCTGACACAGACCAGCTATGTTGTTTCTGACAGATGCCCCTGCAAGATACTTTACTTTTTATGAGCTTGTTATCAGGCCTTTGAAGGGCTGTATCAGGTGTGGCAGATCACCAACTAATGCCTAAACTTTTAAGAAAAAAACATCCCAGAAGATATTTTTTTTTTGAACATTTTGTACACCCAGACATGTTAGTTTGAATTTTCTATCAAACATTTTAGTCAATATCATGATTTTACCTTTGCATACTTGCAGGGGCATGTCCAGGATTTTTTGCCAGGGGTGGCAAGAGTCGAGTAAGAGGTGGCATCCAATAAGTTAGTCTGACGGGGGTGCTGTTTGTGCAGTGTCGTCTGGCAGAGGATTCCCTACTGAGGCGGAACGCTGTGTCCTCAAAGACATGGGTGGAACGTTGTTATGGACCATGCGCGACACAGACGGGTTAAGCCTTTGCGTACTGTCTCCAGGACATGAGCGGGGTCCGTGTTGGGGTGGCAAAGCTCATTTTTAGGGTGGCAGCTGCCACCCCGTGCCACCCTTCTGGCCCTGCCCCTGCATACAAGAAGACTTACTGTATGTTCCAGAATATAAGTCATGTTTTTTTTTTCATCATCTGAAAGGCCCTGCGACTTATAGTCCAAAGCGATTTATATACATCATTTATAAATATTTTATATGTAACTGATGTCAGCTGGTCAAACACATGCTCACCAAAACAGATGAAAACATCAGTCCTAGAGATGGTAGAAGCATTTTAAAGTTGCCAATTTAGAAAATTTTGCCTTTACAAAGTACTTAATGCAACCAGTTTAAATATTTTGTCCATCATAACATATGTGGTGGTGTAGTGGACTAAAGCACTGAACTGGTAAGTGGAAGGTTGTTGGTTCAATCCCCACAGCCACCACCATTTGTGTCCTTGAGCAAGGCACTTAACTCCAGGTTGCTCCAGGGGGATTGTCCCTGTAATCAGGGCACTGTAAGTTGCTTTGGATAAAAGTGTCAGCCAAATGCATAAAAAAAAATAACATGTTCTAGCAAACTCTAGACTGCTGTCAAATGCAACTCACAAAATGAGGTTTCATCACACTTGTAGTAAAAACATTCAGTCAATCAACAGGATAATTCATATATTGCAAAGAGGGTTGCAAATATCAGAAATATCCACAGTCACTAAGGTTAATAAATGAATAGGATACAACAGGCATGTTGTTTTACTCACAAATTAAAAGCTGTTTATGTGTATAGAGCATAGTTACAGATGTTATTATATGTGGATTACTTGTCGTGTTTCTTTCATGAAACATAAAAAGAATTTGAGAAACTGTTACACATGATTACTTAAAGCACATTTTCCGGTTTAAAACAAGCCCAAAAACACTGTGATACGATGTGTAGATTCTGAGGTAATCTTCACAGAGCGCGTTTGACATCTGAACCGGTGATGGGAAGTCAGGCGGCTGTTCCCGGGTCCTAGTGTCTACCCTTATGCACGCTCTGTCAGTGTGACTTATACAGAGATGCGACTTATCTGGGTTTTTTTTCTCTCAACAATGCGATTCAAAGTGTGTTCACACTTGTAGTTCGGTTCTCTTGGTTCCCTTGTTCCGGACCAAAAAATAAAATTATACATTTAGTCCTGGTTCGCGTAGCGTTCACACTGGCATTTTTAACACCGAACCTAAAGATGCAAAACAAAAGGCATAAGTATAAGGTCACAACCTGATTGGACAGCTTTAATGACGTATATTTTGCGACGGAACTTGCCGAACATCCAAAACAATGCTGGCTGCTGGGCTAAATGCGCTCGTTGGATTTATGTATATATGGTGGTATTTTTACCAGCTGAGAACAAATGAAGAGCTAATAAAATGTGTAAAGGAGTCAAAACAGTGGCAGGAATTCCTCCGTTGCACACACAAACGAAGATATGCTGCAAGGACAGCTGATGGCGGTTCCGACGCCTGTACCGAACTGTAATGGGCAACATAGCTCCTATGATGAGAAGAACCAAGTATGCTTGAGGTCAATAAAGGCAAATTTCTTCCTGTTATTTTCCCCAAACAGTTCACTGCAGCAAAAGTTAATGTGCAAATGGTGGACAGAAGTGCACCAGGAGTGCATTTGTTTAATTCTTGCAAATTTCCTGATCAATTATTTGTTGTGGAGACTGCTTGAGTGCCGATCTGGGCCAGTTGGCGCGGTCTCAGTTTCTTTTCCACTGTGGTGCGGTGAAATCAGGAGAACGTCTGTAACAGATCCATCTGTGGTGACGGCGTGAGAAGTAAACATTGTAGCGAGTGTGCTATAGAGGATGATCGCATGTTCCAGTTTTTAGGAATGCTTTTTTCCCTGGTTATACTCTGCTAAAACACAGAAAAGACATGGTCCATGTCGCAATTGATCATTTGCTGTGGGCTTGTGTTTGCCTCCGGACACAAACTACGGAAAGGTAAAAGTTCCCAGACTAGCTAAAAAGGATATTTATTGACAAAATTTGATATAAGAGTTACGTGAAAATAGTATATGAGAATATATTGATATATTTTGAGTTTTAATGAGCTAGTAATCTACTTCCCTGACGAAAAAGGCAAGTAGAAAAATAAATGTAGGCTACAATGCTAGTTAAACCATCATCATAAAATCATGAAGATACACTAAACATACACAATTTTTTCATTAACTTTACCCAAATATTAGCAAACTTGGCAAGTTAGAAACAACTAAAGTGCTAGAAGTTACCTTGGCCAACGCCACGTACAATTTCCAACAAAAATTGACAATCACGAGTCGCCGTTCCACCAGCATGGTTGAGTACGGTTTGCTAATTATGCCGAGAATTACAGGCCGAGAATGGTTTATAATCATGCCGTGCTGAACCGTGCTCAAGTGGAAATGCTATTGTAACTGTTCCATACCGTGCTCAGAACCGTTTGGCCCGATGGTGGAAAAGCGGCTTATTTGTAGCAGCGACTTTTGCACAGTCAAGCACCATTCATATTTTCTTCAGAAAATGTAAAAATGTAGTTAATTAGAAGTTATTAATCTATCAATATTTATGTTTAGATTCATGTTAAAATGGATTATAAATGAACTGGACAGTTCCCCTCGTTTTCTCTCTGTTTTTACTATTGGGTGCTTATTATTTCTTGTATTAGAAAGAACTGATCCAACTGGGCACCTAGCACTCCAGGCATAACTGCAGCTCCATCTGTTTATCTCTAGTGACCTAACTCTTGTGGATGTCTTGTTCTTAGTGCTGGAGATACTGTATGTCAAGCATCCTTACACTGTAAGAAAAGATGCACAACACAACACAGTTAACAAACTGGTGGAGAGACAGCATTCGCCACATAGAGTTGACCAGTAATAATATAAGAATTAGGCTACTGGTTGAACTGACAGTCATGTTGTTAACTGTGGCTTCTGACCCACTGCCTGAAAGTGAAGTGCAGATTTCAAATTGCACTTTCTTTCCCCCATGGAATATTGCAGTTGGCTCAGGATTGAGCCCTGAGCAGAAATTACCTCCATTTTCACATGAGTGACATTTTATGTAGGCCCTACACTAAGTTGATGCTCAGGATATATTTCTATTATTTTCCCTACTTACACGCATGTGTATGTGTCCTGAAGAAAGTTGGTAGTCAAAAATACTTTTGTAAAAATGGTTTCTCAAAGGTTTTCTTCCATTCCTAAGGAAATGTTAAAGATACGGTTAAATATCTGTTTACACACTGCAAAGGGATTGCATTTACTTCAGTCAGTGAGGTCACATAAACCTGTAGATTCTGTTTCATGAAATGTAAAGTATTTTTCCTCCTTCTAGTGGTTGATACGTTGAAACATTTACAGTGCCCCCCAGAATATTTGGACACACTTAAAAA
This sequence comes from Myxocyprinus asiaticus, assembly GCF_019703515.2. Taxonomy (NCBI): domain Eukaryota; kingdom Metazoa; phylum Chordata; class Actinopteri; order Cypriniformes; family Catostomidae; genus Myxocyprinus; species Myxocyprinus asiaticus. Next base: position 14,023,879 of record NC_059344.1, on the reverse strand, counting down.
TGTCTGAATGTAATTGCTTTAGATAGCAAAATATCAAACCAAGTAGAATCTGCAAACAAATGATGCTAAACTTTGTTAGTTCTCAGAACTTCATTTCTCTTAACCATTTGCTGTTACTTTTACATAGTGTGATTAATTATGTAAAAAAGTAAAGCATAAAAAGAATTACCACAATTAATCATGGCCCCTGACCCATATGCAAATTCCAAAATGAAAGTATGTATTTTCTTACTATGTTTTGATGAGCTGCATCAACAGGGGGCAGTCAGCGCGCCTCGAAACCTCACAAGCAGCCCAGCCACTGATTGAGAGCCTGTGTTATGAACAGTTGAGTGCTCCAGGTGTCATACACACACAGAACTTGGTCTTGAGAGTCAAGTCATTTTTATTTGTATATAGCTTTTCACAATACACATTGTTTCAAAGCAGCTTTACAGAAAATGTCTGTAATGTCTTAATCTCCTGAAACCCAAGCGTGAATGCTGTGTGCATTTTCCATTTCCCATTTTGAATTGTAACTAGTAGCACTTAATAAAAAAAAAAAATATATAAAATTAAAAAAAAAAAGCACAAATAGTTTTCCTACAAACTAATGTCCTTATGGGGACAGCGGAACTAAGTTGTGAATTTTTTAATAATACCAAACTATAGAAATTCATTTTATTTATTTTTTTTATCGAAATTTATTATGTTTCCAGGAGTGTTGGTTATTCATATTTTTGAGACGTTACAGCTGATTTTCTGTAAAGCTGTTTTGGAACAATGTGCATTGGGAAAAGCACAAATAAAACACTTTACAAATTATTTAACTTGATTTGACTTGTGTTACATTTTTATTTATTTTTATTATTTTATTATTATGGCAACAAAATCTCAGCATTCTCTCTTTGTCAGTGACGGGCTGTGCATTTAAAGTCTAGGCCATCAGTGTGATTCATGCCATTAAGAAAACACAGTTTCACAATGAATAAGACACCTTATGCCTTTGGGCATCATACATTATGTCACAGCTAACTAGTAATACTAATTGACATTTTAAAAACACGTCCACGCACGAAAGCCAGAACTTGAAATGACACTTAATGCTTAAGCAAGCCTAATTTTAACTGCAGCATGACTGTGAAATGAACATCTCCTGAACAGACATTCAAAAATCATAACTTTTCATATGAATCTACCAAGGAGGTCTATAATACCTGGAAAATCTATCTAATAATATTTGCGATTTAAATGTTGCTTGCAATAAATTTCACTTCGTCAGGGTACACGGTTATGCTGCGCTCCATTCGAGTTGGACGTGGGATATTCCTACTTGATATCTCCGACCATAAATGCATTCCATTCCCCGATATTCGGAAGATGTCGTATAAGGAAACAAAACTGTAACGCTCCCGTTAGCTTAGCAGGGGTTTGACTCTCATTAGAGATGTCTCCTAGCAACCCAACTGATAAACAATGCTGCAGCACTAGCATTTGTGCTACAGGTGTACGATTATCAAAAGAGATTATAATGTTTTATACACCTGTTTCTGCAGGCATTTGTTAAACAAGCTTTAATATCATGTAATGTGGAAATGAACTCATTTATCAATATTACTTAATAAAGTGAATGTTTATCACTTACTTTGTATATTTCCCTGAGTGTCGACATGTTTGTGTGACATTCACCTACATCTCGGCGAAATCGGAGTTGAGAATTTCTACACGAGCCTACAAATTGTAATTCTGACTTTAAGATGCATTCCATTGCACTTTTCCTAGTAGGAAGTTGTAAAATCCGACTTTCTGCGTTGAATGGAAGGCAGCACTACTTTTCAAAACTTGATCTGACACTGAATGCTCAAGCAGCCTAATTTACACTTAGAAAACTCCTGATGTTGCTATAACAATGCAAAAAGCACTTACCAAATTACTTGAAGTGAAAAATCAGTCCTCCTTTCCTGATTAATAAATTAAGCAATCACACGGTCATGCAGAACATCTCGAGTTTTTAAATACATAAGGATCTCTTTCTCAACAGCAATACCAGCAGTGATGACAGCCGACTCATCAGACAGCTTGATCTTGCTCTTGAATTATGTACATCACTTAAAGCATGATTGCGTCACTCAAGGCCAACTAGAAGGACATATCCTTAAGATCACACCCACCAAGAACAATAAATCAATCTGATTGGCTGATGAATCTGACAATCTGACTTTAGTTGCTCATTCATTTGCACTGTTGAGGGATTCTGTGGAAATTTTGAAGGCCTGAGGGGGTGGAGCTCAGACTCACGCGCTGCTTCGGGTTTCAGGCATGTGTTCAAATTTTCAAAATTGCATATCGGATGAAACTAGAGGCTCTAGTCTTTTGATCAAACAGGTTTCAATGTAAAAATGTATTAGGTTTCTTTCCAGATGTGGTTTTGTTTCTTCCAAAGACAAACTCCATTAAGATCAGCGCCATGTTGTTTTGTCACAGGATGCATCAAAACTTTAACCCTTTACTGACAGCCCAGAGTGTCCTGAACTGAGATCCGTTGGTTTAAATGAAATGAAATTATGCATAGTGTATAGCAAAGACATAACACAATGTCCATGCTGGAGGATGCGGGGTCACACAAGGTTAAATGTCTCAAAGACCTCAGTTGAGCAGCTTCACATTTTTCTTGAAAAACATCATTAAATATCATGACTTATGATAATTTGTCATAATGCCCTCCAGAGAGCAAACCAAAAGCAACTGTGGAAAGGAACACAAAACTCCATAAGATGTTAGTTAATGGAAAAAACAAACAAAATAGCCTGGCTATGCAGCATGAACATAAAGCCAATATCAGATGATTGTTGTGCATAAAATCATGTAGATACAGGTCAGGATGTTCACATCAACCATCAGAATAGGGAAAAAATGTGATCTCAGTGATTTTGACCATGGCATGATTGTTGGTGCCAGATGGGGTGGTGAGTATTTCTGTAACTGCTGATCTCCTGGGAGTTTCACACACAGCAGTCTCTAGAATTCACTCAGAATAGTGCCAAAAACAAAAAACGTCCAGTGAGTGGCAGTTCTACAGATGGAAATGCCTTGTTGATGAGAGATCAACAGAGAATGGCCAGACTAGTTTGAACTAACAAAGTCTACAGTAACTCAGAAAACCACTTTGCACAATTGTGGTGAGAAGAATAGCATCTCAGAATGCTATTCTGTGATGTGGACTGGCACTGTTTTGGTGGCACAAGGGGGACCTACACAATATTAGGTAGGTGGTTTTAATGTTGTGGCTGATTGATTGTATATACTCAATGATCTCAACATCGAGTTAGTCTGGGATTATATGAAGAGACAGAAGCAATTGAAACAGCCTAACTACATAGAACTCTGGCAAGTTTTCCAAGATGCTTGGAACAACCTACCAGCCAACAACCTTAAAAAACTGTGCACAAGTGTACTTAGGATAATTGGTGCTGTTTTAAAGGCATAAGGTGGTCACACCAAATAGTGATTCAGTTTTTTAGGTATACTGCACTTTAAATTATGTTACTCGATAAATACAAATTATTCATGGCATTATTTGTTTTAAGAATACTCACTCTATACAACATTTTTCACAACTGCCTAAAAATTACAGTGTTACATACATTTTATATATAGGCAAATGTATATGCATAATTTCTTAATCCATAAACCCTGAGGGTGTAAATATTATTTAACATTCACAGGGTATGAACCCATTTAAATGTCTTTAAAATATTTATAAATGTTTTACAATTTGTATTTGAATCATTTACTGTCAACCTAACCGTGCATTAGTTCCAAATGATAAGGATACCTGTAAATGTTGGAGCTGTGCTGCAGTCAATGCATTTGCTCAAGATATATAAAAGCTGTGCATTCATGCTTCATGCTCCTTCTATATCATTTTCCTGTCTTTCTAAACTGTCCTATTCTAAAAAAAAAAAAAAAAAAAGAAGAAGAAGAAAAAAAGAAAAATAATAATAATAAAAAAACAAGTATCAAGTCAGATTTTACATCACACATAACATGTTTTCCTTTTCCATTTCTTTGATGTCTCTATGCATTTATGACATTTATTGCAGGGAATTCATTGTAATACAGAGTTCATTTTTATGTGCATCTGTCAGTTCAACATCTGTGCCTGTGCTTTTAATGAGGTTAAGTTTATTGTCTCACCCCTGGAGATTTCCAGGACTCTTTTAGGACTTTTTTTTAATGAATACCAGAACAGCCTTAGGGATCCTTATTTGTCTTGTGTCTTCCTCTTTCCTATTCATCAGAGACCTGGAATGGGTGGAATCAATTCCTTCCTGAAGAGCTGGCATCTTCTGATCCAATCTGTTACATGATGTTAACATACAGTGGCTCCAAAAAGTTTTAATAATTAAAAAATAAATAAAACCAAGTGACATTATTTTCAGCAAAACTCACTTTTTAAGCACAATATTTCGTAATAGGAAAGATTGTTAGATTTTAAATACAAAAAATGATGACAATGTATTTGGACACTTTCTGGTTGTCATACATTTTAGGAACATGTCTAAAATAAATGTGATGAATTACACCTATGGTTACTCTGCTTGGACACCTGTGTGAACTTGAGGGGAGCTGAAGTTACACATCCACTAAGACTGGTTGATTAAACATAATTGGAAAAATGGTTCAGAAAAGTTAGTTGTGAAAAATTTGAAAAACAGATTGTCTTATTTCATATTATTTGCATCCATTTCCAGTGCTAAATATGGGTCACACAGACATTTGCATTATGTAAACTCAGTGTATATCCTGATTTTTTATTTTTTGTATTATTATTATTTTTTTTTTTGCAGCTGTCTTTTGATTTGTTTAAGTTACGTGTCAGCTATCTCTGGGGAATTCTCTTGCTTTTCCTCTCTGGCAGTTTCTTATCAAGGTGTTGTACCTTCTCTCATCTCTCTGTCTTCTCCTCTTCTTCTTGTTCCTGAGGGACTGCTTTCACAGGCCCCATCTGAGTCTCTCTTGGTTCCAGCTGCCAGTGGCCCCAGTGTCCTTGTGCCCCCCCAGGCATTAAGGCACACAGCATTACCAGAGGGCACAATCACAAGACACACACACACACACGTTGGTGTGGCTATCCTTATTGTAATGTTTGGAAGTCACGAGAGCTGGATCTAGATGTGGCTTTCAGAAGTTTAATAAAGAAATAAAGTAAGGTACAAAATAACATGGAAAACACTGGAACTAGGCAGAACTAAGAACTAAGAAACAAAACAAATGTTACATCCATGCTGGGAACTGATACGGGAACAGGAGGAAAAACACAACAACTCACAAAGACTGGGTAGAAATCAGGGCATTATATACACAGGGGTAAATGAGGAAATGAAACACAGGTGAGAACAATAGGGAACAGCTGGCAGTGAAGAGGGCAGGGAATTATGGGAAGTGTAGTCCGGGGGAAACAGATGACAGGCAAAACACAAGGCAAAACAACAGTAAATCATGACATAACCCCACCCCTAATAGACGGCTCCTGATGCCCAAGAAAGGCTGGTAAGAGATGCAGGGCCAAGATGGAGCCGGAGACCAAAGCAGAGGCCAGAGTAGATCAGGCGGAAGGCCGGGAGACCAAGGAGACCAGAGCAATTCAGGCGGACGTCCGAGAGTCCATGGAGACCAGAGCAGATCAGGCAGACGGCCAGGGGACCCAGGAGACCAGAGCAGATCAGGCAGATGGCCATGAGACCAAGGAGATCACCTCTGGGTAGGGACTGGATCAGGAGGCCTGGTTGACAGCCACAGGGCTGAAACAGTGTCAGGAGGCCTGGGTGGCGACCACAGGGTCGAGATAGGGTCAGGAGGTGGCCACAGACTAGAGACTGGAGCCATGGAAGACTCTGAGGGTGGAGCCATGGAAGGCGGAGCCGTGGCAGGCTCTAGGGGAGAAGCCATGGAAGGCAGAGCCGTGGCAGGCTTGAGGGGCGAAGCTGTGGGATATTGAGGGGCGAAGCCGTGGAAGGCGGAGCCGTGGGAGGCTCGAGGGGTGAAGCCGTGGGAGGCGGAGCCATGGGAGGCTCGAGGGGCGAAGCTGTGGAAGGCAGAGCCGTGGGAGGCTCAAGACAAAGAGCTCTGTGGTCGTGGGCATGGGCAGAGACTCGGGAATGACCTCCATGGTTGTGAACACTGGCAGAGACCTGGAAACGACCTCCATGGTCGTGTGCATGGGAAGAGACTTAGGAACAACCTCCGTGGTCATGAACATGGGCAAAGACTTGGAAACGACCTCTGTGGTCGTGTACATGGGAAGAGACTTGAGAGTAGAAGCCTTTCTTCTTCTCTTCCTCCTCCAGATGGCCGAAGTTGGCAACACTGGCTCTGGGATGGACGAGGCTGGCAACACTGGCTCTGGGATGGACGAGGTTGGCAATGCAGGCTCTGGGATGGACGAGGCTGGCAACGCTGGCTCTGGGATGGACGAGGCTGGCAACGCTGGCTCTGGGATGGACGAGGCTGGCAACGCTGGCTCTGGGATGGAAGATGCTGGCAACGCAGGCTCTGGGACGGACGAGGCTGGCAACGCTGGCTCTGGGACGGAAAAGGCTTCCAGCTCATTGGCTGTGGCAGGCGTGGGCATTGGCTTGTTGGCCGTGGCAGGCATGGGCGTTGGGTCATTGGCCATGGCAGGCGTGGGCATTGGCTTGTTGGCCATGGTAGGCGTGGGCACTGACAATTTGTGAGGAAGGGTCTTCATGGCCCTACGCACCGACATCAGTGGCGGATCATTCAACTTGGAGACAGGGGCCGTGGAAGGCTTCGAGACAGGGGCTGCGGGAGTCTTGGAGCAAGGAGTCACGGAAGGCTTGGCTGTGACATGGTGTGGAGCAGACTCAGACTTGGCTGTGACTTGGCATGGAGCAGACTCAGACGTGGCCGTGACATGGCGTGAAGCAGACTCAGACTTGACTGTGACACGGTGCGAAGCAGACTCAGACTTGACTGTGACATGGCGTGGAGCCGACTGTGGTGTGGCTGTGACAAGGCATGGAGCAGACTGAGGTATGGCTGTGACGTGGCGTGGAGCAGACTAAGACTTGACTGTGACATGGCATGGAGCAGACTCAGACTTGACTGTGACATGGCATGAAGCAGACTCAGATGTGGTTGTGACATGGTGTGAAGCAGACTCAGGCTTGGAAGGCTTGGAAGCCGGGATCGGGATAGAGAGAGGAGGATCCTCTAAAGCAAGAGTTTCTAATATTAGCTTCACGTATTCCTCCCACGTGTAATCTCAGGTCTCCGGCAATTCCCTCCACTGGCGAGCTGTGAGTCCGATCCGGTATATGGATTTCAGGGTGGAATCATCAAATCCTGTGTGGCAGGCTACGGTGCTGAAGAAATGGGAGTATTCCCTTACTGATAAGTCCGCCTGGCTCAGTTGCACGAAGTATGCCACTAGATCTATTTTGTGGTGAGTTGTTCTGTAACGTTTGGAAGAAAGTCATGAGAGCTGGATCTAGATGCGGCTTTCAGAAGTTTAATAAAGAAATAAAGGTACAAAATAACATGGAAAACACTGGGACTAGGCAGAATTAAGAAATAAAAAATGAAACAAACGTTACATCCATGCTGGGAACTGATATGGGAACAGGAGGAAAAACACAACAACTCCCAAAGACTGAGTAGAAATCAGGGCATTATATACACAGGGGTAAATGAGGAAATGAAACACAGGTGAGAACAATAGGCAACAGCTAGCAGTGATGAGGGCAGGGAATTATGGGAAGTGTAGTCCAGGGGAAACAGATGACAGGGGCAAAACACAAGGTAAAACAACAGTAAATCATGACATAACCCCACCCCTAATGGGTGGCTCCTGATGCCCAAGGAAGGCTGGTAAGGGAGGCAGGGCCAAGATGGAGCCGGAGACCAAAGCAGAGGCCAGCGCATATCAGGCGGAAGGCCGGGAGACCAAGGAGACCAGAGCAATTCAGGCGGACGGCCGAGAGACCAAGGAGACCAGAGCAGATCAGGCGGATGGCCATGAGACCAAGGAGACCTGAGCAGATCAATAGGTCAAAAGATCTAAAGGCAAAACAATAGTAAATCATGACACTTATGAGGACTCTCCATAGACATAATGATTTTATACTGTAAAAACTATAGATTCTATCCCCTAACCCTAAATCTAACCTTCACAAAAACTTTCTGCATTTTTACATTTTCAAAATGATTTTTAAGCAATTTGAATTATGGGGACACTAGAAATGTCCTCATAAACCGCATTTATAGCATAATACCCTTGTAAATACCAGTTTGAAACCTAAAATTCTTTCCTTGTATACCACCCAAACCCGCCCACACACACACACACACACAAACCTCTCTAAGGCGTCCTGTGTGTATTGAGGTATTCCTGCAGCTGCAGATGAAATATAAAGAAGTTACCCCTGTAAATTACTCCCCCTGTATTTGGGGTAATAGCACTAGACTTTAAATAGTTTTCTGATCTAAGATGACCTAAGATGGGGAGTCTAACCCATCCAAGTTCCATGTTAGTTCTTTGGCTTCAGTGACCTGGGTTTTTCAACCTCTGTTTCTACCTGTCCCTTTAAGCCCGAAATATACTTGAGTTTTGACATGAACGCTTATCGTCTGCATACAGTTGAATGCTAGCCTTTGCATGTGTGCACATACACAGACAGTTGACACATGTGCGCTACCACTGCTATGAGATACTGAACTATTTCTCTTCAGGAGTTGAGTTATAAAAATGCAGGTATCTCCTGACCTCCTCACACACACACTCTCGACGTGCACATCCACTGTTGTTGTTTCCACCTTCATCTCCTGATTTTTAGTGCCAATGTTTATCTTCTTCTAGCAGTTCTTCGTGAAAGCAATGGCTCAACTGTGAGTGTTGGCACTTTGTGGACCCACTAATTAATGCAAATAATTCCAGGTGTATGTGCGTTCTACACGCGGTTAGAAAAATCTGGCTCAGTGCTCGAGCACTCTGCTGATGGCAAAACTTGTGTCACGCATCTGACCGAAGTATACTTTGGGCTTTAGTGCTAATAGGTATTTAGAGGTTTAAGTTGAACGTACCTGTAGAGGTATTAGGTGAAAAAAATATATTTAAAAAAATTATTAATGAAGTCATTGAAAAGCATTTAGCATATCTTTGTAATTGAAATAGTTTGAGGTCACAGTGCCTTTAATTAAAACACATTTTTACCAGGCAAAAGCAAATCCATTTAATAATTTTGTAAATGTGTCTTTCAACTCTGTTGTCTTGAAACTTGAAGTCTCTACTGTCAAACACTGAAAATTATAAAAACTTCCATGAACTGTAATCTGGATTATCTTTATAGTGCAAAATGTTCAACATTTTATTCTAACATTTTTATGTTTAAAAAATTTTAAGTTTTTAAATGTCTCTTAAATTTCAATGATTTGATGCTATCAGCAGCCAATAATTCACCGCACAAAACACATTTGTCGACACAAACCACATTTATCCTTGTTGCATGTGAACCTGTATTTAATGTATTCGTGGTCGTGTTCTTTTGTTGAAGTTTTGTTCATGGTTTTCATGGATGAGGGCATGCAACCTGTCCATGTTGGCATTCTGGTATCGTCTCATTAGCTTCTACCAAGTGACTGATGAATTTGCATCAAAATATCTTAGAGTTTGATTGGACCCACAAACTCTGGCGTCAACAAGAAAAGTATGGGAAATATTTTCTTCCATCCGTCCATCCATCCATCCATCCATCCATCCATCTATCCATCCATCCATCCATCCATCTATCCATTAATTTGCTATAGCCACATCCTACAGTATGTTAAGCATTTTGTGTTATCCTACCTGTTTATTGTATTCTATGGTTGGTTGCGTTTTAATATTTGTGTTTAGCATTATTTTTTCCCCTGTTGTCTACAACCTAATCAGAGCAGACCTGTAACCTATTGTTGGGTCGAGACCCACTAGTTGAGAACCATGAATTCAGAGAATAACAGGCAAGTTGGCAGTTCTTAGATGGAGTGATCTGTGTCACAGAGCTAGCTAATAAATTAGTTTAGGCACATAATGTCACATATTCCTTGTTGTTTGTATTGACTTATGTTGAAATTCTGGTTTAGTTCCCTGTTCCTGTTTCCTGTTAGTTTTGTAGTCCTTTGTAGTTTCTTTTCATGATTGGTTTCCCCTGATTATTTCCCCAGGTGTTCCTCGTTCACTTGTTTTCCCTTGTGTATTTAAGCCATTGTTTTCCTCTGGTTTCTTTGTCAGTCTTCATCTGTATAATGCTATGCTTTGTTCCCTGTGTTTTGTTTCATTATGTTCTGAGTTACCTGGTTTACTTTTGTTTTATTAAAAAAGGCTGCATTTAGATCCTCATTCCTCTCCTGTATCGTCACAGAAAGACTGACCAAGAAATGGATCTAGCAGCCATCAGGATTCTACTCCTTGAGCAAGGGGACCGTCTAGTTGAGGATCACGCCCATGAGTTTTTAGAGCTGGCAAATGTAGTGCACTATCTAGACCGCTCTCTGGTGTTTTTCTTCCGGGCCGGTCTGAATATTACACTGAGGGAACTCATGCCTCCGGCTGATCCTTACTGGATGCTTGCCGATTATGTGGAGAAGGCTTTGGAACTTAGCAGTTCCCCTTATACGATTGGACTTATACGGTGGATTATGGCGGGAACCACGGGCTAAAACCTGCATCCACGGCCCCTGTCTCCAAGTTGTATGATCTGCCACTGATGTCAGTGCGTAGGTCCATGAAGATCCTACCTCAAAAATTGTCTGTGCCCACGCCTGCCACGGCCAGCGAGTTGCCAGCCTCTTCCGTCCCAGAGCCAGCGTTGCCAGCCTCGTCCATCCCAGAGCCAGCGTTGCCAGCCTCGTCCGTCCCAGAGCCAGCGTTGCCAACCTCGTCCGTCCCAGAGCCAGCGTTGCCAGCCTCGTCCTGTCCCAGAGCCAGCGTTGTCAGCCTCGCCTGTCCCAGAGCCAGCATTGCCAGCCTCGCCTGTCCCAGAGCCAGCATTGCCAACTTTGGCCATCCAGAGGAGGAGGAAGAGAAGAAGAGTTTCCGTTCCCAAGTCTCTTCCCATGTACATGACCAAGGAGGTTGTTTCCAAGTCTCCTCCCATGCCTACAACCACAGTGGTCATTCCTAGGTCTCTGCCCATGTTCACGATTGCGGAGGTCGTTTCCCATTCATCCAGGACTCTTTGTCTCGAGCCTCCGACGGCTCCGTCTTCCATGGCTCCGCCCCCAGTGTCTTCCACGACTCTGCCCCCAGAGACTATTTACTTGAAATCTTACAACCCCAATTCTTAAAGTTGGGACAGTATGAAAAATGCTAATAAAAACAAAAAGGGATGATTTGTAAATTATATTCACCCTTTTCTATATTGAAAGCACTACAACTACACATATGATGTTTTTCCTTGTGAATTTAATTGTTTTTTGAAAATGTACAGTAATTTCAAATCAGATTATTGCAACACGCTCCAAAAAAGTTAGTTGAGTGTTTACCACTGTGTAACATCACCATTTCTTCTAATAACACTTATTAAGCATTTAGGCACTGAAGACACAAGTTTGGAATTTTCCCCATTCAGCCATTGCGCCACACATTCTCAATTGGAGGTGGTCAGGACTACAGGCAGGCCAGTCTAGCACCCACACTCTCTGCTTTACAACCATGCACTTGTAATCCAGGCAGTATGTGGTTTGAAGTTGTCCTGCTGGAAAATGCAGGGATGTCTCTGGAAAAGATGGTGCTGGATGGCAGTATATGTTGCTCCAAAATTTTTACATATCTGTCTGCATTCATGGTGTTCTCACAGATGTGCAAGTTACCCATGCCATGGTCACTGACACATCCCTGACCCATACAGACACTGGCTTTTGGACCTGATGCTGATAACAGCTTGGATGGCCCTTTTCCTCTTTGGACAACAGCTTTGTTTTTCAAAAACTATTTGAAATGTGGACCCTTCAGACCCTAGACACAGTTCCACTGTTCTACTTTCCATCTAAGATGGGACCGAGCCCAGAGAAGTTGGCAGAGCTTCTGGACAGTGTTGATGTAGGGTTTCTGCTTTGCATAGTAAAGTCTTAACTTGCATCTGTGGATGCAGCGGTGAGTGGTATTGCCTAACAAAGGTTTACTGAAGTTATCCCAAGCCCATGTTCATGATATCCAATACAGATGAATGATATTTTATAAGTTACGTCACGTCTGAGGGATCAGAAATCACGCACATTCAGAAGTGGTTTTCGTTTTGCCCTTTACACACTGAGATTTGACCATATTCCTTGAATTTTTTAACTATATTGTGCACTGTAGAGGGTGAAATGCCCAAAAGCCTTCCAATTTGTCTTTGGGTTACATTGTTGTCACAACTTGTGGTCGAGATGATGAAGGAGAGGCGATGGATCTATTTTCAGGCTTTAACGAGAAAGATGAATTGAAATAAAACAAAGTGGAGCGCCATAAACCAACTCTACAACCTAACACAAGCATAACACAGATGAGAACTGACAATGAATGAACATAACAGGAGGGTATAAATACACAAAGGAACTAATGAGGGAATGAAAGACAGGTGAGGATAATCAGGAACAGCTGGTAGTGATGAGGGCAGTGCTCTATGGGAAATGGAGTCCAGGGGAAAACTTCAAAATAAGAGTCCATGGAAACAAGAGGGAGACGGAACATGACAATTGTTCTCAAAGTGCTGGATTATTTGCTGAAGAATCTGTTGGCAAATTGACAAGTCTCGAATTATCCTTGCTCTTGAAGGACTAGGCTGTTTTTGGAGGCTCCTTATATACTATGACATGATTGCCTCACCTGTTTAACATCTCCTGTTTCAGATTGACTTGTTATTTTAACTCGTCAAATTTTTATTAGTTTTAAATTGCCCCTGTCTCAACTTTTTTGAAGCATGTTGTAATCATCTGATTTGAAATTACTGTACATTTTCAAAAAACAATGAAATTCACATTATGTGTAGATGTAGTGCTTTCAATATAGCAAAGGGTGGATATAATTTACAAATCACTCTTTTTTGTTTTTATTAGCATTTTTTATACTGTCCCAACTTTTTTGGAATTGGGGTTGTAAATCTATATATATATATATATATATATATATATATATATATATATATATATATATATATATAAAAGAGTTCATGGACGTTATACCTAAACTTATCTACATAGTTGTGTAGTTGAATGTCTTACCCCAAAAGATATTTGATCACATCCCCAAAACACCTTTTCTGACAGAAAAGGAAACAAACCACTAGCATCCCTAATTTACGTTGCTTCTTACAAAGGTCCTGTGAATTGACATAAAGAGACTACTAAAATTTTCCTTTTTTTCTCCACACAAATTATACTATTTGTACCCAACAATTTCTTCTGTCACACACTCTCAACTACATAGCCTTTATTTTTAGGCTTAATGAGTAAAACTTGACCTCATCTATCCAGTGCTTTTTTGTGCCAAAGCTTAGGGACAAATGTAAAAAAACGAGGGCACAGACAAAAGGCATTAGGCTAATGATGGGGTGTGAGGGGAACAAAGCTTCTGTACGCTTCAGTGACATTAAAGACACTGTTAAGAGCTCTGCATCCTGCTCTGTCTGCTAATGATCTGTATGGTTTATAACACATCTGTGCATGCTTAACTTTCATCGTCAGGATTTGAACGTGACAAAGAACCTCATCATACATGACATATTAGACATGATTTCTTTTCCTCCTGTGTGAGGCACTTCTTGTCAGTTTATACAATTGCATGATACAGAAATCTAAACCGATAAGCAGCCTTCATTAAAGTAATGTATAGAGACATGGGTTTTTTAAACACGTTAAACATTTCAGTTCACACTTCTGTAATGAATATGCAGAGACATCAAAAACATTCACACAAGTGAAACACTCACCCCTAACTCAATGGCAGCAGCCTTATTGTAGTAAACTGCAATACTTACTAATGGTAACAATGATAGTTAATTGGTGAGAAAAGTGTAACCTGGAAGACCAAACTTCTAGAAATGTTAACATAAATCATAAGTCATGTTCTAGTCAGGATACAGTAATCATGTTTTTATGATGTCACATATTTAGGGTTGAATCATTTCAAATGATAATGGTAGTACATTTAGTCTTCATCTATAGTAGTCACAAACACGCCTAGCTAGACATGTTCATCTTTAACACAGTATTTGTCTTTTGGAAGTCTTTTTGGTATCTGGAAAGAAGAACATTTCTTCAATTCATGTAAATGTAAATAGAAGACCCTGCTTGTTAGCTGCAATATAAGGGCAAATAGGGCAAAGGAAGTACAGAGTCCATTGTGTGGAAACAAGGGTTTCAGACCTCACAAATGTAAGAATTTCGGTTAATGTAAATGTACACGGTACAGATTAAAGTGCCTGCGTACCTCCACCATTATATGTAGGGGAAGAGTATGTGTGTTAGGAAGTTAATTATACTGTCCGCATGTCTACAGCATTAAATGCAGGATATTTTGTAATGGAATTAGTCGTGTTCGACAACCATTATAAGAAAGATAAAGGACAAATAATTAGATTATTTGTCTGAATAAAGTTCTCCACCATTAAAATCGTAATACAACATCTTGTTGTATCCGCTCACAATTTCTATTGTAAGGAATTAGCTTTAATAAGGGAATTATGATTAATTCACTTATTGGAGTAATATTATTCTCATGGCTTATTGAAAAAAATATGACATAATTTAGGTATAGCTTGAGGGCCGGATCTTTGAAAAAAATCAAGTGACGAGATTATTTATCAAAATATACCAGAGTCAAGTTATCTTTGAATACAAACAAGACTTTATTGCTAATCTAAACATAAAACTAATCTAACACATACAAACATGAAACAAGTTGGTGAGTAAAGTGAACAGAGTGACTTGGATGGATATATCTATACAGAGAAAAGGAACTTTATGGAATTTGCAGACAATGCCTAAAGAACTATTGATCTTTCTTTGAGTCTAAATCGATTTACAATCGTATTACTCAAAGTATTTAAATAATACACCAGCACTTTCAGCAAAAGTCTGGAGATGTACTTGCATGTCATTGTGTTTCCTTGCGTTGCTTGGTTCTTTGGCTCTTTGTAGAAGGTTTGGGTGGTTACGTCGATGTTTTGGACCTCTGTTAAGATCGGGGATAGTTTGTTGTCTGTTGCATCGATGGATGATGAGGCGGCATCATGTGTATGTCATAGCGCAGAGAAGGGCTTCCTCTGAGCTTTACTCTGAGCCTTCTTGGGCTTCTACATGATACGGAACTTGAGGGGCAAAAGGCTACAAGCCACGAGGGCCAGACCACAGAGCTGAAGAGGAAGTGGAGCGCAGAGTAAGAGAAGAAGAGAACTGCACCAGGGGGTTGTCCAAGCTGGCCTTTTTAACCCATTCGGTTTGTTCACACCCCAAAGAGGGTCTAAGCAAATCAGAGGTGGCTTTTCAGAGTCACATAGTCAATTTGTCTGTCCTTTTCAAAGTTGATTTAAAATACTTTGTGTAAAGTATTCTTAAAAATTCCCGCTTTAAACAGTACATGTTTTAACCATACATTTTATATCTTGGATACAACTGAATATATAAAAAATTAATTAACATAAACATTCCTGAAATGCAGAAAGGAGCTCAACGATAGTAAACATGATGTGCTTTATCATGAATAGTTACCATTCTTAGTAAAATGACATGAGTAACACAAGATTAAATATTATAATCATCGATTTGTTAGCTATAAATGATTACAAATTACTACACATATTTTAAAAGGTTCATCAAGCTATAATCACTAATTTGTCAGTTATAAAAGTGATCACAGTTCATAACATCATTTTCAGAATTATCTAGCAAGGCTAGACATTGTGTACGTTTTGGTCCAAACGCATTCTGTGCATTTTAAAGGGTTAACTCAGCAAAATACTGTGACTTTGAGTGAAATGTTCCTGGATTAAGATGAGATGTCTTAGTATTAGAACTGTGCAAACACTAGGGTCTTTAGTTCTGTGTCTTTTATTGCCCATAACCTCTGCCCTTAGGGTCTTTTTGCAGAGGTGGTTAGCTGGTCATTTCATGGGGGCATTCCCTGATATATAACATGGACGAGTAAGTCTTTGTGGTCTACAGGTCTCTTTTGTTCATTTTATTGGCCAGATGAGGTTCATCTAATTTAGCTGGGCCATGCCAGACTTTAGGGAGCTATTTTGTCAGCTCTTAGTTTTATGGCTCTGAGGAATTCCAGGATTGAAAGTTTGGGTTTGGTCATTTGCATAGCAATTGTTTGTTCTTCTGCACCTAATATACTACACAAACATATAAATCATAAAGTTTTACACAACTGGTGAGATAAGTTGACATATTAAAGGTAGAATCTTATCTACAGATTTTGAGTAGTCGGCAAAGTTGGCCAGTGGATGCTAGGGTGGTCTGGTTGGTTACCAGGCCATTGCTATGGGGTTGATATGGTGTTCTAAATGATGGTTTACCTTGCTATGCTGTTCCACGGATGTTCTGGGTGGTTGCTATGACGTTGCTAGGGTATTCTGGGTAACAGACCTCTCCTCAAGCTGCATGATTTGAGGAATCATTCATCTCTGTAGCACAAAGGGTGTTGGACAAGTCACGCTCTGTAGTTTAATTCTTAGGTGTAGGGGTTTGATAAAATCCTACCCCTAAGTATGAACAAAAGTACTACTGATGCTCTGATGCCTTTGTAAGTAACATTAATTAGCCATTAAATGAAACAAAAAATATTCAACACTTGTCTCATATTAATAAGGGCCATCAGTTTCATATATCTATGATCTCTATGGAAGTATATTAATGACAAATGTCTTTGAAATATTCACAGCTTAAATATGCAACCATATTCAATTACAGCTCCCAAAAATGCAATCACTGTTAATGCAATGTTATTTTTTAATTAGTGCAATTCAACATTTTTTTTTTTTTTTTTTTACAAAGACATTTGTCATTAATTTACTTCTACAGATATCATGCAAATGCAAGTCTTTTGTCTTCCCGTCATCCAGAATTTATAGAAGTACCTGTGGTGTACATTGAATTGAATTTGTTGTGTTTGTGTGTGTGCTGGAGGAGAACACAGTACTGTCCTTCAGGAGACCTCTCTGATCTTACCCACTTACACCAAGCATCAGAGACTAAAGGCTGGTGCTTTATAATTAAAGTGCATTGGATTATCTGTTTCTGATGCACAGAACACACCATGGGAATGTCCTGTCAAACATTAAACGGAGCGATGCAAGATTACTCCACTTCAAATGATTGGTCACTGGCCTAGAACTAAATGGGTTAAGCCTAATTCTCTCTAAGTTTAACTGGTATCAATGTCCTGCAAAGAAATGTAGGTGGAATGAAAGTCATGAGGTTTTGAGAAGGAGGAGGTTGACTGAATGTTAAGGTAGTTGTCATGCACGTGTATCCATTCTTCTATAGGGAATTAAGCAACATAATATGGACACTAGTCTCGTTATGCCACGCTTTTGACCATCAGCATAAAGTCTGGTCCACTTTACATGTTATTCATTTATTCATTTAGCAGGTGCTTTTATCCAAAGTTTAGGTTATTCTGTCCAAAGTGGTAACTCCTGAAAATAATGGATCAGCAGGCTCTGTGAAAGCTTGTACAGACAACACAAATGAAACTGGTGAAAACTGTGTAGATTCTGTGTTCAGAATTTCCATTTTTCACAGACATAATTCTGAAAACAAAGCAAAATATACAGTGTTTAAGGATATCCCATTTATTTCCTACTACAGTAAGCAGGACTAAGCAGCACTGTTTTTACCTGTGCACCCTGACTCACAGTAACTGCTAATCAGATTGGCACTGGCAGTTTTAACCAGCTTTTGCACCCTCACAGCATTTGCAATCTTCTGAGTCCACACTTTGGTGACATAATACAGTCTTAAACTGTAGGGTTATAGTCGTCTCTGATGTCCACTCCAGTATGAACTTCACAAAAGGCCATATTGAGGACACATCATGGCCAAAAAGTGTGCACTTACTGGATGAGCACCCATCTGAACCATTAAATTAAGTTTCAAACATAAGACACTTGTTCATCTAGGCCTGCCAATCAAATACCAACGATATATTAGTAGTTGCTTCCCTTGCACCTGTGATGATTCTTCCGGCACCACTCCACCTCCCCATCTCCACATTTATATTTCATAATGCCTATAGCAATTATTTCAAAATTGTCTTTCTATTTCTTGCTCAGTCAGACAGTCCTGTGCTCGAGCCCCTCCATTATGGCTTTATGGACAGCACACCAAATACATTTAACTTAATGCATTCCAGGACTATATGAACCACTGAACTCATAAAATATCCATGGGCATGCCATCTGAGACTAAAGGTACATCACAAACTGCATACTTCTGCACTATTCTACGTCATTTTGTAGCGTAAGAAGTGTGAGTCAAATGCAACAAAAAGAAGTGTACTATGAGTCAAAACAGAGTGTTGCATGTTGGACACTTCATGTACTCAGCATTTGCTGCTTGCCGTATATAGTGGAAGGTGCAGAGTTACCAGGCTGTATCTGGTCTGACAAAACAATTGTAAATAATGGAAAATGTAGCAACTAGCGAAACTTCAGTTCAGTCATGACAACTCTCAGAAACATTTAGCATGTTAATATGGGTAGGAAATATTGATAGGATATTATACTTGGCAGACTAGATCTGCTAGACTGCTGCTACTGCTGCCGCAGAGCAAGTATGAAGACTTGCTACTGCTAGAACATAAAAAACTTTGAAAAAAGATGCTTAACCAACTAAAGAGGAGGTGCAACCAAAAATCAAAATGCCATACTTTAAAAAAAAAGGAGGTGCAACACTCACTTTTTAAGCGAAAACAGAGCTACAACTTTATTTGTTAAAAAACATTATGTTTCGGCCATCCTCAGGGCCTTCATCAGACATCAAGAAGACCTTAAACATA
Source organism: Myxocyprinus asiaticus (assembly GCF_019703515.2). NCBI lineage: Eukaryota > Metazoa > Chordata > Actinopteri > Cypriniformes > Catostomidae > Myxocyprinus > Myxocyprinus asiaticus. Next base: position 14,004,855 of record NC_059344.1, on the reverse strand, counting down.
ATTTAAAACACTTTGCCAATTACAAACAGGTGTGTCCCTCTAATTGGTGAAGTGACTTTGTAATAGCTGGGTAACACTATGTAACACAATTTTTGTTCCAGGGTAGTAAGTGTTATTTCCTAATTGCTTATGCTTCAAAAGTATAGAAAATGACTATTATTCCCACAAACTTTGCTTTTGTGACCAGGACAGTGATATTTTGAAATGTACCTATTTCCAGTGAGAAAACGGGCAAATTTATGTCTTTTCGTTCACGGAAAGTCAGAAAAAAACAACATATGAATCCAAAATCCTTCTTTATCTGTGGTCCAACGAAGACACCGGCTTTGACCTTTGCCTCAGACAGCTTAGGGAAGAAGTCTTGAAGGTACTTGAAGGCTGCCGACTCCTTATCTAGAGCTCTGACAAATTGTTTCATAAGACCCAATTTGATATGCAGTGGTGGCATCAACACCTTCCGGTAGTCCGCCAGTGGCCCCCACTTGATGTTGTTCCTCCCCACAGAGAACTCGGTCCACTGTGGCCAGTCCCACCTGTGGTAGTGCGCCTTGGTGTCCCTGCTGTCCCAAAGGCAAACATAGCAGGGAAACTTGGTAAAACCGCCTTGGAGACCCATCAGGAATGCCACCATTTTGAAGTTTCCTATGACCTCCCAGCTGTACTCATCATACTTCAAGGCGTCCAGCAAGGTCTTGATGCTGTTGTAATCCTCTTTGAGGTGTGCCAGGGGAAGAGACGGGTACTTGTTACCATTATGGACCAGCATGGCTTTGAATAATACTTTAGTATAAATACATGTTAATTTGGATACATATGTTGTTGTTTTTTTTTTTTTTTTTTTTTTTTACTTTATGTGAACGAAAAGACATAAATTCACTTTCTCGTTGGAAATAGGTAAATTTCACTGTCCTGGTCACAAAAGCAAAGTTTGTGGGGAATAATAGCCATTGTCTATACTTTTGAGGCATTAGCAATTAGGAAATAAAATTTACTACCCAGGAAAAAACAAAAACAAATTTGTTACACAGTGTAATCCACTCTCCCACTCCATCTAGTGACCAACTACCAGAACATATACAGACATATTGAGTTAAGCATGTGGGCATGCTGCTGCTGCTGCTGCACAATTAGATAAACGTAAGGTATGCTGCATCGAACATGTATGAATATGCTGCTGCACAAATAGACATTACAAACAGTCTTCCAACAAAGCATGGAGGCTGTAAAAACGCATAACACAAACACAAAATAACCCCTAACCAAGCAGATCTATTTCCAAGACTTGTGTACTGTTGCTGCTCCAAAGAGCCATGTGTACTAAGTGTATGCTTGCTAAGTGTGCCTTGGCCAAACATCTATGTGTGTGTGGCAAGGAAGAGGGTGGGGCCGAGCTGTGATGTCACACGCCCAGCCCCTAATCAGGCTAATCAAGCCGACAAGAGGGATAAAGGCCACCGGAGGCAGCAGTACGAGAGAGAGAGAGCTACAGGCAGCTGCCCTGTATGTGTTTATGTTTGTGTGTTTTTGTTTAATTAAATATTACTTTGATGCTTAGTCCGGTTCTCGCCTTCTCCTTTCCCTTTTTCCCTGTTACAGTGTGCTTTGGCTTACCTGGCCAAATGGCTTAAATGGCCAGTGACATTACTCATAATGTGTACATGAACCAGGAAAGCTTAGCGCTTATTTAACTAGTGAGCTATGTGTGGATTTATTTAATATAATGACCTAAGATAGCAATGTGCACTGGCCAGGTTTGGCTAAGGCTTACCTTGTTAAAGATGCGCTTCTATGTGTCATGGCCATAAGCAGACTTTACCATGCAAGCTGAAAGAAGAAAAGCCCCAGCAACCACCTGAGCATATAGCATTTTCATAGAACATTTTCACAGCATGCTGCAGCGAAACCGACTTGTCTGCTAATTTGAACAATTTAAATGCTTGACAAAGAGAGAAACACAAGTTGATTGGCTACCCAATTACATGTCAAAGGACCAATTAGCTTACACTATGTGAGCCGATTGGCTTAACAGATAACAAGCTCAAAGAATCAATCAGCTTGCGCCACATAGACTTGACATGAACTTTGGTCATTGATGACAGAACCTTACAAATGTAAGTTGAATGCTGTACCATCACCCCATGCTGTTCCTTATTTGAGATATAAGTTTTGAACTGAGTTTGACTAACATGCTAAAGCTAGCACCAACACAGTCAGCTGTCAAATTGTGAAGGCTTCCATGTAGTAAAAAAAAAATTAAGTGTTCCATTTGGGACGATGCTACACTTTTAAATTTCATACACTACATGGCTGAGTGCATAGTGTACAGTATATTGTAAGGGCACAGTAGAGTATATCGTTTGGGACACAGCTTAAGGCTATGGACATTTTAGGCATATTATGTTGAATAGTTTGCATTGAATCAATAAAAGCAGTTGGGTTGCTCTTCTCTGCTTTGTACATCAACATTTCAAGATACAGTTTTCAGGTAGACTTCAATAGAATTACTGATTATCTGATTGTCAAATTCAGTTAGATCTGCATCATTGTGAGTAAGCCTGCAAAGATAAGTATGCCCCTGGCATAATACCTTCATTCCCACAATGCCCCAAAAAGGCCTTGTCCATTATGCTCTCCCTCTTCCCCCTTTTTGTTCTCTGTGTCTGGCCTAGATTCCTTTAGCTTGGATAAAGGCAGATGAGACGAAAAGAATGCTGTAGGTGTTTGGACCCCCCTATTTCCTTTTGCCCTCCTCTCTCCTCCTCAGGGAATGAAGCCCCATCTGCTGCTGAGTGTGTCTTGTGAGAAAACAGGAGAAAGGAGGCTGTTTCAGGGCTCTTTAGGGGCCGTGATGGAGCTCCCTTCATATGCAGACAGCAGATGGAATCTTTCCCTGGTTTGGTATATTTTCAGTTCTTATACTTGACTCATCAGGCTTGGGAAACAAAAAGTAAGAAAGCCCCTCTGCTTCACTCTCTCTTGCTGTGCCAATCCACACATCACCCCTCACATTCATAGCCTAGAGTAGTTTAGTGGGCAGTGAGGTCTTCATAATGTAAATTTGGACACATAATAATTAGGGCTGTCAACTTAACATTTTAATGTAGTGCAATTAATTGGTATTTTGAAACTTTGGCAACCCAATCATGGAGAAAGCAGGAAAGATACTGTTATTCCTAACACCGTAAGTGCAAATGATATGAGGAAAATGCGAGCAAATCTATAAAACATTTTTGCTGTTCCTGGCTGTGTCGCATCTGCTGCTATGCATATCTTTCTCAAGGATTGCAACAAAAGAGCAGCTGACATTCATTTTTAAGAAGGTCCTTGATAATTTCAATCTGACTGTAACAGATTAGCAGCACATTTAGGCATGGATTGTTTTGTGAGTCTATCAAGGTACAATGCAGACTTTGTAAATATGCTGTTATTGAAGGATGGGGTAGTTAAAAATATATTGCACTCGACAGCAAACTTGCAGCCTGTTTGTAAGTGCATTAAAGCGCTGTTACTCATTTTACATGTTAAAAGGACATTTAAAGCTGCATTAAATAAGATTTGTTAACAAAAGTTAATTATTGAATGTGTGCATACAAATTCCATGTTCAAAGCCCTGTCCTTGTCTTATTCCAATTCACTACAGAACGCCTACAATAATATGTTTAATGTAGAGATTTCGGGTCGGATTTGGCGCAAAATCGCTTTACGTTTTGGAGTGCTCGTGCCACTAAGTGATTTTTTTTTTCAGAGTGACTATCTGCACCCGTAAATACTAGTATAAATAGCATCTGCCACAGTGCAACTACTTGCACCCCAGTAGTCTGGTGAAACCACAGGAATATATGACAAACTAGACAACAGGTGTCGCTGCAGTGGCATGGAGTGTAAAGATGGTGTGAATGTGTAGTGTTGTCCTAGTGACCCCAGTTTAGTTCCGCCTTTTGTCCCACTCTTTTTCCCCATCTGATTCCTGTTTTCACTCTTAATATTTCCTTTAATACTACTTAAAATAATAGATAAGAATGAATATAAATGTTGATTTCATCACAGTGATTTGGTCATGGTGAATGTCAAGGAGATCAGAGAAGGGTTTGATCCGGAGGAGGGTTTGTTGATCGCACTCGTTCCCGCAGTTCGGCATCGCTTGTATGTAGATTGCATCACTGTGTAGTAATATTGTAGAAACCATGGCAGAAACCATATTTTTTATGCAATTAACCACATACTACAGTAATATGTTGTTAATATTGTAACCATGGTTAATTGTGTGGTCACTGTAAATTTACAAGAAAATACAATGGTGAAACTATGCTTATTGTTGTAAAATCAAGGTTATTTTTTCTAAGGTAAGGTTAGGTTTAGGGGTAGGGGTTAATGTAGTGTCTGTGGAACTAAATAAACACAATAAACACACTGCAGTGATGCCCATATACTGTATGTTAGTAATTATATATGGGTGCAAATAGTATCTGACACTATTTGCACCAGGGTGCAGTTAGTATCTACCATTATTTGCACCAGTGTTGGGGTGCAAATAATTTCTGCCTCTAATTTGCACTGGGGTGTAAATAGCATACATACCATTTGCCATTTTTTAGGGGCAAAGTAAAAACAATAAGTGCAAAGAAGCACCTTTAACATTTTTCAAGTAATTTTTTTTCAGTTAACCAACAACACCTGCCGTGACTGATCACCTTTATGAAAATATAATGATAACACTTATAAAGTTTTAAATGTCAGCAATATTTTTTCAATGACACGCACATTACTTACCTCCTATTCTTTATTGAAAAGGTTTGTTTTTAGCATCCGTATATGGCGTGTAATTGTTTTCTTATGTAAACACGCTTCACTGACGTCTTTTCACTGTTTCGCCGTGTCTCACTGTTTTTTCTCAGCGTCTTGCGTCTGAGTGACATAATTAAGACATCCATCATTAACCAAATTTTAAAAACATTGATGGATCATTCAAAATGCTGTCCATCACTTTGACAGTCAAAAAACAAGCAAGAAAGAAACTCTGCTTAAACGTGATATGCCTATGCGGCTTCACTTTCTCTCGTCTCGGTCTGCGAGGACAAGAGAGAGCGAGAGCACATGTTCATCCATGTGTGAGAGAGAAACATTGCTTTTAATGTGAAAACAACTAAGAAGCTGATTTACATGCACTTTTAAAAATATTTTGCATTAGGATAAATGAATTAGGGAGTTTTAATTCTGATGGTGCTATATAAGATCATATACTGTAAGTTCAGGGGTCAGATGTCACTCAACAGGAAATATTAATAAAAAACAATATTGTTGCCTTTCCAAACCACATATCTTTGTGAGACATATATCTCAACCATGGTGACAAAATACAGGGCACGACTTAATGTGGAGGATGGCTTCTGTGTTATTGGTCAGCACCTGCCTGTCCCCAATAACACCCAGAATTTAGTGCAGCTTTAAATAGAAGACTTGAAAAGCACAGCAGCAGAAAATGCCCCATTTGGTTAGAGAAAGGGTGGAAAATGGCACTGAAAAATGAAATTCTGATTTTATTTTAAATTTTGGAACCAAAAAACAAACAAAACTTTACAAACATTATAAGTGGACCTCAGGGGAAAAATAAATAAATTATAAAAAAAAATTATGACCCCTTTAAAAGGCCGAACAAGTAATTAGGATTCCTCCGGTAGGAGGAAACCTATTGTTATTGGTGGTTTTATTATTAGGATTCCTCCGGTAGGAGGAAACCTATTGTTATTGGTGGTTTTATTATTATTATTATTATTATTATTATTATTATTATTATTATTATTCTCCTTGCACCCCAATATAACCCCCACACCAAGAATGGCCCATATTCGCCCTTAGTACAAATGTCCCATTTTCAAAGTGATGGCATTTCCACCCCATTTGCCCAATTCTTCTGAAACTTGGTGCACATGCCTCATTTCTCATGGGAAACAAAAAAGCCTCAAGGACCCATAAGGTCCGCCATGATGGATTTTCCTGTACAGTGAAAATTTGGGAAAACCTTCAAAAATCTTCTTCTCTTGAACCGTAGATCCAATTGACTTGAAATTTGGAACCCATGTGTAGAATCGATGTCTTTCAATTTGTTACTTAGCAAAAATGAATACAATACAAAATGGCTGAAAGGGGCATATTTATGTAAATGTCCACATTGCCTCAATATATATGTGTCAATAAATCAAATGTCATTTTGACTGATGGTTTTTCAAAACTAACATGCTTCAAGATGACATCACTCTGAAGTACCATGCAAAATTTCACCTTGATATGTCAAAAGATGACTGAATTACAGCTGTTTGAACTTGGGCCAAATCTGATTATGCTAGCCACTGGTTCTTTTTTTATACAGAAACTGAAAGCAGAAATATTCAACAATGTGAATAGCTAACTTGGCTAAGATGTTGTGTTGGTAAGTGAAGGGTCAGAGGTTCAAATCTAGCCCTAATTTTTTGTTTAGGATTCAGACAGAAAGACATGTTTTTTAGGATTCCTCCATCAGGAGGGTTTAACCTCAACCCTCTATTGATCAATTTTTAAATGATTTGCCATTTTGAGGAGGAATCCGCATTGCTGCTTGCAGCTATATTTATTATTATTATTATTATTCTCCTTGCACCCCAGTATCTAAAAACTTTTCAGAGAATGATGGAAATTCAGCATTCAGACTCAAAAATGTTTACATGTGGTGTGAAAAATTGTCTATATTTTAAACTTGTGTGTTCAGCCACACTAGTCTTTGTGTGTATAATCGTAACTTTTTGATTAAATGTTATTATGAGAGAAACAAAGTGAAGCTCCACTTCTCTGGACAAAACTGTGTATGTCATAGTTAGATCAGACTAATCATGGGTAAAAAGATCTAAAATTTAATGAATCAGAATCAGAATAAGAGCTTTATTGCCAAGTATGCTTACACACAAAAGGCATTTGTCATGGTGACAGAAACTTCCAGAGAATGCAACGTATATACATACATACAAACATATACATTTAAACATACATATATATATATATATATATATATATATATATATATATATATATATATATATATATATATATATATATATAGTGACATAAAAAAATAAATGTATATACAATATAACAGATTAAAAAAAGATACATATACAATAGCACAATAATGTTGTTAGTGCAACTATTGACCTCCAGCCTGTCCAGAGTTACTACCCTGCACACGATTAGTGGTGTTTCAGACAACTGCCCAGACAATGATTCTGACTGTGTCTTGAGGCGCGACAGATACAATCCTGTTAACATATTTCTCATTCTGTGCTTTTGGTGATCCACAGGGCCATTGCTTTGGCCAGACATCATTAATCGTTCACAGGGGGCTAATTAGGGGTCATATTCTAAAAATAGTGAAAAAGGGGTCATGTATTTGATTGGTCAGTGGGTCATGATGATGATGAGATATGCCCCTTATCTCCCCTGTATATGGAAGGATGCTGCCCGGTGAGCAATGCTGTAATGTAGAATGGCATATGGGTCAGTGATGTGACTAATGTTTTGTCCAAATTACATAAAAAATTCATTTCATACATACTTTACAATGGCACCCATTTTCTGTTTAAAATGTTTTCACATTCTGAATTAAAATGATTTTTAAAGATATCATCAGGTTCTCCATATACAGATTTTAATCCAGTAAATTAATTTTTAATTCTGATTTCTTAAAAATGGCAACCACAGAAGTGTGTCAGTCTAGTCACAAAACTGGTCTAAGACAGTTTCCTATTTAGACCAGAAACTTACTTGCACATTACTGCTGAGAATAAAGCGAAGACAACTCTTTCTGAAGCAGAGAAGAACTCATTAACTAAATGGGGTGGGAGTGTTTCAAACCCAAAATAGTTCTAAGATACGTCAATTACATGACATAAAGTCAGCCAGTTAACACTTGCAATTATGTACTGCTCTAAGGGGTGAAACCACTTAATTTAGGTTTTAACCCCTTGTATTTGATATCTCGAAAATATGGCTTTTTGCCTTAATGTTACAAAAGACAATGAGTAATTCCATGCTGTAAAATAATAAAAGTGTTGAGATGTAGAGCTGTCTAATTATTTCAACTTAAAACAAAGTCTGGAAATTTGTATTTAATCTTGTACATCTAGCTGAAGTGTGGTTGGTTGGTGGCTTTCTCATCATCCATGTGGTTGTGGTCAGTTCTTGTAACTTGTTTACCCATAGACTTCACTGAATGAGGAAACCAAGCCATGGCATCATGATCACAGTGGAAGTGGGTATGTTGTTTCCGAGAGTTCCAGTACCCTATGATTGGCAACATTATGGCGACTGACGACAAGCTCCATCTCTTATCTGACCTTCCTCTCTGGCACAACCGGTAGCGTGATGCATCAGTAGTGTGGGAGACACGGGTTCAGATTCTGCATTGTAAACAGGAAGCAATCTCGTTTGCATAATCAGTGAAGAGGGCGATTCAGAGGTTGCATCTTTCTCTCTAACATCACATTTTTACTCCACTGATGGTTAGGTTTGGGGATTGGGTTGGGGAGTATTTATAAGTACTTTTATAAGTTTATAAAAATATGCATTCCCCCTCACTGTATTACTGTCTGTACAGCTGAAAACACACACACACACACACACACACACACACACACACACACACAGAACAACAACCCGCTGCACAACTCACTTTTGGCACCTCTCTGTGGACATTACACCTGGAAAATGGAGCTCACACTTGCAACACTTACCGTTTTGGCCACTGGGGGCAGTGTTTCAAATTTCAGTAATTACAGAACGATTTTAGATAAAGAAAATTCAACCTACTCTTTCTGGTTTAGGACCATATAGGGATCAAAATATCATAGAGACTTGCTGGTGGGCTCTTTTAACTCAGGCCAGTAAGCAGTCACCTAGTAACCACCTAGAACACCATGGCAATGTGCAAAAAAATCACCCAGAACACTTTAACAACCACATAGCAACAACATGACAACCACAACACCCTGGCATCATGCCGGTGAGTTTTGCATGGGCAGTCACCGTTTACTTCACATTCATTCTGCAGACGATTTATCCAAAGTGTATTAAAATGCATGTGATTGCCCTGGGAATCAAACCTATCACTTTGGTGTTGCTACTACATTAACTCCTTCAGCAAATGTAAAAATCTTGTTATTTTTGCAATTCTGCGCAGAAGTAACATGCTTCACCCTTAAAAAAAAAAATTGCTATTCAAATTATATGTAATCCCAATAACAAATATCCCATCTGATCTTTACATTTTCAACACCATTTCTGAGATGAGTTTCATAAGTGATTGAGGAGACATGTGCATTTAAATGAGATTCAATTAAGAGCTGTGGCCCAGTCATCATCTGAAATTAGTCAGATTTATTTAGACACATTTGGCTGAATAATTGTGATATTTTTTACATAACACCCACACTGTTGCATTAAGATCATGCATTCACTTAAAAAAAAAAAAAAAAAATACCATATTAGTACTTTGGTACTAGTATTCTTTGAAGTACCTTACAATCCAATTTAAGTACCACAGTATATGAATATCGTAATCAAGTACAGTAACATCTCATACCATCACTGTTTTATGGTACTGCTAAAGTACTTTTTTGTAAGGGTCTTTTAACTGAGGACTGACGTGAAGAATACAGAAAGTGTCATTGCTGTCTCCCAAAGCTCAACTCTCCATGGTAAACTGGATTACTGCAGAACAGGGTCCCGTAGAAGGAAAACACTGCCACTTTGTGGCTGAATAGTCTCAAAGCATTCAATATGCATCTTTGGACTGTTGGAATCATTGTTTCCACCTTCTTTCTTATAAACATGCATATACTCCAGTGAACTCAAAGGAAGTATAATTGTAGCATAGATCATGCTTTATCTGTTAGAAGATCTTATGGTAAATATACACCAAAGCATCTCTGTCATAAAAGATTGAAGGTGTTTATGCGAAATGTTCATGATTGCATGTTTGCATGAATGAACACAGTATCGGTAATACTTTACAATAAGGTTCCATTTCTTAACATTAGTTAACAACATCAGTTAACATGAGCTAACAATGAACAATACTTTTACAGCATTTATTAATCTAGTTAATTTTAAGTTCAACATATAGGCCTACTAATCCATTTTTTAAATCAAAAGTTGTATTTGTTAACATTAGTTTATGCACGATGAACTAACATGACCTAACAATTAACAATTGTATTTTTATTAACTAACATTAACTAGAATAAGATTAATAAATGCTGTAAAATTACATCAGAAACGACTCTTCTGCCCCCACTTACAATTATCTAGGTCAGGGGTTTTCAACGGGGGCGTACAAAGGATGCCAGGGGGCACTGAGGAAAATTAGTTGATACATTAGGGGGGTTAGGGAAAATAATAAATTTGTTACTACTTATAAATGTTTATATTTTGTATTAATTGTTTTTAAATGTGTTTAGAGTAGGTCTACTGTTTATGTACACAACTGGAGTTAAGCAGAAATAAATCTGTGGCACATACATTCAACGCTGTGAGATTTTAAACACTGCAAAATAGAAATTAAAAAATGTACAATTTCCATTTTTTATATACAATTACTACTCTTGAGCTATATGTATATATATAAACTTGTATTGCACAAAAAAACTATATAAGGAGAGTGTAGTAGAAAATAAGTATAATTCACTAAGTGTTTGTCAAAGGCACTTTTTGTCTACTTATTTTCAAACATGAGTATTCTGAATGTTTTTTCTCTGCAATGATTAAAGTTAAATAGATCCAAAAGAGTTGTAAAATGACATCTTTACAAAATAAAAAGGAGCATAAAAACGAAACCACACATAAATATCTTGTTACTCTATGAGTGCAATTCTGCATTCATATGCATTCAACAAAAATAAGTGGCTCCCATAGAGTGAGACTGTACAAACTTTGTAAAGACTTATCCTTGAAAAAACATATTTTTAACAAGTTGAAATAAAAAAAAAAACTAAAAAAAAAAAAACTATATATATATAAAAAAAACAAAGAAATCCATGGAGAAATACCTAAAATAGCAAAGAATTACACTGTATTGCACATGTGACATTTAGGCACTGGCAATACAGTAGATCAACGTTTAAGGCCCAATGTGGCGACTATATTCCAAGGTGGCGTAGTCTATGCATTAACTATTCCCTTTATCTTAGTTGAGTTTCTTCGTCCCTGAATACAACAGGCTGACTAGAGCTGCCTCCGTATAGAGTGTTAATAATATGTCCAGTTGAAGTCAGAAGTTTACATACACCTTAGCCAAATACATTTAAACTCAGTTTTTTCACAATTCCTGACATTTAATCATAGAAAACATTGCCTGTCTTAGGTCAGTTAGGATCACTTCTTTATTTTAAGAATGTGAAATGTCAGAATAATAGTAGAGAGAATGATTTATTTCAGCTTTTACTTTTTTCATCACATTCCCAGTGGGTCGAAAGTTTTCACACACTTTGTTAGTATTTGGTAGCATTGCCTTTAAATTGTTTAACTTGGGTCAAACATTTTGGGTAGCCTTCCACAAGCTTCTCAAGATGAACGTAGTACCTTCAGGCATTTGGAAATTGCTCCCAGAAATTGCTTCTGAGGTCTTGGCTGATTTCTTTTGATTTTCCCATGATGTCAAGCAAAGAGGCTCCAATTGACTCTAATTAGGCAATTAGCCTATCAGAATCTAATTGGCTAATTGCCTAAAGGCTTGACATCATTTTCTGGAATTTTACGAGCTGCTTAAAGGCACAGTTAACTTAGTGAATGTAAACTTATGATCCACTAGAATTGTGATATAATCAATTAAAAGTGAAACAATCTGTCTATAAACAACTGCTGGAAAAATTACTCATGTCATGCACAAAGTAGATGTCCTAAATTACTTGCCAAGTGTATGTAAATTTATGACTTCAACTGTATCTACAGTATGTCATCAACCAAGGTGCACCTTCCTTGAGCATGGCCCAGTGGTAATGCCAGATGCATCTCATGATATATGGACCACCAGCATGGATGAAATGCATTCACTCAAACAGAATCTAATTGATACTAAAATATGCAGATCAGCAATCCACTTTTTGTAAAGTTCTGAACAACTCCAGGCATGTTCTCCAAGGGTTTTTCACACAGAACGTTCTCAGGAGACCGTTCTCATTTTAGTGTCAATGGAGATGCCCTCTTTCTCCTGGAAGGACTGTGTACACTACAGCTGCTCAGCTCTGTGTACTGTGCCTGAATAAAGAAGATTCAATCAGAACATGAGGCTCACAGCAAATTACTCGACTGAGAGAGTGTAAGTTTAGGGTAAGTTCAAATGAAGTTTGTGTTTATTCGTTGCATAAATTTAAAGACATGACAAGTCATGTGATCACAACATGGCGGTCACCATGAGGAGGTGACCCACCTCACAGTAGAAAAAATAACAACAGCTTTTTATAGACTACTGACTGGAGTCTTCATCTAATGTGAGTGTAAATAATTTTAATAGGGCTGTTAATCGATTAAAAGTTCTAATCTAATTAATTACGTGATATGCTGATTAGTTAATTGAATTAATCACATATATAAATATTTGCTGAGAAGGCAATATTTAGTTTATTTCCATTTCACTGAATAAGACAATCATTGGTCTGCAGTCCACAGCAATCCATTTTGCAATCGAATATGTCAATCTGTCTGAGATAGATTTATTACAAGGGCTTTTCTAAGGTATGTACACATGCCTCAGATGGACGCTTCTGGAGTGTCTTTGGTTGTGTCGCATAAAAAATGCAGCGTTAGGTCGCTGTATCAAGTTAAATGTACTTTGAAACTTTGAACGAAAGAATGCGTCCTCATCTTGTGCTGTCGCAAGTGTCAAGCAAGCCTGAGTGTGGTTTGTTGTCTGTACAGGTGCGCGTTGGCTATACAGCTGAAGCTTTGCTTACTGCCCCCTGCTGAAAACGGGGTACTTCAAATTTGAATTGTTCAGATGGTGGGAATATATTCCTTATTACGGTCCAGGGACATGAGTAATTGCAGTCATTTGTTTAATGCATAATTTTTCTGTATAATTTTTATATAATCAATCGCACTGAATTAACCTGTTAAATCAACAGCCCTATACCTTTTATACTTTTTGCACTGCATAAAGAAGAAAAAAAATCTTAATCTTAATTTACATTTTTGTCTTGTTTTCTAGTAAAAATATCCTTGGAAAAAGATCCATTTACTTAAGAAGCAAAAAGACATTTATACACAAGATATTAAATTTTCAGAAATTTTGTGAGAAATATCTTTTTTACAATCAGGTTAGAAATAAACGAAACTTGATTCAAAGGGAAAACTTAATTATAGTTATTTTTGATTACTGTACCCCATTGTAAAAAAAAAAAAAAAAAAACCTTCTTGTTTTAGGCATAAACCTCACTAAATTTTGTTGCAAGATTTCTCTGAAATCTGAAGTCTTAATATATTATGGTAAATGTACCTTTTTTAAAGTATGTTTACGTATTTTACTGGATAAAACAATACATGATTTTTGCAATGTACTGAAAGTTACATAGTGCACCTTTCTGTTATACCAGTATGCTTTTGTTGCCAATTCACTGAAGAGAAAACAGGCCAATGGTCTCATCCATAGAAAAAATAATGAGATTTCAGAAAACTGAAACCACCATCCCTGAATTTAGTCTATAAAAACTTTTAGTAAATTACATGGCTATTACCATTTGGACATCTGAAGGCACTCTGGAAAGGAAGTCCATAACCTCACTGTTATCAATGCCGTATGGATTCCGTAGTTTCTTTGTGAATTTATGTATACCTAAAAAAACAAACATATATAAGACCAAGCACTGAAATGGATCAATCTCAAACCATTAACACTTTTACTGCACAAAATTTAAATGTGCTTAAATCTAAGCAAATTTAAAACAAATTTGTATTACAACACAACATTTGAAAAAAAAAAAAGCAAACAAAAGTTTCTTCAGGTAACAGTATTGTTATCTTACCCCATAATAAAATAATGTAGCGTACTGAAATTAAGTAAGTGATGACTGTAGCTATGATGAGAACCAGGAAGGCCAGATTGGACAGGAAAGGCACTGACCAGTTGAATGTACTAAAGGGTAAAAACACGTTACAGCTTCAATTTTAAAAATAACACCCTTAAAGGATTAGTTCACCCTAAAATGAAAAACATGAAATGAAAACATTGCAAGTGAATGCGTGCCAAAAGTTTTAAGCTCCAAAATCCACAGAAGGGCAATATAAAAGTATTCCAGATGACTCTGGTGGTTAAATCCATATCTTCTGAAGTGATATGATAGGTGTGGGTGAGAAACAGATCAATATTTAAGTGTTTTTTTCCTTCACTTTCACTTTCTCCTTCTGTTTATGGTGATTCATGTTCTTAGTGCATATCGCCCCCTACTGGGCAGGGAGGAGAATTGATGATAAAAAAAATGACTTAAATATTGATCTGTTTCATGGGTTCAAACACTGGAGTCATATGGATTACTTTTATGCTCCATTTATGTGGATTTTGGAGCTTCAAAATTTTGGCACCCATTAACTTGCATTGTGTGAACCAACAGAGCTGAAATATTCTTCTAAAAATCTTAATTTGTGTTCTGCAGAAGAAAGAAAGTCATACACATCTGGGATGCCAGGAGGACAAGTAAATCATGAGAGAATTTTCATTTTTGGGTGAACTGTCCCTTTAAGTCTATTTAAGGGCATCACCATGCCATGAGAGTTCATTCATTCAAAATACAAGTCTAAATATTCTGACGCTAGCTTCTGGATCAGTGCTAATGTCATGGACAGATAACACTTCAAAATAAAAATACATCCATTCATTCTTGTCTGAACACTATCTACTGACTCACGGATCAAAAGGTTGTATTCTTCCATGAACCTGGGTTAAATACTTTATGCAATTAAAATTATGCAATTACAGTACCTTACACACCATATATTTAAACCGCATTGCTTTAAAGTTCACCCAAAAAAGACAATTCTGCGATCATTTTCTCACTTTAAAGTTGTTTCAGACCTGTATGACTTTTTTTCTTTTGTGGAGCATAAAAGGAAATACACTATATGGTCAAAAGTATGAGGACAAATATTAATGTTACACCATACAATGACATTTTAGAGGATTGTGTGCTTCATAACTTTATTGCTACAGTTTCAGGAGGACCCTTTTCTGTTCCAGTATGACTAATTAGAAGGGGGTGTCCACATACTTTTGGCCATATAGTGTAATTTAATGAAAATGTAATCCAGTCCTGTTGGCCGAATTCAATACAATAGCAGTAAACAGTGACTTACTTTAATGCTTAATAACGTGATGTTTGATCACGAAATGCACAGAAAACAAAACAAAAACTGAGGTTTGATGCTATCAATGTCGCCACCATATTGGATTCAGCACTGTTTACTACATAGTTTATCAATCATTCAATTTGATTTGAGAGTGAATACTAACATGTGTAAGTAAAGTACAGTTTAAGTAATTGGACTAACACTGACACCTAGGGGCATGGGTGTAGTATTATTCAAATGCAATAGTTTTCAGTTAAAGATGCCATTGTAGAAATGTATTATTCACAGTCAGTCATGATTCATTTAATCCATGAGTGAAAGTGTTAAATAACAGGGTGATTACTGAGATTAAGTGAGTTATATTTGATGTGATGTGATTCTAACACGAGGGGACCCACTCCATGTAAAACATCTTTTATAAGGTTACTGATATGACAGGAGCCTTCGTCTCATGTGAGTGATAAGTCATTAAAACACATTTTTAACGACTCCACATTTTAATATTAGCAAACTATAGTTTTGGCAAGTCATTTAGGACATCTACTTTGTGCATGACATGAGTAATTTTTCCAACAATTGTTTACAGACAGATTGTTTCACTTTTAACTGACTATATCACAACTCCAGTGGGTCAGAAGTTTACATACATTAAGTTAACTGTGCCTTTATGCAGCTTGGAAAATTGAGAAACCTGAAGGTACCACGTTCATCAGTACAAACAATAGTACGCAAGAATTATTTATTTATTTTCCCTTTTTCACCCAATTTGTAATGCCCAATTCCCAGTGCGCTTTTAAGTCCTCGTGGTCGCATAGTGATTCACCTCAATCCGGGTGGCGGAGGATGAATCCCAGTTGCCTCCACATCTGAGACCATCAACCCATGCATCTTATCACGTGGCTTGAGCGCGTTGCCACGAAGACATAGTGCATGTGGAGGATTCACACCATCCACTGCTGCATCCACGCTCAACTCACCACGTGCCTCACTGAGAACGAACCACATTATAGTGACCATGAGGAGGTTACCCCATGTGACTCTACCCTCCCTAGCAACCGGGCCAATTTGGTTGGAGTCACTCAGCACGCCCTGGGATTTGAACTAGCGAACTCCAGGGGTGGAAGCCAGCGTCTTTACCACTGAGCTACCCAGGCCCCCTAATAGTATGCAAGTATAAACACCATGGGACCACACAGCCATCATACCGCTCAGGAAGGAGACGCATTCTGTCTCCTAGAGATGAACGTAGTTTGGTGCAAAAAGTGCAAATCAATCCCAGAACAACAGCAAAGGACCTTGTGAAGATGCTGGAGGAAACATGTAGACAAGTATCTATATCCACAGTAAAACGAGTCCTATATTGACATAACCTGAAAGGCTGCTCAGCAAGGAAAAAGCCACTGCTCCAAAACTACCATAAAAAAAAAAAAAACAGACTACAGTTTGCAAGTGCACATGGGGACAAAGATCTTACTATTTGGAGAAATGTCCTCTGGTCTAATGAAACAAAAATTGAACTGTTTGGCCATAATGACCATTGTTTTGTTTGGAGGAAAAAGGGTAAGGCTTGCAAGCCGAAGAACACCATCAGAACCGTGAAGCATGGGGGTGCCAGCATCATGTTGTGGGGGTGCTTTGTTGCAGGAGGGACTGCACTTTGCAAAATAGATGGCATCATGAGGAAGGAAAATTATGTGGATATATTGAAGCATTATCTGAAGACATCAGCCAGGAACTTAAAGCTTGGTCGCAAATGGGTCTTCCAAATGGATAATGACCCCAAGCACACCTCCAAAATTGTGGCAAAATGGCTTAAGGACAACAAATTCAAAGTATTGGAGTGGCCATCACAAAGCTCTGACCTTAATCTGATAGAAAATTTGTAGGCAGAACTGAAAAAGCGTGTGCGAGCAAGGGGGCCTACAAACCTGACTCAGTTACACCAGTTCTATCTGGAGGAATGGGCCAAAATTCCAGCAACTTATTGTGAGAAGCTTGTGGAAGGCTACCAAAAACATTTGACCAAAGTTAAACAATTTAAAGGCAATGCTACCAAATACTAACAAAGTGTATGAAAACGTCTTACCCACTGGGAATGTGATGAAAGAAATGAAAGCTGAAATAAATCATTCTCTCTACTATTCGATTCTACTCTACTGTGACATTTCACATTCTTAAAATAAAGTAGTGATCCTAACTGACCTAAGCCAGGGAATGTTTTCTACGATTAAATGTCAGGAATTGTGAAAATGAGTTTAAATGTATTTGGCTAAGGTGTATGTAAACTTCTGACTTCAACTGTATGTTTCAAAATTACTATTAATTTATTTAGGAGCAAAAAATTTGAGAAAAATTACTGAATGCACCTTTAAATTATGGTCTGTCTGTTGGAACGTGATGCATGGGCTACTTTTATGACACTTTTGGGGACATTAAGAGTTAAAGTGAGTCACTTATTTTCTACTGCCATTGTACTGAATTCAGCCAACAGGACTCTATTAAATCATCATTAAATTATCTCCTTTTGAGTTCAGCATAAGAAATAAAGTCATATGAGTTTGGAACAACATGAGGGGGAGTTTAATTTTGGGGTGAACTATTCCTTCCACGATGACTGTATGTAGTTTACAGTAATTGGAGAGGTGAAAATGGCATGCATACTTCTTTATTCTTTCACTGAAGCATGCAATCTCCTCCAGAAGGTTCTGAACCGCAATGACGATCTCCTGAACCATGTGGATTTTCTCCATCAGACCTTTTCTTTCAGATTCCTACAACAAGAGACGTTTCGAATGAAAAGACCTTGGATATACAACCCCAATTCCAAAAAGGTTGGGACAGAATGAAAAATGCTAATATTGCGATATTGAAAGCACTACAACTAAACATTATATGATGTTTTACCTTGTTAATTTCATTGTTTTTTTAAAAATGTACAATCATTTCAAATCAGATGATTGCAACACACTCCAGAAAAGTTGGGACAGTCGAGTGTTTACCACTGTGAAACATAACCATTTCTTCTAATAACACTTATTAAGCATTTGGGCACTGAAGACACAAGTTTGTTAAGTTTAAAAAGTGGAATTTTCCCCCAATCATCCATTATGCAGGTCTTCAGCTGCACAATTGTACGGGGTCTTCGTTGCCATATTGTGCGCTTCATAATGCACCACACATTCTCAAATGGAGATGGTCAGGACTGCAGGCAGGCCAATCTAGCACCCACACTCTCTGCTTATTCGGCCAGTATGTGGTTTGAGGTTGTCCTGCTGAAAATTCCAGGGCGTCCCTGAAAAAGATTGTGCTGAATGGCAGTATATGGTGCTCCAAAATTTGTACATATCTGTCTGCATTAATGGTGCCCTCACAGATGTGCGAGTTACCCATGCCATGGTAACTGACACACCCCTTGCCCATACAGACACTGGCTTTTAGACCTGATGCTGATAACAGCTTGGATGTTCCTTTTTTCTATTTGTCATGGAGAACAAGATGGCTGTGTTTTTCAAAAACTATTTGAAATATGGACTCATCGGACCAAAAAACACAGTTCCACTGTTCTACTTTCCATCTAAGATGAGACTGAGCCCAGAGAAATTGGCAGCACTTCTGGTCATTGTTGATATATGGCTTCTGCTTTGCATAGTAAAGTCTTAACTTGCATCTGTGGATGCAGCGGCGAATGGTGTTGACTAACAAAGGTTAACTAAAGTAATCCCAAGCACATGTTCATGATATCCATTAAAGATGAAAGATGTTTTTTAAGACAGTGATGTCTGAGGGATCAGAGATCACATGCATTCAGAAGTTGTTTTCGTCTTGCCCTTTACGCATTGAGATTTGACCAGATTCCTTGAATCTTTTAACTATATTGTGCACTGTAGAGGGTGAAATGCCCAAAGTCCTTCCAATTTGTCTTTGGGGAACATTGTTCTAAAAGTGCTGGATTATTTGCTGAAGCATCTGTTGGGAAATTGACAAGTCTCGAATGATCCTTGCTCTTGAAGGACTAGGCTCCTTATATACTATGACATGATTGCCTCACCTGTTTAACATCTCCTGTATCACATTGCCTTGTTATTTCAACTCCTCAAATTGTTATTAGTCTTAAATTGCCCCTGTCTCAACTTTTTTGGAGCGTGTTGCAATCATCTGATTTGAATTTACTGTACATAAAAAATAAATAAAAACAAATTGTAAAAAAAATTTCACAAGGTAAAACATCATACAATGTGCAGCTGCACATTATAGCAAAGGATGAATATAATTTACAAATCACTACTATTTGTTTTTCTTAGCATTTTTCATACTGTCCCAACTTTTTTGGATTTGGGGTTGTAAAATGTCATACTTATTTTCTGAGATGAAAGAAACTGGTGAAATTTGTAAATAGTCAAGGCATTAGATGATTAAGAAGAGAGAATTATGCCTTTTCATCCTCGTCTTCCTCTTCATATAGCTCCATGGTGTCCTGCCAAAGAAAGGATTTATGTCAGGTTTGAATATCTATGGAGCTAAACAAAAGACAAAAATATTTGAATTTGAATGTTGTGAATTTGAATTTTAGACATGTGGCATTTAACAAAATTGAATTTTCCATGGCATATTTTATAGTTTTTAATTTGAATTTCATAAATTTGAATTCTAAACATGTGGCATTTAACAAAATGTAATTGCTTTTGTGGCATATCTTATAGATTTGTATTTTTAAAAAGCAGATTTTGTGTTCCGAATTTTTTAGAGGTGAAATTAGCTGTAAATATTCAGATTATAAAATTACAGATGAAGAAATTCAATTTTAAAATTCAATATAGAATTCAATATTCTAATATTCAAAATGCAGAAATTCAGATCTTACAGAAAGTAGGCCAGAGGTCAAGCATCTGTGTTCCACAGGGAAAATTAGAGGGTTTCAGAGAAATCGAACAGAGCATTTTGGCCAATCACAGAGCTACAAAGGCAATTCCAGCATTAGCAGTGAAAACGTAAATTTTACATACTGTATATCAAGTACCCATGACCAGTATATATCGAACCATTTCAATGAATTATCATAGGCACCTGCAGATAGAGTCCAGACATCAGAAAATTTTCAGTCTAAACATGTTTTTTTTCCACTTTAGATCAGGAAATTAGCTTGCATTACAGAAGTGACTAAAGTGGACATGAGTAAAAACTTTGTGAATTGAAATGCACAGTCCAGAAATAATACCAGCCACATAATATAGAAGGGTTGACAGTCCTAAGAATATGTAGTAATTATTTTTTTATAATAAAAATGTTAATATAATAAAAATATTTTTACTGTTGTTTTCACATAAATGAGGAAAACCCATCGTTACGGACAGAACAGTTGTGAAAGCAGCACTTACTTGATGAGGGGGAAATCAAAACACTAAAACTTGTAACTTTGATCTCTGAGACATCTGTATAATGTAACCATCAAGCTGCATGATGGATTTAAATAAGATTAAAACTGCAATATCATCATGCACAAATACAAAGCACTATGGGGTTGCGTTTTTTTTAATATATAGTCTGAATTGACTGCTTCAGACAGCGCTGCGCGAGCGAGCTGTGCCCTGGCGGGAGTAAAAATCGGAACACGCAGAGTAGCCCAGCAATTATGTTTATCATATTACAGTTCAAATCGCACAGTTTGTCAAAATGGTACCTTAACACAATAAAGGATGCATATCGCTCTGTCCCACGAGCAGCTTTGGGACTCTCTGATCACTGTCTGGTTCATCATCTTCCAACCTACAGGCAGAAACTAAAATCAGCTAAACCTGTAGTAAGGACTGTAAAGTGATGGACCAATGAAGCAGAGCTGGAACTACAAGCCTGCTTTCACTGAACTGATTGAAGTGTTTTTGAGGCTGCAGCCACAGACCTGGACGAGCCCACAGATACTGTGACATCATATATCAGTTTCTGTGAGGGTATGTGCATTTCTACTAGGACTTATTTAACATACAACAATGACAAACCATGGTTTACAGCAAATCACAGGCAGCTTCGTCAGGCCAAAGAGGATGCTTACAGAAGTGGGGATAAAATCTTGTACAATCAGGCCAAAAACAGACTGGAAAAGGAGATTAGAGTGGCTAAAAGAAGCTATTCTGAAAAGCTAATAAAACACTTTTCAGCTAACGACCCTGCATCAGTGTGGAGAAGTCTGAAAGACTTTACCAACTACAAGACACCATCCCCAACAGTGTAGGGAATCAACAACTGGCTGATGACCTGAATGCGTTTTCCTGTAGATTTGAAAAGCCCAGTCACACACCCCACACCCGCTCCGACTTTCACAGCACACGAACATTTACATCTCACCCTCCATGCAATCACCCTCCTCCCCTATCCTGCAACTCAACCTTCACTTAAGATCTGTGAAGAGGATGTGTGCCGGATCTTCCGGAAATAGAAGACAAGAAAAGCACAGTGCCCAGACAGTGTTTCACCCATTTGTCTAAAATCCTGTGCTGACCAGCTGGCCCCCATCTTCACAAAGATCTTCAACAGATCACTGGAGCAGTGTGAAGTTCCCTGCTGCTTCAAACGCTCTACAATCATCCCTGTCCCAAAGAAACCAAAACTCACAGGACTTAATGACTACAGACCCGTCGCTCTGATGTCTGTGGTCATGAAATCATTTGAGAGACTGGTGTTGGCCCACCTGAAGGACATCACTGAACCATTCCTGGATCCCCTGCAGTTTGCCTATTGAGCAAACAGGTCTGTGGATGATGTAGTCAATTTGGGACTGTACTGCATAGTTCAACATCTAGACAGACCAGGGACTTATGCAAGGATACT
Source organism: Myxocyprinus asiaticus (assembly GCF_019703515.2). Taxonomy (NCBI): domain Eukaryota; kingdom Metazoa; phylum Chordata; class Actinopteri; order Cypriniformes; family Catostomidae; genus Myxocyprinus; species Myxocyprinus asiaticus. Next base: position 13,982,673 of record NC_059344.1, on the reverse strand, counting down.
ATTTGTTGACTTCTGTTCGGCTTTTAACACCATCAGCCCCACTCTCCTATGGACTAAATTAACCTAGCTCTCTGTTCCTGCCTCTATCTGTCAGTAGATCACCAGCTTTCTGATGGACAGGCAGCAGCTAGTGAGAATGGGGAAATTCACCTCCAGCACATGTACAATCAGCATTGGTGCCCCCCCCCCCCAGGGATGTGTGCTCTCCCCACTACTCTTCTCCCTGTACACAAATGACTGCACTGCCAAGGACCCCTCTGTCAAGCTCCTGAAGTTCGCAGACAACACTACAGTCATCGGCCTCATCAAAGATGATGATGAGTCTGCATACAGAAGGGAAGTTAACAGCTGGCCATTTGGTGCAGTCAAAACAACCTGGAGCTGAACATGCTCAAAACAGTGGCGATGATAGTGGACATTAGGAGGAACACCCCAACATTAACCCTGCTCTTTCCGAACAGCACTGTGAGTCATTCAGGTTCCTGGGCACTACCATCTCACAGGACCTGAAGTGGGAGACCCACACAGACTCAATTTTGAAAAAGACCCAGCAGAGGTTGTACTTCCTTCACAAGATGAGGAAGTTCAACCTGCCACCGGCAGTCATTGAGTCTATCCTCTGCACTTCTATAACTGTCTGGTTTGGTTCAGCTACCAAGTCAGACATCAGAAGACTTCAAAGGATAGTTCGGACTGCTGAGAGGATTATTGGCGCTCCCCTACCCACCCTGCTAAAACTGTACACATCCAGAGTGACGAAAAGGGCTGGTAAAATCACTCTTGACCCCATTCACCCAGCACACTTCCTTTTCGAACTGTTGCCCTCTGGCCGGCACTACAGAGCACTGAGCACCAGAACTGCCAGGCACAGGAACAGTTTTTCCCTCAGGCCATCTACCTCATGAACAGTTAAAACTGCACCCAAATACTTTCCTTTTGTCAATACAACCATGTGTAATATTCAATCCATCCATTTCTACTTACATCCATATTTCATTTATATTCTTTAACATATCCTACCTCTTCTTCAATACATTACATCATCTGCACATAACTGTATATCTGTATATAAAACATCCAAACAACATTATTGCTCTATTGTATATTTCTCTTTTTTATATGTTATAACTTACGTGACGAGGAGGAGGGCAGGGCCAGGCCGTGACTACACACGCCCGGCCCCCAATTGGGCTAATCAGCCGAGGAGAGGGATAAGTGCAGTGGAATGCGGCAGTTTGGGAGAGAGAGAGCCACATGCAGCTGCCATGTGTGCATTTATGTTTTTGTGTCTTTTTGTTTAAGTTCCTATTAAAATATTACTTTGATTGTTCAGCCGGTTCCTGCCTCCTCCTTTCCCATCCTTAATCGTGTTACATTGGTGCCGAAGCCCGGGAAGGAGGAGGGATGCGCTGTCGTGGAGTCCTCGCCACTGTCATCCACCCAAAGGAGCAGCCGCGCCCATTCGCCGGGTGACGGAGGAGTCGCTGCCGGCCGCCTGGATGCGGAGGAACGGCCGCCATCCGCGAGAGGAGGAGGGGCTCACTGCCAGCCGCCTGGAGTGGTGGAGCCGCTGCCAGGGCCGGTGGAGTTCCCTACCAGCCGCCAAAATGCGGAGGGGCGTTCCATCCGCCAGGGGTCAGAGGACTGGTTCCGGTCCGCCACGGGAGGAGCAGCTGTCGTCCACCAGAGGGTGGAGCAGTGATCGAGGACCAGGCGATGGCATGTCTGGGAACCAGCGAGCAAGTTTTTTTTCTCTCTCTCCTCTCTCTCACTGTCGCTCAGCCTTGCCCTTTCCATCTCCTCTTTTTTTTTTTTTTTTTTTCTCCCCCCATCCCCCTCCCCAGCCCTAGAGAGGCAGGGAAAAGCCTGCTGGCAGGCGGGGCCAAAAGGGCAGCAGAAAAAAAGGTGCTGTTATGACAAAGTGTGGATATTTTTCAGATAATTCCTTATTTCTTTGGAAAATTATTGTTGTTAACAAAGTGAAAATAAGTAGTCCTTCAGTCCCTCTTTTTCAATTATAAAATATAGCTGTTTGAAAATGTTCATAAGAGGTGGACAAACAATGCCATTTACAAACAATGCTATTATAGCACTATAATACAGTAAACTATAAATCTAAATGAACAATTTAAAACGGGTTTTGTACCTTTGCTTAAAACTTTATTTTTACATGGTTGACATTTTCATGGAATTGCTCACTACAGGTTTCTGACCTCTGTGAAGTTGGCATCCCATATAATTAAATCATTACCAAAAATTATGCCATTCATTTGTGCTGATTTGTGCCGTTAAAAGAAACACTAAGTATTTCCTTTTCTTAGATATAATAAGAAACTTTTCGGGAGCGGAGACGTCACTCTCCACCCGTTGAACAAATCGTTCCAAACCGGTGCCGTTCGTTTGTGCACGATTTTTGCTTGTTTGTGCCGTTAAAATAAACATCATAACGTTTTCCATTCTTTGTATTCAACAAGAGCTTTTGGGAGCCGCAGGCTACACCCCATGTCAATCACTCTCACCTGTCTCCATCGTTTATGATGGTTTGTGCTGTGTTTGGTATCGTCAAAGCATTTATTATGCAACCTTTATTATTCAACCCATCAAACTCCAAATGCAACAATGAAAATTGCCTGTGTTTAAATAAAAAAATAACAGCCCACTCCAATTTGAAAAGAAACAGATCAAAATAAACAATTCACAAAACACAGACACTTTTCGCACCATTTCTAAAACATTTTCAAACAGCTATATTTTATAATTGCAAAAGAGGGATTGAAGGACTATTTATTTTACATGTTCTTAGGAGTGTCAACCCTTCTATATTATGTGGCTGGTATTATTTGTGGATTGTGCATTTCAATTCACATTTCAAAGTTTTTACTCGTATCCACTTAAGTCACATCTGTAACACAAGCTAATTTCCTGATCTAAAGTGGTAGAAAATTTGTTTAGGCTGAACATTTTCTGATGTCTGGACTCTATCTGCAGGTGTCTATGATAATTCATTGAAATGGTTTAATTTATACTGGTCATGGGTACTTGATTTTACTTTTTCACTGCTAATGCTGGAATTGCCATTGTAGCTCTGTGATTGGCCAAAATGCTCAGTTTGACTTTTCTGAAACCCTCTAATTTTCCCTGTGGAACCCGGATGCTTGACCTCTGGCCTACTTTCTGAAAGATCTGAAATTCTGCGTTCTGAATGTTAGAATATTGAATTCTATATTGAATTTTGAATACTGAATTTCTTCAGCTGTAATTTTATAATCTGAATATTTACAGCTAATCGCCCCTCTAAAAAATTCAGAACCCAAAATCTGCTGTTTAAAATACAAATCTATCAAATATGCCAAAAAAAAAAGAATAAAATGACATTTTGTTAAATGCCACGTCTACAATTCAAATTTACGAATCTCAAACTGAAAACTAAAAAAATACACCATGAGAAATTCAATTTTGTTAAATGCCACATGTCTAATGCAAATTCAAATATTTTTGTCATTTATCTATCTCTATAAAAATCCTTTATCCATCTTACAGTATATACACTATATGTACAATAACAGTTCGTTTTTGATTATTACTTTTGTCCACATTTTATAATAACAGTGAAGTTATCAAGGAACAAGATATGAGAATTATGTTGTGACCAAAAACTGGCTCCGCACACACGGGGTATTCTCTCAACCAAACTTCATGAGGTGCCCCCTGTTTTTTGTAAATAGTATTGAAGGAGTTTGTGTATGTTGGACACTTGTTGGCTGCTTTTCCATCACTTTCCAGTCCATTTCAATTGTTTAAAATAAATTATTTATTTATTTTTAAGAAATTCAACCAGGCATTATTTATATTTATCTACAAATGAATTTCAAACATTTATGCATATGCCTTTGGATAAAAAATAAAAAAAAATAAATAAAAAAAAAGATCATAAGAAACAAATTAATTCAAGTGTGTCTGAACTTTTGGCTGGTAGTATATATTAGAATAATGCAAACTGTGACCTGTTTATGCAGTCAGGCTTACAGACATCATCAAGCCACTCAAACAAATGACAACCAAATTCCCAACTGTAGCTGTCCACTCTTGTGTTATACTATGAAAGGCAACATACTACTACAAACAAATTGCTTATCTAAGCTGTTATGAAAATGTGCAATTAACGCAAAAGTCACCCACTAGATCTTTGCTGACTCTCTCAGAGGCGATATGCAGATAGTTCCTTGCAATTAGCAGGACCATGAAGAGAGGCAGCATGTAGAAATCCCAATACCACACTGTAAGAACAAAGACCTGCAGGAGAACACATGGACAAGGGTTCATACTACAAATGCTTGTCTAATGCATGCTCACAGATCATACATACTGTATACACTCACCAAGCAATTTATTAAGATCTGTGCAACTACTTATTTATGCGATTATCGAATCAGCCAATCATGTGGCAGCAGTGTGATGCATAAAATCATTCAGATATGGGTCAGGAGCTTCAGTTATTGTTCACATCAACCATCAGAATGGGGGAAAAAAAATTGTGATCTCAGTGATTTCGATCATGGCATGATTGTTGTTGCCAGACGGGCTGGTTTGAGTATTTCTGTATCTGCTGATCTCCTAAGATTTTCATGCACAACAGTCTCTAGAGTTTACTCGTAATGGTGCCAAAAACAAAAATCATCCAGTGAGCGGCAGCTCTGCGGACGGAAACGCCTTGTTGATAAGAGAGGTCAACAGAGAATGGCCGGACTGGTTCGAGCTGACAGAAAGGCTACGATAACTCAGATAACCCCTCTGTACAATTGTAGTGAGCAGAATAGCATCTCAGAATGCACAACACGTCGAACCTTGAGGCGGATGGGCTACAAAAGCAGAAGACCACGCTGGGCACTTTATTAGGACCATAGTATTCCTAATAATGTGCTCGGTGATCAGTAAATTATTCTCTTAAAGTTAACATGAAAACAACATTCACAATCCATTTTACGTCCGTAATCTAGTGTATTTCTGGGTGAAACAGGATATTCAACGAGAAAACGATGTAGCAGCTCAGAACTTCATCTTATCCATCGGGAATTGATTGGAACCTGAAAAGCAGAATGGAGCCAGGAGGTTGGAGGTGAGAGGTTGAAAAAGTACAAATGTAAAAGTTACATTGCATTCCTTTCAAATGCAATGGAAAATTTACTCGGAATTGCTGTCCGTTGGCCAGGGGCGGACTGGGAAGAGGCGCAACACATATATTACGGTCCGGGGCAGGGCAGTCGACAATACAGTCACAGAGAAGGGAATGCATTGCATTCAGCCAATTTATACTACCAAATTCTTATGAATGTGTTGTCTTCATTTACTTTGACATTGCTTGACAGAAAATGGAATATAATATGCCGGAGAATAACCTCAGAATTAAATTGCACTTGACCCAGCCCATTAGCACTTTGCATGCACGATTTTGCCAACCCACTTGAGCCTACACTTAATGCATGCTTGCACAAAAATGTCAAAACTTTATGGCCATGCCCACCGACTTTGTATGACAGTATGCATGCCACTGTGCTTAAGGCATGGAGCTCTTAAAATAAGGCCAGAAGAATGTGCATTAACAAAGTAAATGGGGTCAAATTTGACTTTAAAAGTCCATGAATGTAAACAGGAGATAAGTTGAGACTATAATGTTACTTTAAAACAACTTTGTTATATAGGGGAAGAACTTCTATGGAACTACTGAATTAACTAACTCTGACAAAAAGCCATATAGGAAACCCACTGAAACTATAACAGAAAGAGACAAATAGATAATCATTGATTCTTGAAGATACATTTGGTTGTCTTTTTGATGCAGCTTTGACTGTGAAGTAAAAATAGCTATTATTCAGGCTAGATTTGGCCTGTCAGGGTAGTGGCAGCAAGATAACACTTATTAATGGGTTTGGTGAAAGATTTGGCTTACCAAAAATGCTATGATACTCCTCTGCACACTTTCCCACTGGAAACAGCTTTTGATAAACTGGTTAACGTGGCACACGGCACGGTAAAGGTTCCTCACGCGAAGAATGTTTCGGGCAAGAACCTGTTAGTATCACACTTTGTTATCAGTAAATAATAGCCATTTATATATGCATGTATTGAAAGTTTTCATTCCTTACAATTTCAGAAGATGTTCTTGGGAATGTTTTTCCAAGTCATCCAATACCATAATATACTATACCATACTAACACAATCATAGTCTGAAGCTATTATATAAACTGAATGTTGTACCTTCTTAGAAAATTTGGCATTGTTCTCAAGAAACTTCTGTTCTCTAGGCGTGAAAGTCCTAATGCTTGCTTTGACCTAAAGAGGACATTGTAAATAGAGAGCCACAAAACATTTATAGTGTTTAGTTCTGTGACTCTGTATCTGAGGTCAACCAATTAAAAAATACACTGCAGTTTGACCACTGTTGTGCTTGATTGGATAAAGTACGAAGACTCTGTACTGATCAATAGATTAAAGACTCACAGGATTGAAGATAACTTCAAGCTCCAGTAATATGGTTCCTTTAGACAGTCCTCCCAAATTCTCTTTCCTCAGAGGACAAGCAACCTGCTGCCCATTATGTATCTGATTATTTAAAAAAAATTATAATAATGTTAATGCCAAGCAATTAGAACATGTCTCACTTTGTTGTTCTCCATTAGAAGAGTGTAATGTAAATGTTCTATACTTACCAAGAGTAAAGGAATGGCCACCTTCCCCAAGAAATCTGGAGCTTTGTCTCCATCCTCATCAAACACAGTCACTTCCAGAACTTCATGAATGTCTTTTACTGGGCTGGTAATAACAAGAAATGCAATAGAGATCAGCACCATAAAGCTTGATATACATTCAGTGACCGTACACCTGAACACCTACTTATTCATGGCATTATCTAATCAGCCAATCGTGTGGTAGCAGTACAATGCATAAAATCATGCAGATACAGGTAGTTAATGTTCACATCAACCATCAGAATTGGGGGAAAAATTTGATCTCAGTGATTTTGACGTGGCAGTGGTCCTACCATCTGTGTACCTCAGCAGAAATTGAGACTCATTAGACCAGGCTACATTTTTCCAGTCTTCAACTGTCCAGTTTTCCCTGTGCCCACTGCAGCCTCAGCTTTCTGTTCTTGGCTGACAGAAGTGGAATCCAACGTGGTCTTCTGCTGTTGTAGCCCATCCGCCAGTTTCAGGTTCAGGTTCAACGTGTTGTGCATTCTGAGATGCTATTCTGCTCACTACAATTGTACAGAGTGATTATCTTGGTTATCGTAGCATTTCTGTCAGCTCGAACCAGTCTGGCCATTCTCCGTTGACCTCTCATTAGCAAGGTGTTTCCATCCACTGCTGCTCACTGGATGTTTTTTACTTTTGGCACCATTCTGAGTAAACTCTAGAGACTGTTGTGCGTGAAAATCCCAGGAGATCAGCAGTTACAGAAATACTCAAGCCAGCCCATCTGGCACCAACAATCATGCTATGGTCGAAATCACTGAAATCATTTTTTTTCCCCCATTCTGATGGTTGATGTGAACATTAACTGAAGCTCCTGACCAGCATCTGCATGATTTTATGCATTGCACTGCTGCCACACAACTGACTGATTAAATAATTGTATGAATAAGTAGATGTACAGGTGTTCCTAATAAAGTGGTCACTGAATGTGAATGTTGATTGAGTTGATAGTAATAATACAATTTACTAGTAAAGTTATGGTGATACTGACAGAGTGAAGACTTTATTCCACTCAGGGTTGAGGGTTTTGTAGATGGTGTGGGTCTGCAGTCTGTTGTTTCCCAATTCTAAGACACAAAATGGATCGCTCTTTCCTAATAACACATAGAAAAAGTGAATATGACTTGATGACCGACACGCATGGCTGCAGTTATTGAAGGGTCTTCTACAGCCTTTGTGTAAACAAATCGAATCACCATTCAGATCAGCAGCCATCAGGTCAGTGGCCTTGATCACTTTAACCTGAAGAAAACCAACATCTCTCATGTCCTTCAAGGAGTTCCTGAAACTCTGCCAAGATAAAAAAAAAAAGGATGCAATTTTAGGAGCAATGACATTTAGAAGCAAACTTTACACCTCCAGTATTTAATTGTAATTAAAGGGATAGTTCACCCAAAAATGAAAATTCTCTCATCATTTACTCACCCTCATGCCATCCCAGATGTGTATGACTTTCTTTCTTCTGCAGAACACAAACGAAGATTTTTAGAGAAATACCTCAGCTCTGTAGGTCCAGACAATGCAAGTGAATGGTGACTAAAACTTTGAAGCTCCAAAAAGCACACAAAGGCAGCATAAAAGTAACCCATATGACTCCAGTGGTTTAATCCATGTCTTCAGAAGCGATATGATAGGTGTAGGTGAGACACAAATTAATATTTAAGTTCTTTTTACTATAAATTCTCCTCCCTGCCCATTAAGTGGCAATATCCACAAAGAATACAAATCGCAAAAAACAAAAGAAGACGAACTCTTAGAAGAGAAGAGCGCTTAGGAGGGCTGTTTAAAAGTGGAGTTTTACAGTAAAAAAAGACTTAAATATTGATCTGTTTCTGACTCACACCTATCAAATTGCTTCAGAAGATGAAGATTTAACCACTAGAGTCATATGGATTACTTTTATGCTAACTTTTAGTCATGTGAAAAAATAAGTTCACCCCATGGAAATTGTTGGCTTTTTTTTTTTTACATATTTGGACAAGCAAACATTTGATCCTCTTTGAAACAGTGTTTATTCATAAAGTTGATATACTCAAGCAAATGACACATAAAATGGACATTTTGTAGTCATTTTCATAAAAAATAAAAAAAATCAATAAAATGGAAAAAATAAGAACACCCCATATATTTACCACACCTTCAAATCCATAAAATTAGAAACAGGTGTTCGAGTTTGGGTGCCAATGAATAAAACCTCCTTAGGGAGGTTTTAATTAAACCTCTTACATCTAGTGTCTGGTGTTCTCTTTGCTATTGAGGTATATGGTGTCATCATGCCAAGATCTAAAGAGTTCTGTAAGGCCTTCAGAAAAAAGGTTGTGAATGCCTATAAGTCTGGCAAGGGATTTAAAAAGATCTCCAAATTATTTGAAATAAATCATTCCACTGTAAGAAAAATCATCTACAAATGGAGTATATTCCAAATGACTGCCAATTTGTCCAGGGCTGTCCTTCCCAGCTAATTCAGCCCAAGAGTAGACCGTTTGATGAAAAAAGAAGTCTCCAAGAACCCCACAATTTCATCACAGGATCTACAGGTAATTCTTGCAACTGTTGGTGTCAAAGTGCATGCGTCTACAATCAGAAAGAGATTGCACAAATTTGGCCTGCATGGGAGGCGTGCCAGGAAATGCCTTTGCTGTCTAAAAAGAACACTCATATCAAAGAGTGCTTGAAGATACTGTAATGTGAGGACATCTGTCCAAAAGTTGAAGTTGAACAGGAAGTGGACCTTTCAACACGATAATGATCCTCAACACACTAGCATATCCACCAAGGAATGGCTCAAAAAGAAGAAATGGAGGGTTATGTAATGGCCTAGTCAAAGCCCAGATTTGAATCCCATTGAGATGTCGAATCCCATTGAGATAACGAATCTTGCAAGGAAGAGTGGTCAAAAATTTCTGCAAGCCAATGTCAGAGACTGGTGGAAAATTATGCAAAATGCTTACAAGAAGTTATTTCTGATAAAGGAGGAAATACTAGCTTCTGAGGCCAAGGGTGTACTTAATTTTTCCACAGAAGAATATCACATCTATTGATATTTTTGTTGAATACATTATTGAAAAAGATCATTTTTTTCAAATATAGCAACTTTATTAATAGGCACTGTTTCAAAGAGGATAAAATGCTTGCTTGTCCAAATACACTATATTGCCAAAAGTATTCGCTCACCCATCCAAATAATTGAATTCAGGTGTTCCAATCACTTCCATGGCCACAGGTGTATAAAATGAAGCACCTAGGCATGCAGACTGCTTCTACAAACATTTGTGAAAGAATGGGCCGCTCTCAGGAGCTCAGTGAATTCCAGTGTGGTACTGTGATAGGATGCCACCTGTGCAACAAGTCCAGTCGTGAAATTTCCTCGCTACTAAATATTCCACAGTCAACTGTCAGTGGTATTATAACAAAGTGGAAGCGACTGGGAATGACAGCAACTCAGCCACGAAGTGGTAGGCCACGTAAAATGACAGAGAGGGGTCAGCGGATGCTGAGGCGCATAGTGCGCAGAGGTCGCCAACTTTCTGCAGAGTCAATCACTATAGACCTCCAAAGTTCATGTGGCCTTCAGATTAGCTCAAGAACAGTGCATAGAGAGCGAGTTTGGTGTGGAAGAACTTGAATGGCCTGCACAGAGTCCTGACCTCAACTCGATAGAGCACCTTTGCGATAAATTAGAGCGAATACTGCGAGCCAGGCCTTCTCGTCCAACATCAGTGTCTGACCTCACAAATGCGCTTCTGGAAGAATGGTCAAAAATTCCCATAAACACACTCCTAAACCTTGTGGAAAGCCTTCCCAGAAGAGTTGAAGCTGTTATAGCTGCAAAGGGTGGGCCGACGTCATATTAAACCTTATGGATTAAGAATGGGATGTCACTTAAGTTCATATGCGTCTAAAGGCAGATGAGCGAATACTTTTGGCAACATAGTGTATGTCAAAAAAGCCAACAATTTCCATGTACTTGTTTTTTCACATGACTGTATGTGCTTTTTGGAGCTTCAAAGTTTTGGTCACCTTTCACTTGAATTGTATGGACCTACCGAGCTGTTTCTTCTAAAGATCTCTGTTTGTGTTCTGCAGAAGAAAGAAACTCATACACATCTGATATGGTATGAGGGTGAGTAAATGATGAGAGATTTTTGTGTGAACTATCCCTTTAAATGAAAGATATGAGGTATGTGAGGTATGTTTGCAAGTGTACCTAGGAGAATTGGTGCAGTTTTAAAGGCATAGGGTGGTCACAACAGATGTTAATTTTTATTATTTTTTATGCACTCTATGAAGTTAAATAAAAATAAATGCATGAATATTTGTTATTTATATCAAATTATTCATGCCTTTATTTTTCAAAAAAAATAAAAAAATAATAAATAATATTCTCACTATACACATTTTTCACAACTGCCTAAAACTTTTGCACAGTACTGTATATAGCAGTAAAATAGAATACAGTATATGCTGTGCAGTGTGCAGTATATTAGCATTCCATTCCAAACAGACCCCATCATTGTTTATAAAGTCAATGGAAGAGTGAGGGGTGTAAACATACGTATTTAACCAGCATGTTGTCTCTCTCGTGAGGCTCATCCAGTGGCGGGGCAACGAGATCCGTGATGGAAACTCCAGTGCAAGGAGTGGGAGTGACGAGGAACACCACTCTGCCTTGGCTCGGGTCCAGCTCGGACATAAACAGCGTGGACTCATTCAATGGCAACACTGACAAGTCCACCTCACACCTGCAACCAGCAAGAAAGTTGAACAAAGAAAATCTGAGAAACTCTTGTTTGAGTTGGCCTGTAAAGTCACGAACAAAACATGAAAACTCACTGTCCGTAACAATCCTCATATCTCCGTCCCTCTTTCCCCACAACTTCAATCTCGAGAAGACTTGATGCGTCAGGGAACTGGTTGAAGTCAAACCTTTCTCTCCACTGTATGTTGACCTTCTTAACTTGGCTCTGTGAAGATGAAGGCAAAGTTTCAGCCTTAATGCTATGAAAATGGCATTGTTAGTAAATTTTTCACCATTAAAATGTTTCAAAAGTGCTGTTTGCCGAGGCAAGCATCAACATTACTATTGCTCATATTTGGGGTTAGGGATTTAAACAAATCCTGCACACCCCTCACTGTTTGAGCCATGAACATGAATAATACAGTACTTTAAGTTGTTGCAAAAATCTTGTTGAAAGGAGGAGTTCTATTACTTTTCCTAAGCAATCAGACTTACGATTTTCACCTGGCAGATGATAAAACAGGAAAAAATATTGTTTAATCTTACACTGAATATCTTGCACTGAAGAAGGGACATGAGTCATACCTAGGGATCAGAATATCTTGACCTGGCAGTGAACTCTTTTGATTTGGGCCAGTACACAACCCTAGAAGAAACCATCCAGACCAGAACACCCCACCAACCACCTGGTAACGCCCTACCAACCACCTAAAACACCCTAGAATCGTGTCTGCGACTTTTGCATGGGCAAGGATCACTCTCATTTTCTTCAGTAAATATAAAATCGAAAATCTAGATGAAGTGCCAGCAGCCATATCAACCTGTAGCTCAAGATCGGTTACCCATTGAAGCTAAGTAGGGTTAAGCCTGGTCAGTACCTGGATGGGAGACCTCCTGGGAAAACTAAGGTTGCTGCTGGAAGAGGTATTAGGGAGGCCAGAATGGGGTGCTCACCCTGCGGTCTGTGTGGGTCCTAATGCCCCACTATAGTGACAAGGACACTATACTGTAAAAAAGGCAACTTCCTTCAGATGAGACATTAAATCAAGGTCCAGACTCTCTGTGGTCATTAAAAATTCCATGGCAATTCTCGCAGAAAGAGTATGGGTATACCCCTGGTGTCCTGGCCAAATTCCCCCCATTGGCCCTTATTAGTCAAGGCCTCCTAAAAATCCCCATCCATGAATTGGCTATACCACTCTACTTTCCCCCAATAGCTGGTGTGTGGTGAGAGTACTTGCGCACTATGGCTGCTGTTGCATCATCCAGATGGATGCTGCACACTGGTGGTGGTTGAGGAGAGTCCCCTGTTCACTGTGTACAGCGCTTTGTGTGTAGTGTCAGAAAAGCGCTATATAAATGTAACATTCATTCATTCAAGTGATTTCCAAATCTGGTCAGTGTTTTGTTACTACATTGGTGAAGACCTGAAAAGATCTTATTGATGGTCCTCAGTAACTACTGCACCTTGCTTTTATATTTCTGATCTCCTAGTTTAAAGCGAACAAACACGTCCCCCTGTCCGTCCACTGGTAAGTCCCGCCCCTCAACCAGGGTGATGGTGTAGATACCAGTCCACTGCTGACTCTTCTTCAGAGAGTCTGTGAGACACCTGTTTTGCTCTGTTGTACTTCCCTGAGGAACAAGAATATCAACATGCGATATCGAAGAAAGATGGAGAAAAGCATTTTATTAGTTTTAATCTTCATTCTCTTATTTACATGAATGTACACAGTTTTGTGTAGCAATGGACAACATTTAATCTGGATTATGTAATCAGATTACAAAAATAAAGTACTTAGATTAGATTACATTACCATTTTAAACTGGTAAATTGATACTTAATACACACTTTAATAATACTTAACATACAGTACTACGTGCTGTGTATGTCATTTGAAATAAAGGTTAATCAACATCATAAAAAAAAGATGAATCAACAGCATTTGTTGCATAATGGTACCACAAAAATTAATTTCGACATGTCCCCCTTTTCTTTAAAAAAAAAAAAAAAAGAAAAAAGAAGTGAATATGGCCCATTTCTGGAGGGTTTAAAAGACAGAAATGTGAAGCTTATAATTTTATAAAAGCACTTACATTAATTCTTCTGTTAAAACTTGAGTTCTATTTGAGCTGTAAAGTTGTTTGAATCTCTTTACGGTTGTTTTAGGGTTTATGACGATATATTGCCATGGCAATTAAATTGTACAATTGTATATAACTTTGCACAGGAAAGGTTAGTAACAATTTTATCATACTAAAATCGTGTTGACATGCATATTGTTTATGTCTTGTAGCTATACATTTGAAACAGTGAGTATTTTAAAAGAATAGTTAACATAAAAATGTCAATTCTCTCATTATTTACTCTTCCTCATGCCATCTCAGATGTGTATGACTTTCTTTCTTCTGCTGAACACAAAAGAAGATTTTTAGAAGAATTTCTCAGCTCTGTAGGTCCATACAACGCAACTGAATGGTGGCCGGAATTCTGAAGCTCCAAAAAGCACATAAAAGTAATAAAATAAAGTAATATGCAGCATAAAATTAATCCACATGACTCCAGTGGTTAAATCTGTCTTCATAAGCTACATGATATATGTGGGTGAGAAAAAGTTCACTATTTAAGTCCTTTTTTACTATAAATCTCCACATTCAATTTCATATTCTTCTTCTTTTGTATTTGCCGATTTGCATTCTACGTGCATATCGCCACCTACTGGGCAGGGACAAGAATTTGTAGTAAAAAATTACTTAAATATTGATCTGTTTCTCACCCACACCTTTCATATCGCTTCTGAAGTCATTTAACCACTGGAGTCATATGGATTACTTTTATGCTGCCTTTATGTGCTTTTGGAGCTTATCATTTTTGGTAACCATTCGCTTGTCAAGATATTCTTCTAAAACTCTTCTTTGTGTTCAGTAGAAGAAAGTCATACGCATCTGGGATGGCATAAGGGTGAGTAAATGATGAGAACATTTTTGGATAAACTATCCCTTTAACATTTATGGCAGGGCCGGTCAATCCATTAGGAAACACATGTGACCGCCTAGGGCAGCATTGCTTCAGGGGCGCTGATCTACTGAGCCAATTTTATCATATGTCCATTTTTGTGTCAAACAAAATGCGCCCTGTGCGTTCCAATAACATGTTGTGGTGCCCCCCACGGAACATATAGACTGTATACTAATTTCCTTATACCATACTACTCTTACATTTACGTTTATTTCTATATATGATGATACCCATTTCTGATGCCTAGTTAAGAAGCCATTACATGTATAATATTTCCTCCCAGCATTGTTTATATTAATGTTTTGCTAAGTTGAATTTATACCCATCTGTGATGTATATAAGTATGTTTTAATTTGTCCTTTTTTTATGTAAACAGTAATACATAACTCTCTAATAATTTTTATCAGGCGAGAGGTGACTGGAGGGTCTCGTCTAGGGTGCGAAACAGGGTAGGACCGACACTTGTTTATGGTTTGGCCCCATTCACTTTTATTGTCAGTGTCTCACTTTAACCCAGATTTTTGCATATTTTAAAGAAAATCAAAAGTCAAAAGTCAAAATTAATTTTTGTAGTTATCAACATTATGCCAAAAATGCTGTCGATTGCGCTTAACTTGTATTGAACCGGGAATATTCATTTAATACAATAATCTGAAAGTAATCAGGTTATATTACCTATAAAGTGTAATATAAAATATTATGTTACATATAGTTGGGCTCAAAAGTTTGCATACCCTTGGAGAATTTGTAATATATGTACCATTTTTAAAGAAAACATCAGCAGGCAAAACACATTTCTTTTATTTCTTATGGGATTCATATTCAACTGTAGGTTATAACAGAATGGCACAATCATAAACAAAACATGGCAACAAAGAAAAAAATGAAATAACCCCTGTTCAAAAGTCTGCATACCCTTAGTTCTTAATACTGTGTATTGCCCCCTTTAGCAACAATGACAGCGTGCAGTCTTTTGTAATAGTTGTCTATGAGGCCCCAAATTCTTGCAGGAGGTATAGCTGCCCATTCGTCTTGGCAAAATGCCTCCAGGTCATGCAAAGTCTTTGGTCGTCTTGCGTGAACCGCACGTTTGAGAGTGGCTCGATGACAGTAAGGTGAGAAGACTGTGATGGCCACTCCAGAACCTTCACCTTTTTCTGCTGTAACCACTGGAGGGTCAACTTGGCCTTGTGCTTAGGGTCATTGTCGTGCTGGAAAGTCCAAGAGCGTCCCATGCGCAGCTTTCGTGCAGAAGAATGCAAATTGTCTGCCAGTATTTTCTGATAACATGTTGCATTCATCTGGCCATCAATTTTCACAAGATTCCCTGTGCCTTTAGAGCTCACACCCCCCCAAAACATCAGTGAGCCACCACCATGCTTCACAGTGGGGATGGTATTCTTTTCACTATAGGCCTTGTTGACCCCTCTCCAAACATAACGCTTAAGGTTGTGACCATAAAGCTCTATTTTGTTCTCATCACTCCAAATTATAGTGGGCCAGAAGCTGTGAGGCATGTCAAGGTGTTGACGGGCATATTATAACCGGGCTTTTTTGTGGCATTGGTGCAGTAAAGGCTTCTTTCTGGCAACTTGACCATGCAGCTCATTTTTGTTCAAGTATCGTCATATTGTGCTCCTTGAAACAACCACACCGTCTTTTTCCAGAGCAGCCTGTATTTCTCCTGAGGTTACCTGTGGGTTTTTCTTTGTATCCCGAACAATTCTTCTAGCAGTTGTGGCTGAAATCTTTCTTGGTCTACCTGACCTTCGCTTGGTATCAAGAGATCCCCAAATTTTCCACTTCTTAATAAGTGATTGAACAGTACTGACTGGCATTTTCAAGGCTTTGGATATCTTTTTATATCCTTTTCCATTTTTATAAAGTTCCATTACCTTGTTACGCAGTTCTTTTGACAGTTCTTTTCTGCTCCCCATGGCTCAGTATCTAGCCTGCTCAGTGCATCCACGTGAGAGTTAACAAACTCATTGACTATTTATACACAGACACTAATTGCAATTTAAAAAGCCACAGGTTTGGGAAATTAACCTTTAATTGACATTTAAACCTGTGTGTCACCTTGTGTGTCTGTAACAAGGCCAAACATTCAAGGGTATGTAAATTTTGATCAGGGCCATTTGGGTGATTTCTGTTATCATTATGATTTAAAAAGGAGCCAAACAACTATGTGAACATTTTTTTTTTTTTTTTGCATGATCAGTCATATTTTCAAAATCAATGCCAAAATTTCACAATTTCTACCAGGGTATGCAAACTTTTGAACATAACTAGTCTTTTATTTAAGGATAGTGACCATATGAAGCCATTTATTATAACATAGTTGTCTGGCTCCTTTTTAAATCATGACCCTAAGGCCAAGTTGACCCTCCAGTGGTTACAGCAGAAAAAGGTGAAGGTTCTGGAGTGGCCATCACAGTCTTCTGACCTTAATATCATCAAACCACTCTGGGGAGATCTCAAACGTGCGGTTCATGCAAGACGACCAAAGACTTTGCATGACCTGGAGGCATTTTGCCAAGACGAATGGGCAGCTATACCACCGGCAAGAATTTGGGGCCTCATAGACAACTAAAACAAAAGACTGTACATGGTCATTGATGCTAAAGGGGGCAATATACAGTATTAACAACTAAGGGTATGCAGACTTTTGAACAGGGGTCATTTCATTTTTTTCTTTGTTGCCATGTTTTGTTTTATGATTGTGCCATTCTGTTATAACCTACAGTTGAATATGAATCCCATAAGAAATAAAAGAAATGTATTTTGCCTGCTCACTCATGTTTTCTTTAAAAATGGTACATATATTACCAATTCTCCAAGGGTATGCAAAATTTTGAGCACAACTGTGTGTATATATATATATATATATATATATATATCACTTCACCTTTAACATACAGACTGTCCCTGGATAAACACAAAAAAGGAAACAGCAGTCGGCCTCATTGTTTATGGATTAGTTTGCTTTGAATTTATTACTGGAAGTACGTGAGCAAGTTTTTACATAACTACTCAAGAATGAACAAACAACTGGTAAAAGAATAGAGGTAAAAATTAAATAATCCTTCTCACCGTAAAGCTCCTTCTTTTCTTCTGCACCCTCCTCTTCACAATGGAAACAAACAATGAGAACATTAGCAGCATAACATTTAATTAGTACTGTAGAGTTAGTAGTTGTTAGCTTGCCAAAGCAAGTCTTTGAATTTTCTTGAAGTTTCTTACATATTTTTGGTTTATGTCATCTCTCACAGATAAACAGACATCTATGACTATGACACCCATATCGTCCTCAAAGCTGTTGGGGTCATCGAGTGGTAGCACCATCTCACTGCTCCTAAAGAATCGAGATAACAAAAGCATTAGAAACCACACTCTTGATTTGTCATTGAACACAATGATTTCAAATTGACCTACTTTTCAAGTTCCAGTTTACTGAGTACAACAGAGCAGGACCCCATGAAGTCATCCGTTGTCAGATCTCGATCGTAAACCTGAATTAATGAACATGGTTGTTTATGTACAATATCTGTCTAGATTTATCATTAGAAGTATACCATCATATATCCTACAGAGGTGTCACACTAAATGTTAAACCTAATACATACAGGGCCCAATTTTAAAAGCACTATTGCTAAGCGGAGCGCTATGCTTTAATTCATAAGTGCAAAATCAATGGGCATGGCCATGAAGTTTTGGTATTTTTGTGCAAGCATGCACCAAGTCTAGGTGCAAGTGGGTTTGGCGGAATTTTGCACGGAAAGCACTAAATGGGATGGTCCAGTGCAATTTAATTCGGAGGTTCTTCTCCGGTTATTGCACCATCTGCGTCCTATTATACAGTCCATTCCCTGTCAAAAACCAGCGATATAAATAAAGACAGCACATTCATAAGAAGTTGGTAGTGTAAATGGACTGTATGCAATGAATTAGAAGAACAGAAATATTTTTATGACAGTAACACACTCCTTTTATAAGCATAGAAATTGTGATTCTCATCAGGTTTTGGATGCAAGCTCCGTTAAGTAATAGAGAATGTATGTATTATTAATGATTTTCCATTTACTGACACGCATATCATGTCTAGTATTAACAGTGATTGTATCGGCATGCTCTTCACTTCTACCTATATTGATTTTGAAAAATTTTATCCATTTATTGAAAAAATATTTCTAAATTCAGTTTACACTTCAAACTAAACAAAAATATAATCAAAATAACAAAGTGGTCAAAAAAAAAATCACACCAAATCCAAACATTTTACCATCTCCAACTTCTTCCACCGGCCTTTTTTGCAGTGACTTAATCACTCTACGACAGCAGGTGGAAAAATACTAATACAAATTAGATCATAAATACAATTGTAAATATAAACATAATAATAATAATAGAAAAATAAACCATGACCTATAGATAGTTTAACACAAATCTCAAACATTTTTGTTTTTATGAAACGGCTACAGCAGTGATTGTCAGGGACATTATTTGATGTTCCACTATTTTTTCAGAGTTTGGACATGAACTTTATTACCACCTGCTGGTGGAATCTCCAAACCGCAAACGCAGGAACTGAATTTAGACATTGCACTGAAGAAAGATGTGCTTTTCAAACGTCTTAGTGCAATGACCTATTATTCAGGAAAATAGCAATTTGTGCTTTGCGCCACTTCATTAACATTCAATACACCCACAGTTTGTGCGCATACACCCACAGACAGCGCAAACACTCCCACCCACAGCCACTTGCGCTTTGCACTGGCTGGCACAAAAATTGCACTTAGAATTAGCATGGTCACGAAAATTACGTTGACGTTGCGCGTAGCACTGCACACAGCACACGAAAATAGAGCCCGCAGTATAAAGCCATAATCTGTACCTTAATGAAGAGTTTCTGGTCCAGGTTGCAGATTGGGAAGGAGAAGGACTCATTCCATTTAGGGTTGAGATTCTTATACACCACTTTACTTTTATATACAGTCTTCCCATCCAGTTTGAATTTCACATATGGATCACTTGTGCCTATAGGGAGATAACAGTTTCTTTAGAGGAATGTTTTGTATTCAATATAAGTAAAGATCTATTGTCCGCATTTGTGGAAAAATGTTGATTACCACAGAAAATAATTTCATCCCTCAAAATATTTTCTAATCCCTCAGTTGTTTATCAGAGCAAAAAAAGAAAAAAAAAAAAGAAAAAGAAAAATGCCTTTACAGTTATACACTTACAATGGAAGTAAACAGGGCTAAAGCACTTGCATGAATTCTTCCTAAAGTAAAAAAAAGTGTATTATTTCAGCAGTTGTTCTAAATCAAGCTTTCTATTATACAGTATGTGCACCTTTATATGAGTTCATATTAACTGAAAGACAACATTGAATTTTTTAACTTTTAAAAAATCAATTTGTCACACTCTACGACCAATTAAAATAAGTTGAAAATAAACAACATTATACTACAAAATGATGGAATGAATTGAACACAAAGCATTCTCTTCATTTACCACTTGCACATATTTCTGAGCAATAGTATAGTCCATGAAGGCATAAATGTGCAACATTAATATTAAGATTTAAGATGGTTTGAAAAGCAAGTACAGTGGATATGACTCATAACCTTTCAGTGAACTCTGAATAATGCATGAAATAAATGGCTTTCACTTCAATCATTTCCCCTCATTCAGATTCTAAAGACTTGCTGTAAAGTCAGTAAGTTTAGTCGTGTTTATAGATTTGCCCCAGCAAACCAGCACGCTTCTTGAGAATGCTTTTATTTTAAAATTTAAAAAGTTTAAACATGCAGCCGCCCCTCATTGGGAAGTTTATATTTGCTTTAAAAGATTACGTATTAAAATATGATAAAGGGAGTCAATTAAGCTGTATTGAGAATATTGAGCCTAAAACATGAATCATGAGCAGAATGAAATTATGTGTAAGTGATTCATAAATCAATTCCCACATGAATTGTTCTTAAGTAAAGAATGTTTTTTATGTACACTGCCTGGGCAAAAAAAAAAAAAAAAGGTGCCGTTTGGATTTAAATAAGCAGATACTTAAGAGCCTATGATTGGATCATTATTGCAGTGATTAATATGTTTCAGCTGGCAACAATTCTTTTAACCTTAACTGATGCAGTGTGTAGCTTCTCATTTCTTAAACAACCAAGTTGGAAGATGTGTCCTGTGTTTGTGGAAAAGATGTTGCTGTGTTTCAGAAGTGGCAAATTATTGGCCTGCATCAAGCAAAGAAAACAACTAAGGAGATTGCTGAAATCACTGGAATTTGGTTAAGAAATGTTTAATGCATTATTAAAACCTGGAAGGATAGTGGTGAACCATCAGCTTCACGGAAGAAATGTGCTTGGAAAAAAATCTTGAATGATCGTGATCGGAGATCACTAAAACACTTGGTGAAGTCACATCATAAAAAATTGACAGTAGAACTCAAGGCTATGTTTAATAGTGACAGTAAGAGGATTTCCACACGCACAATGTGATGAGAACTTACAGGATTGGGAGTAAACAGCTGTGTGGCCACAAGAAAGTCACTTGTTAGTGAGGCTAATTGGAAAAATTAGCAATTTGCTAAGGAGCATAAAGATTGGACTGCGGAGCAATGGAAAAAGGTAATGTGGTCTGATGAGTCCAGATTTACCCTATTCCAACGTGATGGGCGCGTCAGGGTAAGAAGGGAAGCGCATGAAGCGATGAAGTCAGCTGACTACCTGAATGTACTGAATGTACAAACCATGGTTTGTTTTTTTCCTCTCAATGGGGCAAAACAAATTTCCATGTAAATTAAACACTGCCTGGCCCAAAAAAAGTTGCATACTCTAATATTTTGTTGGACCGCCTTTAGCTTTGATTACGGCGCGCATTCGTCGTGGCATTGTTTCGACAACCTTATGCAACGTCACAACATTTATTTCCATCCAGAGTTGCATACATTTTTGGCTGAGATCTTGACCCTGAACCACTCTTTCACAATTTGAGCCTGATGAATCTTGACATTGTCATCCTGGAATATGCCCGTGCCATCAGGGAATTAAAAATCCATTGATGAAGTCAGCTGACTACCTGAATGTACCGAATGGCCAGGTTATCCCATCAATGGATTTTTTATTCCCTGATGGCATGGGCATATTCCAGGACAATAATGTCAAGATTCATCGGGCTCAAATTGTGAAAGAGAGGTTCAGGGAGCATGAGGAATCATTTTCACACATTAATTGTCCACCACAGAGTCCTGACATCATTAAAAGTCTTTGGGACGTGCTGGAGAAGACTTTATGGAGTGGTTCGACTCTTCCATCATCAATACAAGATCTCAGCCAAAAATGTATGCAACTCTGGATGGAAATAAATGTTGTGACGTTGCATACGGTTGTCGAAAAAATGCCACGATGAATGCGTGCCGTAATCAAAGCTAAAGGCAGTCCAACGAAATATTAGAGTATGCAACATTTTTTTGAGCCAGGCAGTGTGTAATTTACATGGAAATTTGTTTTGCCCCATTGAGAGGAAAAAAATCGAACCGGTCCAGTTGGCACTGACTTGGAAAATAACCCCACTGCACCAGTAGAGTGCAGCATTTAGTGTTAATGTAAGTCAGGGTAGGTCAGGTCCTCAGTTGTTCCCTCATTTGAGCCTTTGTCACTCACATTTTGAAATGCCACTATGATATCTTCAATAAAGGTATGTGTGCAATAAAGGTATTATGCACATGTTGACTCTAAAACCACAAGTTTTTTTATCAAATAAAGCCACAAAACAAGCAATAAACAAATGAATGAAAGAGATCCATACACATTATCCTCATATTCATAACTGTATTTTTTAACTCTAAATCAGAAAGACCAGTGGAAGAATGTTGGCTAAAGTATGAATACAATGCACACATTATGTTGTTAATTGATGCAAGAGTGATCATAGAGTGATAAAGTAAATTTACAGGATAGCAATATTGGCTCAAGGCAGGTTGATCGCTGGAACATGATAGTGCTGTTGTGCTTTTCCGTACTAAACATTTTGTGGTTGCTAAGGTGTTCTGAATGGTTGTTAGCATGTTACTATGTAGTTAGTTACTATGGTTATAAGGGGTTGCTAGATGGTTGTTAGCATTGTCTTGGTGGTCAAAAGAGCCCTTCCAAGGCTCTATGAAATTCTAGTCCCTAAATATGGCTTGGGTCCTTCCTTCAATGCAAGTCTTTGAAATATTTTCGCCTGTTTTATCGTCCGCCGGGCCAAAATTCAAAGTCAGATTGCTTAGAAAAGTAACAGCACACCTCTCCTCAAGCAGCCACATGATTTGAGGTATCATTCACGTCTGTAAACAAAAGATCTGCATGAAAATTTAGAGTTAGGGGTTTGTTAGCAAGCAATAATGATCGTTTTCAAATGGGTTTTCTGCCCCGAAACCCTCTTCTATTGTTTGGAATACAGGTAGTCCCACCCCCAAACTCAATGTCATTGGTTGAGCCAAGCTGACATAGCAAATCACTCAAACAAACAGGGCTGCCTTTCTCTAAAGTATCATACTTACTGTAAGTGGTACTCAAGAAAACCGTAGATCTACAAGTGCTCTGGAGTAATCATAGTGCACATTGTAAGGGGACAGACTTATGCAGGACAACCACAGAATTACACCTAAATTCAATACAGTTAATGTTGCAATACTTACACACTTGATGCAGAATCCAACATGATTTTAATATCAGACACTTTTGTTAATATTTTATTTACTTATATACAACAGTGAGCGATTCTACAATTTAGCACTTCATACAGACAGTGACACTTAAGTAGCACGCAAAGCACATTTTGACGCATTCATGTTAAGTGCAATTTTGGAAAACGCACCTAGAAAAGCAGTGAACGTTCAAAACCTTGCATATAAAGAACACCTCAAAGAGCTAAGATACATAATTAATGGATTCACATTCCAAGGAAGTCAACCTATGAATCTCTTACCTATAGTTGTCTATTAAATTGGGATTTGATCATTTGATTAAGTATTTCAACAGAGAATATTACACCCTTCACCTTCATCTGTACTATAATCACATGTTTGGCTGGGCTACAATAGCTTCAGCTCAATATTTACCTTAACAAATAGGCATGAATATAAGGTTAATTGACTGGAATTACAATGCAGGATATGTGTAGTGTTTCAGGGTGTGGTGTGTTTATAGACAAACATTTGACACCTACCACAGCGGTCTCTAATGACCAGTCCACGTCCCTCCTTAAGAAATATAGAAAGCAGGTACGTTCTCTGAGCTTCCCTCTGATTCTCACTCACTCCAGGCATCTCTGATCTCATATCCAGAATCTGATAAAAAAAAATTAAAAAAAGGCAAATAAATGAGGGAACGTTATTTGTCTTCCGTCTTCTTCCTAACAATACAATCTTTTATTTGAGCTTTTAATTGTGTATTTGGAGGCTACGTCTGAGACGTTCGGGTGAAATTTCAAACAGTGACAGCAATGTCCTGTGGTGTGCCATGCTCTTCTCCATCTTCAACTATTTCAAACAAGATTTTTAGTTTTATTATACTGTACATGAAGATTTTATGACTTCATGTTAATTGAGAGACCACATGCGCACATGTAGATTGTAAATTGTAATGTGTATATTATGTATTATAATGTGTGCAAGTCTTTGTAATTATTGAAACTGTGTCTATCATTGCATGTTTAGCAGATGCTAAATGTGACCAATGAAATTGTAGTACCTCACATTACTGGCGAATAAACGAGATTTCAATTCTGACAATTTGAACTTTTAAAAATTCATTTGTTGCACCGCAGGACTGGAATGACTTGAGGGTGTTGCATTTAATCCCTTATACACTTCTCTTAGGTAAGGAAAACCGTTAAAGGAATCTTCCGGGTTCAATACAAGTTAAGCTCAATCGACAGCATTTGTGGCATAATATTGATTACCACAAAAATTTGTTTTCAGCTCATTCCTCGTTTTCTTTAAAAAAGCAAAAATTTAGGTTACAGAGGCACTTATAATGGAAGTGAATGGGGACAATTTTTAAACATTAAAATACTCACTGTTTCAAAGATAAAGCAATAATACATAAACAATATGCATGTAAACATGATTTTAGTGTGATAAAATCACTTACTAACCTTTTCTGTGTAAAGTTATAGCCAATTTTACAACTTCGTTACTAGGGCTGCACAATTAATCGAAAAACGAATCGAAATTACGATTGTGGCTGCCACGATTATGCAATCGTGAAAACTGATGATTGCAGCATTCAATTCAATGCTTTCTCTTTACAGCGTGTTTTTATGCAGTGGTTGAGTATTCTAACCAATTGCTAACATGTCCGAATATAAAATATTAACATTAACAAACTGTCACAGTCTGTCTCCCTCATGTTCTTCAAGGACTCTTATTTTGAAGTTTTCCCCTGCACTACATTTCCCAGAATTCACTGCCCTAATCACTTCTATCTGCTCATCATCCGCACCTGCCTTCTACTCACTCATTAGTTTCCTTGTGTATAAATACCCTTTAGTTTTCTTCATCATTTGTCAGTCCTTGAAGTGTTATGTTGTGCTAAGTTTTGATGTTTAGACTGATAGTTTGTTCAACTCCTATGATTATAATTAAAGGGTTTAAAGATTCCACTCCTGCATCTCCTCTCTTCCTCCACTCCAAGACACCAACGTTACACAAACATTATTACAATATTTATTGCTTAAAAGATTCTTAAAAGAAACTGGAGCACAGCTCATATCCACCATTGAAATCTGCTACTCTGAAGAACCGCACGGTTGCTTACTTTGTGACATCACAGTAATTTAATATTTTAATGGACCTTAATAATCGCGATTACAATATCAAGGGCAATAATCAACGATTATGATTTTTGCAATAATCATGCAGCCCTATTTGTTACCATGATGATGTCAACAAACCCTAAAATGAATAAAAATTACGATTTGAACAACTTTACAGCTCAAATAATATACAAGTTTTAACAGAAAAATGAATGCAAGTGCTTTTATAAAATTATAAGATTCACATTTGTGTTTAAACCCTCCAAAAATTGGCCACATTCACTTCCAATGTATGTGCCACAATGTAACCTTGATTTTTATTTTTTTAATTTTATGAAAAGGAGGGACGAGTCGAAATAAATTGTTGTGGTAATCAATATTATTCCACCAATGCTGTCAACTTAATATTCCTTTTAAGGGATTTACTACAGTGAGCAAGGTTTTACCGTAATAAAATTCTACTGTTACCATGGACACAACATGTCTCTGCCAACTTTCAGAAGATCGTAAATGTCCCAACCAACACTTGGGCAATTTTACCACATAGAAAATACTTTATACTATATTTTTATTTGAATGACTGTTAAAGTTTTTCTGTACTCCTGCAACAGTTTTTCATCTCTAAAATGGTCTAAATTGGGTTCTCCCTATCGTGAAAAATTTACATCAACACACTATGCTCTTCAATTGGTTGTATAAACGTAGCTATTTCTTCATTATAAAAACCTTGAAACTCAACCTATACTTAAGGTGAAGTTTTCCTAACCATAAATACTTAGGAAAATAGCAGTTTTATTCATATTTATTTACAGCAGATTTATGCAACACTTAATGGTTTTTAAGGGCATACTTAAGTAAATACTTGAGGGAAATCGAAAGGGATTGTGATGTTTACCTATAAAAACCCTTAAGTGACTGTGATATCGGTCTCAATCACAGAATTTTATTGTGTTCCATGGACTTATTGTTTTACTCACCATTTTGCAATATTTATTGGGGTTTAATTGTGCAAATGTTTTTATCCGTCCTATTTATTGCATCCATTGGTGTTGTTTTTAAGAATGGGGAGGTGAGGGTTAATTTTATTTAAATAATGGTATGCTCCAATTGGAAAAGGAGCGAAATTTTGCCTATTTAACCCAGCCGCCACTAGAGGGAAGATGGACTACAAGTGTTTAGAGCACATGGACAAGATTGCTAGCGCTGCTTGAGTGCAATTTACTTCCGCCTCTATAGCTGAGGGAGGGGAGTTGGTACTATGTTAGTACCTAAAACAGGTCTAGCTTTTAGACCGTTTTTTTTTTTTTTTTTTTAATGTAACCTTGGTTTTATGTTTGCTTTTAAACACTTATTTATTTTCGCATTTTGCACCTCTAATGGATTAAACATCTTTTTTTGGAACATCATTCCTTCTCTCTGGTGTGATTCTCCTTGTGACCGCTCCAGTCCCTATCACACATGGTGGCAGCGGTGGGATCCAGGCCCGGGAGGACACACTGGCAGGTCGGGCTCCTGCTAGGAGTGTGCAACAACTGGCAGGAGCCAGACCAGTGGCGGAAGGAGTCGAGCGAACCAGAGTACGTGGAGGAGCTTTGAAAAGATCTGGTGGCAACCCCAATTTAAGGAGGGGGATGGCGAGACCTGAGATGAGGACTCCGACCCCCATGTTTGTTTATACTTTACCAGGACAGTTTTGGTAGACTCGTGATTACAACCCCATTGCTGGATGTCAGCTTAGCAGCAGGTCCCAGAAGAGCTTCCTAGCATGGATTGTCAGCTGAAGGAGCGACTAGGATACCAGGGAGAACTCGACCATGGGAGGGGCGACTGCAGCCCCAGATGGACGGTCGAGGGATTGGGGCATTGTCGTGAGTGCCCCTAGACTCTCTGGGGACTGTGGGCTGTTGTGGCTGACTTTGTCCTGACACTCTGGATTAGAGTGTCAGTTTTAAGGGGTGGGGTGTGTGATGGAGAGCCTCCATCACAGAATTGTATTGTGTTCCACGGACTTATTTATTGTTTTACTCACCATTTTGCAATATTTATTGGGTTTTAATTGTGCAAATGTTTTTATTTATTGTATTCATTGGTGTTGATTTTAACTCATTCTTATGTATTTATTCAAAGATTTTGTATTAAAGAATGGGGAGGTGAGGGTTAATTTTAGTTAAATAAAGGTATGTTCCAATTGGAAAAGGTGGGAAAATTTATTTCCTTTGGATTAAATCTTTAAAATCTTAAAACTCTGTTTATTTTCCAGGTTTTAAATGTGATCTCAGATATTTTTGGACCCTATATCATTTTAAATATACATTTTAACCTAAAATCGTGATGTTGAATAAAATATTCATGGGCATGTTATTTGTCAATCCACAATGCACTCCACATAAAATCTAGTAGTGAGCACCATAAACCATAATAGAATCTTGCTATTTGCAAAGTCATTTGTGAAAATTCTGTGCTCTGTTTGACAGTGGCATTTTCTGGAAGTAAACCTTGAACTCTCAATGTCAGATAAGGAAAAGAATGCCACGGAGAACAATATGGTCCATTTCAGGGGCATTTGAGGTACTATGTCTGCTTCATGTACCCTTCTAATTGTCCTTTGATAACATTTAATAGTAAACTGGAACACACACAAACACAGTATACACAAACACATCACTATGTTAAAACTTACATCATTATGCTCGTTGTCATGCATGGAAAATGTATCTGAACCATTTCTGCTGAAATGTGGCTTCTGTTGTCCAAAAACAAACACATCAAATAGAAGCGTGAAATTCTTTTAGATATGATCAGAGAAGCCAGTAATTCACAAAGCACTAGACTGGTGTTGCCGTAAAGATATTTCCTCATTTATCCACAGCGAATCGCTTGCAATTGATAGTGATAATATGCTTGTTCAAACTGTTTATTACATTGGTTGTACTTTGCCATTGAATAGCACAGAAGATCACTGACCTTAATATTTTTATTTAAAAATTCCTTAGCTCCAGGGATGAATGAAAAGCCACATGACTAATTAAAAAGAACCTGAGGAATTTGCATTTCCTCTGCTAAGAAACCTCAAAAAACAAAACCATGTCCTGGTTTTGCATGATTATACACCTAAGGTGGGGTTGAGTTATAAGCATACAGTATAATGCCTGTCAAGCCTTTAATAACTATTTTAAGTGTATGCTATGTACTTTTTTTTTGTTTAAAATGCTTTTAAGGATCATGTTTTTTGTCTTAAAGGTAAGTGGAGAGGTGTAGGGCTTTCCCTTACTGCAAACTCAAAGTTAATCTTATAAATGTTTAAGTTCTTACAAAGTGTCTGAATCACCTTCATCAATTCTTCATAGCTTACTCACCCCAGAAAGCTGCAAATATTCACACAAAGCATCCACAAGCAGTACCCATAAGAAACATCATAAGGAAAGAGGAAGATCACCAAAGCAAAAGGAAGCAACCTTACCTAACAGCATATACAACAAAACTTCCACTTCTACCTGACTGTGAGAGAACTATATTTGCTTGTTTATTTTTTTTTTGGAATTACAGTACTGTACAGGTATCACAACACTTCCCGGGTGATCATTTGCATTTTAAACAAATGGAGAAGCACCAGCTTGTTCTAGAAGTAGATCACAACATTCTACTGCTTTAGAAAGGTTATGACTTGCTCATGTGCAGAGGAAATGCATTGCACAATGGGAGTGATGCTTTGCTCTCTATTCTGGATGTAAGTAGGCAAAATAAAAGAAAAAGTTGCAAAACGCTGGCACTATCTACCTAATTTGCATTGTACGAGTCTAACTTCACATTAATTCTTTCTTTGATTTACATTACAATGCAGTCATGTTGAAAGCATGCAAAAATGCATAAATGGGACATTCCATTCAAATTGCAAACAATTTGACTACACACAAATGTAAGAATGCACACGAGGAAGTCCTAAAATTTTGGGAAACCAAAAGAGAAAGAAATTAAATGCAAACAAGTTTATGCAATCTTGAGAAAGTGGCCATATAAAACAACAGAACAGAAAACTTCCTTTTCGCCCGCTCTGATGGTTAACTCAACTGAAACATCATTACTAGCACACATCACCTCTGTCAAGCTCTCCGACGAAGGCAATTGTGTGTCCCTCATCTGCAGCACCTGCTCCATCTCTTCTGTAGCTTCTGAGAAGTTCTGCTCCTCATATGGACCATCGGTGACCGAGTCATGCGATGGCCAGCCGGTCGAGTCCACCAGCATGGTCAGCGAATCAGCGACCCCGGTGCCGCACCCTCTCTTTGTCAGAGTCAGGTTGAGGGGGGTAGGTGGGCTGCTGTAGCAGGTGGAGCGAGGCCGGACATCAGCTTGCTGCTTGTGGGAGGGGCTTTTGAGGGTGGATGCCCTAGTTCTCTGCAAGACGTCTGCTACGGAAACGCTCATCCGCTGGTCCAGCAAGTGTTCCTCCCTAACTTCAGGCTTGTTAAGATTTTTGTCACTGCCCACCCACAAGTATCGAAAGAGTTTGGCTTTTTGCCGCAGGGTGCCAATCACCGATTTATTGTCTTCCATGAGAAGTATGTATGAGTGTGCGTTTATGAGAATTTCACAAGTCAGTCACAGAGGCCTCTCTCTAGAGCTGGCAAGTGGCCAAGACCTGCAACGACATTAAAGGGTTAGTTCACCCAAAAATGAAAATTCTCTCATCATTTACTCACCCTCATGCCATCCCAGATGTTTATGACTTTCTTTCTTCTAATGAACACAAAGATTTTTAATATCTTATGATTGTAGGTCCATACAATGCAAGTGAATGGGTGCCAAAGTTTTTAAGCCCCAAATCCACAATGCGTGTGCTTTCTACGCTAGTTTAGCACAGAGTCAGTAAAATAAAAATTATACAGATCAGGCAATGGTGCAAACCCGCCCACAAAATCTGTGCTGAACGAAATTTGCATGGCGCAATCCCAATCTTGCCGACTGGTTTGAAGCGCTATCTAGCACAGGATGCAGCAGATCATTGCGACCTGGCGCACTCTGCTGGAAATGTACAGCAGGATTCAGCACACTCCACTACTGTGATAAAGACACCTGAATCATCACTTTAACATTTATAACTTTCTTTTCCATTATTTGATGGAGTTCTGCTGCCACGATCAAAAGACAATATACACAAACATTTCTTTCAAGTAAATTCAGGGTACCACCTGCTTTCCTCGGGCGGTAAAAGCACAATGTTTAATTGCACCTGGCAAATAGCACAAAATAGAGTTTTGTGAATGAAGCTAAATATATGGCGAGTCTAATTTTCCTGGAATGGAATAAATACCACGAAATACCATGCACAAAAGTAGCGCAACTATTTAGTGCAGCGCAGGGGTTGGCGACTTTTTAACAAGGAGCGGACAAAGAGGAAGGCATTCCTTGCATTTAGCGTTTACACTGAAAGTGAAGTGCTGGCTGAATCACATCAAGAGGTAGATTGGCATACAGGAACCAGGGACTTTATTTAAATATTGTAGCCTACTCCTCCCTCGCTGTTGCTCACGTGCCAATGATTACCCCTTCGCGTTGCTGACCCCTGGTTTAATGAATTCGCCCCTTTTTGTCTTTGTAATCAAACTGTTACTTGCTCAGCCTCTGAAACGACTTCATAACTAATGTATAAAATGAGTTTTAAGCTGATGTCACCAAGCCCTCCTTTTTCATTCCGTTTCCTCCAACCTTCCTTCACTTAAACGCTTTTCCGCGAACCATTCAATTCACAATTGATAAATCAAGTCCAAGTTCAAGTCAACTGAGAGTTTGAGACAAGTCTCCAAGTGTGTTATTACCAGAAAAACATTGCCATATCAATAATCTTTGTTTGAACTAACACGTGTCACTCATATGTTTTTTTAATCTTGTATATCTACGTAATTTGATCTACAGTAAATGCAAAAGGCACAATGCTGCATTTCTCCAAATTCATGTTTACATTTGTAAGCAAACGTTTCAGTCCATAGCTTTCTTCAGTGCTGACTTTCTTCAGGAGCACTGAAGAAAGCTATGGGCTGAAACGTTTGCTTACTGGTCTGTTTTTAACTCACTGCACTTTGCATTTTTTCACTATGCAAGTCTAAATTAAACAATAATTTTGATAGACCTTCTTGGTCTGCACTTCATTTAGTGTACGGACAGCATCTGTTGTGGTTTTTGGATATTATATTTTTTTTTTGCTCCACGCACCCAAGGATATACGAGTCCTATTTGAGCGCAACAATTCTCTGTACTTGTAAACAGGTCTAACATGTTGTGGGTGTAATTCACAGGTGCTCCTCAAATGTCCTCTATGTGATTCAAAGTTTATCCCCTATCTTTGTTTGGCAGAATAGTGTGGCTTAACAGCTACACACCAAGGCTTTTTCACACACCAGTGCTGACGTTTAGAACACAGAAACAGGGATTCAGCTCAGATTATTTAGTGGTGTTTGCTAAGGCAAGCATCACTATTACTATTGCTCAAACTTAAGGTTAGGGTTAAGGTTAGGGATTTTAACAAACCCATCCCTAATATTAAACTTTGACACGTAAATCATGCCACACTGTTCATGCTACAGACATAAGGAGAGGTGTGCATTTACTGTTCTAAGTGAACAGCAAATTATTTTCATACCACAGACGTACAGTACATTGAAGGAGGGACCCAAGCCATATCTAGGGAACAGAATATCAGTAGCTATGTTTCCATCAACGTTTTTGTGGCGGGGCGGAAGGCGGGGCCGGGCCGTGATGCTGCACACCCGGCCCCTAATCAGGCTGATCAAACCCGAGAGGGATAAAGGCGACCGGAGGTGGCAGTTCGAGAGAGAGAGAGAGAGAGAGAGAGAACTTCCGGCCCCACCTGCCGGCAGGTCATCCCCGCCTCTTCGGACCTGGGAGGGTGACAAGGGGAGGGAAAAAACAACGACAACAAAAAAAATTAGAGGGAAAGGCCAACACGGAGCGACAGCGGGCGAGAGAGAGGAGAGAGAGAAGAAAAAAAACACATGCAGGGCAGCTGCCTGTAGTTCTCTCTCACTCGAACTGTTGCCTCCGGTCGCCTTCATCCCTCTCGGGCTTAATCAGCCTGATCAGGGGCTGGGTGTGCAGCATCACGGGCCAGCCCCGCCCTCCGCCCTCCGCCCTGCCACAGTTTTTTATGCACATTTTGGGATATCGCATAAAAACTTCTGGATGGAAACACCAAGATGTGAATAAATCTCCAAAATGTACATAAAAAAATGATACGCTCACTTGAGGTGGATAATTTTTTTTTATTCGATAAGAAGAAATGCGCATAAACTATGATTTACCGAATTCACTCCTACTGAATTTTTTAGGAATAAAAGATGCGCATCAAAAAGGTCATGTGACTGAAAAACTCGTTCATTACTGGCCTAACAAGTGGACCAATCTTCGCATCTGAAATGCTGCTCTGGTTATCCTGAAATAATGGTGAGATCAAATGAGTCGAAAACAAACTTGAACAGTATCTTATAGATCCGCACGGTATAGTCATAAGGATGGATGAACGCACATACTGTATATAGCGCTCCCAGAAGTGTGTGACGTGCTGTCGCTCCCAGACATGATACAAAGTTCTTTATAGTGTTTTGTCTGCGTGCTCAAAACCGCCAGTATTTTAATAATAAAACACTCACAGTGGCTACAATTTCTCCGGAAGTGATGATTTCATCCTTTTGAACACCCTTGGATGGAAACGCAGCTTTATTCACACATTGTTTTTGTGATAATATGGTTTTTCGTATAAATTACATTTGCAACTTGGATGGAAACATAGCTAGTTATAGAGACTTGGGGGTGGGCTATTTTAACTTGGGCCAGTAAACAATCAACTAGCCAACACCCAGAACACTCTAGCAATGCCCTAGCAACCACATAGCACCATGCTAAAAACTATTCAGAACACTTTGGCAACATTGTACAGTAGCAATGGCAACCGCCTACAACACCCTAACATCGTGGGGATGACTTCTGTATATGCAAGTACCACTTGTCACATGTCATTTACAGAAAACATCCACCACTTTCACACTCAAAAAATCTGTGTGAAGTTTTGTGAGTTTTTAGGGAAACCAGATGTCATAAATATCATTACAACTAGCCAGCCAGAGATCATTATCAGAGTATCAATGTTAGCACAGAAAACAGTCATGACGCACATTGTCTAAGAACTGAGAGCAGAACATTTTAAATGCACAAATGCAGAGAAAAACTATAGGGAGTATGACATGCTGAAAAGTAATCCTTTAAGCTGTGCTTATCAAATTTAGTGTGTGTGTGTGTGTGTGTGTGTGTGTGTGTGGGCATGTTTAAGTAGTTAACGAGGACTTTTTTTATGTTACAAACTGGTAATTACAAGGGTATTACGCTATAAATGTGGTTTATGAGGACATTTCTAGTGTCCCCATAATTCAAATCGCTTAAAAAACACACTAAACGATGTTTCATTGAAAATGTAAAAATGCAGAAAGGTTTCTGTGAGGGTTAGGTTTAGGGGTAGGGGATAAAATCTATAGTTTGTACAGTATAAAAATTATTATGTCTATGGAGAGTCCTCTTAATGATAGCTGCCCCAATGTGTGTGTGTCACAAAACAAAACAAAAAAAAGAGAGAAAAAGAGAGATCTAGTTTTATGGAGAGGACAAGCTTTGCCAAACAAGTACAACAATCTTTGGCAATCTTGAAAATGATGTTGGCCATTCTTCTTCTTTTTCTTCTTCTTCTTATATTATTACTTTTATTAATGATAAAAACATTCATAATAATTATCATTACTATTATTAGTATTATACTGTTACATTGGTTGGAAAAGGTGGTGGGTATTCAGGGTGTTGCCCTGCAGTGGTTGGCCTCTTACCTCAAAGATAGAACCTTCTCAGCGAGCATTGGGAAGTTTTCTTCTTCGTCGGTTCCCCTATTATGCAGTGTGCCCCAAGGGTCCATTTTAGGCCCTCTTCTCTTTTCACTTTATATGCTCCTCTTGGGTGCCATTTTTAAGAAATATAAGATCTCCTACCACTGCTGTGCTGACGACACACAATTTTATCTACCAGCTACTAACTGACAGTAGTTATCCTTTGGACACGCTTTGCGACTGTTTTGAGGAGATCAGATGTTGGATGGCTAATAATTTTTTGCAATTAAATGAAAGCAAAAGCGAAATTCTGATTTTAGGCTCCTCCAGGTCTCCATCTGTTTTTAATTTAGGTTCTCTTTCTGCCAGTGTTCAACCTCATGTAAGAAATCTTGGGGTTACATTTGATTCGTCACAAAATTTTGAGAAACAAATCAGTACATTGGTAAAGGGCAGTTTCTTTCATCGGAGATCGGTTGCAAAATTAGTTTCTACCCCCGAAAGATTTGGAGACTGTAATTCATGCTCTCATAACATCACGCCCGGACTACTGTAATTCCCTATACTGTGGCCTGCCTCAAATTGTGAACTCTCACCCTCAAATTGTCCAAAATACTGCAGCGAGACTTCTTAACGGAACAAAAAAAGAGGGATCACATTTCTCCCATTTTAGCGACTTTACATTGGCTTCCTGTAAAGTTTAGAATCGATTTTAAAATTGCTGTTTTTGTGTACAAGGCTTTATCTGGTGTCGCACCAAAATACATTAGTGACCTTCTGATTCCTTACTCTCCCCAAAGAGCACTTAGGTCTAGTAATCAGCTTCTCTTAACCATCCCATGTTGTCGCTGTAAAACTAGGGGTGGTCGGGCCTTCTTTGCTGCAGCACCTAAACTTTGGAACAGTCTGCCCGTACATGTGAGGTTTGCTCCTTCACTAGCCAGTTTTAAATCGGCTCTTAAATCTTATTTGTTCTCTCTGGCTTTTGATTACGATTAGTTTATGTGTTTTATGTTGAGGTTTTCTGATTGTATTTTATTTAATGTGTTTATATTTTGTACGCTGCATGTTTTCCTTTAATGCTTTCTTTTTATATGTTTTTATTTATTTTTTATTAATATTTATTATTTTATAATAACAATAATAATATAATACATGTTATTTTTCAATATCATTATTATAATTCTTATTCATGTGTTATTTATTATTTGTTTTCTTTTCATTTGTTATTTTTTATTTCAGAAATAATAATAATAATAATGATATTATCATCATCATCATCATCATCATTATTATCTCCAAAAGGCAATAGCTACAAAATCCTCTTATGGGTTTAAAAACTGAGAACATGACGTTGAGATTAAACGATTGTTATACATTTTTGGAAGTATAAAGCTACAGGATATGAGCTCACATTTCAAGTATTAAAACTCTGCCATGGTGGCTTTGCAGCAGAGCTTACGGCATGCAACTCACCCTCAACCTGGGATGCATCTGCCTCTTCAGTCTGACCCATTATCATGGATTGGATAAAAGTCAACTAACTTTTCATGAAAGGAAATGGCTGGGTAAATACATGCAGCTGTCAATACAAAGATGAAAAACATATATAAATCCATCCTTACATAGACCAGTTTACACCTGAGAATGTCTGGTTTCCTATCAAAATGGTTGTTTACATTTAAACCATTTGTAAATACCCCGGATAACATAACAGTAAAAAAAAAAAAAAAATGCTACTTATGTTTTGCAAACAAGGGCAGAACCCACAGCTGTTTCTATGGTGTACAACTGTTCTGGCTACATATGGTGTACAATTAAAAATATATTTGTGTAGTAGATTATGTATAAAGTGTGCATATTGTGTAAATGGTGTATTGTGCATATAGTATATATTCACTTTCTTTTCATCTATCTATCTATCTGGTTCCCACACCTTTTGACCAATGAATTTCCATGATTTTTCATGACCATGGGAACCCTGTTTTAGTGCTCTGTGAAAGCAATAATAAGATTATAGAGCGCAATAAAGATTTTTACCTTTTTTCAAATAGGTTACCGTGCAACATTTCAGCACAGCATCATTTCTCCTACTGATGGCACTTACCACAACTGTCAAACCGAACATACAATAGTCAAATGTTGTCCCTCCCGTAATAAAATGGACTGAAACTCCATTCACGTTCACAAAGGAGAATCTATTACTGTCTACAAAGTGACAACCAAAAATGTGCTGAATGCAACAGTTATGAACCATACAAACATTCAAGCACGTGCATTGTGATTGATTATTATCTGTCTGTCATATGAAATGCTGTCAGGGACATTTTGGAGAGATTAAGGGTAAACACAGATTTTAAAAAAAGTGTCATAAAAGTATTAACAGAACTACTAGAGCCTTCCGGGGA
Source organism: Myxocyprinus asiaticus (assembly GCF_019703515.2). NCBI lineage: Eukaryota > Metazoa > Chordata > Actinopteri > Cypriniformes > Catostomidae > Myxocyprinus > Myxocyprinus asiaticus. Next base: position 13,946,061 of record NC_059344.1, on the reverse strand, counting down.
CTGTCCCAACAGGTATTCAGCAGTCTATTTATTTAAATAAATAAACACTTGTTTGAATAGGTCACTTTATCAGAAGTTATCAGAAACATTCCTACCTGAAGTCGAGCTTTTAAACCATTTCCACTTTTACTTTTTTTGGGGAGCGCTCAAGTTTTGGACCGGAGAGAAAACATTTCAGTGTGACTTGTAAATAAATTGAGCAGCCCCAGATTGCAGTCTGGACGATGGGGCGGGGCGACACGTTATATATCGTAATATAATACCGAATACCGAATAGCTCCGACACAAGGGGCAGTTTAAACTTAAAACAGTGGAACGATTTAGGAGGAGGGGAAACATGAAGACGTTGTTGGTGCGTGAGGTGAGAGAAGCTGTGTCTCTTTTGGAAGACTGCAGTATACTGAGCGTCCACCTCTAAACAAGCATCGTTTTAACGAGACAGACTTCGTAGGACAAATGGAAACAAAACTTATCATGGTTGCTATGACAGCAAGCCACTCTTTAACAAGCGCGAGCGCTTTGAGTGAAAGGGTAACAAAGTCCCTTTAGAAGGGAATGTATGAGGTACATTTTAGGAGAGTTACAATGATGTAAAGAGAAAAGAAAATAGATTTTAAAGGTGTACTTTTAGTCTAATACTTTATTTTAATTATATATTATTATAATTATATATATTATTTACTCTGCACCCGTCTACTGAGGTACTTCAACTTGGGAATTAACATTACTTGCGTTTGAACATCATATTTACGGGCAAATTGGCGTTATTTATTTATTTATTTTTTTTTTGACATTGCCGTTGAAGCAAACAATTGTGGGTTGTGAGTGCCCACGAAGGATACACCACATGCATCCTCCGAATTTCAGTGAAAGAAGATCACATTCGAAGGATGCATTTGGAGTGTCCTGCTCGCTTTTCTGAAACGAGACAGCCTCGATGACGTATGCGGCCGACAAATGCGACCTCCGGAGGACGCATCATTCCAAACGAGACATAAACTGGTCGGCCCCATCGTCCAGACTGCATTCTGGAGTTCTTGACTAACTTGCTACTCGAGTGATACGAGGAATGCCGACAGACCTGAGTGATGAATTACAGTAACAGACAGAGAGCACGTGGGTAGAATGGCATTACTAAAGGCTTGAAGTCGCTAAATGAGCGGGGAAAGTGGCTCAGAAGTTGTTTTTAATTGTTTAAATAGGATGGGTAAACAGTATTATTCTCCTGTTTATTTCAGTTCAGTTCAGTTGCTATTTAAGTATTAAGACCCGAAGCAGCTCAAAGACGGCGTTGTGTGGTGATGCTACTTTTCTCAGCGCTGGTCAGGATGGACCAATCACAGTCGCCTGTGATTATTGGACTTGTGGCGGGGGGTATTATGTGGATGTTAGGTTGATCATTTTACATACTGTTAAAAATATCAAAACGATTATACTTTTATTGTCCAAACTGTTTTTTTTTTTTTTAAATTTTTTTAAGTCCTGATTTTTTAATGCAGTCCAATGGAACATGCTTCTTTCTTACCCGCGAAGCGCCCCCTGGTGGAAGACACATAAAAAATGGCAATAATTTCCTCCCAAAGATGCGAGGTCGCTCTTTGGCCCATATAAAAGAAGGCTGCTGTAATCTGTCGGTCACATGGCCAGCTAGTAATCCATTAGAATGTCTCATAACTGGTGGCTGCGTGTAATTCTTTTCTTTTTCAGTTGTCAGTTCAGGTTGTCATTAACTGTCATATAAGCAGACTCGTTGCATGTTGTTTTCCCTCTGCTGAGCATTTTGAATCACATATAATAAGTAAAAATCAGCACATTGAAAGTGGTCTCCAGAAAGAAACTGGATCCCATATGTTTTATTGTTTTGATCGATTGTCACAATCTATTTATGACCCCTGGTGGTTGATCAGCAAATATAGGGGTGGTGTAATCAAGAGGTTTAAAGGAATAGTTCACCCAAAAATGAAAATTCATGTCATCCCAGTTGTGTATGACTTTCTTTCTTCTGCAGAACACAAACAAAGATTTTTAAAAGTATATCTCAGCTCTGTAGGTCCATACAATGCAAGTGAATGGTGATCAGCACTTTAATGATCCAAAAATCACAGACAATCGTAGTAAAAGTAATCCATACGACTCCAGTGGTTAAATGAATTTCTCCAATTCTAAAGCTATATGATCGCTTTGAGTGAGAAACAGGTCAATATTTAAATCCTTTCACTATAATTGTTTACTTCCGGTCGCTCTCCAATGCGCATTCATGAAAGAACCGAGTACACGCAGCCTCTCACGTGATGTAAGCGTGCTCGCATGTTCAGATGAAAGCAAAACCAATGAAGCAATGAAACAAATCGAGTTGCACTTCTGACTGTACTGCGCTAGTTCTCGTGTGAACATGCCAATGCGCTTACGTCGCGTGAGACACAGCGTGAACTGGGTGCGCATTGGAGAGCGACTGGAAGTAAACAATTATAGTGAAAAGGACTTAAATATTGACCTGTTTCTCACCCAAAGCAATCTAATTGCTTTAAAAGACATAATTGTAAGCACTGGAGTCGAATGGATTACTTTTACTTCAATTGTCTGTGCTCTTTGGAGCTTTAAAGTGCTGATCACCATCCACTTGCATTGTATGGACCTACAGAGCTTAAATATTCATCTAAAAATCTTTATTTGTGTTCTGCAGAAAAAATAAAGTCATACACATCTGGGATGATATGAGGGTGAGTAAATGATGAGAGAATTTTCATTTTTAGGTGAACTAACCCTTCAAGATCTAGTCTAGTAACCGGAAGGTTGCAGGTTGGAATCTCACAAGATGCAAATCTAGAATGATCAATATTGTGCACAAGGCACACAACCACAAGTTGCACCAGGGGATTGGCCCTTTCAATAAATATATTATTATAGAAGTACAGTAGCTTCAAAAGCATCAGCCAAATTAGCAATATTGTATCTAGTATATTTACATGATGTAATGCAGTATTGAAAATGTGTTTTTAAACTATAGCTCAAAACTAAACTCTGCATTCTCACAGAAATGGATTCATTTAGTCATTTTCATTTAGTCATTTAGCAGACGCTTTTATCCAAAGCGACTTACAAATGAGGAACATCGCAAGCAATTTCACCAGCATTATGCAAAAACATTTCTTGGTCTTTGTTTTCAACATCCATTGTTTTTTAGGAGATTGTGGGATTTAAAGCCAACATAAAGTCAAAATTGACCAGATATTTATCCTAATACACATTACTGATGTTATTGTTCATGATTCATCAGTGCACATCATATAAAAAAAAAAAAGTTTGTCTTCATAATCTTTCAGCAAAATGTAATACATTGCTTCTTTCTTTTCAGATGATATCACCAAAGCTGTGGAGGTGGGTAAAATTACCAAAGTTCAGCCATGCAACTCTATGTGATGCAAGCTGATGGGTTCTTTGAATTGTTATCTGTTAGCCAATCAGCTCGTTCACATGTGACCTGTTAAGTCAATAGGTTCCCATGGTGTAAGCTGATTGGTCCTTTGGCTTGTAACCGGGTAGCCAATCAACTTGCATCTCTCTCTTTGTGTAACATTAATATTGTTCAATTTAGCAGATAAGCTGGTTTCATTGCAGCTGTGAGAGTTTTCTCTTAAACCCACCTCCACCCCAGCATCACAGGTCTAGATATGCAACATAGAGGTTGTGTGCAGTGTCGATTTGTGCAGCAGCATGTCATACATGCTCGATGCAACATGTCTTGTGTTTTGTCTAATTGTGCAAGTCTCCGTACTTGCTCTGCAGCAGCAACAGCAGATCTGCCTTGTCAAAACCATTTTTTTTTTTTTTTCTCTCATTTAATAACCTATTTCACTCAGAAATATGTCACATTACAAAAGTAAAATGGGTTACAAATGCAGTTTCATTATGACTTTAAAAAGAAATTATGGTTCCAAGTTTAGGAGGAGTATTGCTTTGTTGGTACTGAGTGCAAGCAATAGGAGAAACATTTTCCATTAACTTTGAAAGAACTGAAAGTGTCATTTGGGTGACTCCTGTGTGAAAGTTCGCCAGACTGAAAAGCAGATATTCCTGAAGTTCATCTAAAACATGCCTACCAAGTGAACACTCTGTGGAGGCGAGGGCATGGTCGAGCGTTCATGTGGAAAGAGAGTAAGTGATAAGGGTTCTCACCTGAGATGAATTGCTGGTTATTGCTTGTTTCTGTGTTCGCAGTGAGAGACGGGGGAAGTAAAAGGGGCCAGACCTCAGAGTGTGAGAGGAGAGAGAGTGAGACAGACACAGACACCTGACGCTGTGTGTGTGTTGATCGCCTGGCCCTCAACGATAGATTGAAGCTTCTCCTTAATCGTTTTGTGCATTAATAAAAAGGGACATTCTTGAGTTGGAATCACCGTCTCCCGCTTCCTCATTCCATTGAACTGTTACACACTCCATGGATGTGTACAAGTTTTCTTTAACCTCTTTATGGTATAACACTTGATCACTAGGGAATCAAAACTCATACACTGAATAACAGAGAAAACAGCGAGTCTCAATAAATATTTACATGGCTTTGATGGAGGAATCACACAAGATAAAAATACAAAAGATAAAAACAACACATTTTGGTTACAAAAACTATTGTTCTGCAAAAAATACAGCAAAGCCTCCTCTGCTGACCGAAACATCTCAGGACAATTCATAAATTGGACTTTGAACCCTGTAAAAATGTGAATCCTAAAACAGTAAACAACTAAATACTGTCCCTCTCACATTTACAATATAGCTGTCTTTTTATTTCATTTTTCTTTTTCAGAGACACCACTGTGATTGATGCGCCTTCACATTGTTTGCTGACTGTACAAAGCAGAATACAGCGGTGCCCATGTTGACAGAAACAGACTTTTTGAAATTTCCTTTGAACTAGTTGTGGTGCTAAGTCACCCAGCTGTCTGTTCGTATGCGTTTGACGGACGGATCTTCCTGGTCCTCTGTCCCTGGTGATTTTCTGCTACCTTGTCCTGGGGTAGCAGTGACCGACTGAGAGTCCACCCGCTGGTCCTCACGGTCGCTACCCTCATGTGAACTACCAGAAGAGCTGAAGCTCTCCACAGGAGAACGACCCACTTCATGTCTGGAGTTGGGCAGATGCATAGTGTGGATGGAGGTGTAGATACACTGGGCGGCATGTTCTCTAGGTAGGGAGATGGGCTCTGAATTGATGGTGATGGAGCTGCTGGAGGGGTCAGAGGGCTGTGTGCCTCTGGAAAAATAATGGCCATATCTGCTATGTAATTTGTGTCTCAAAGGAATAGTTCACTTAAAAAATAAAAAATTATGTGATAATTTACTCATCCTCATGTCATTGGAAAACTGTATGTTTTTTGTTCCTCTGTGGACCAGAAAGGGAGAATGTGCTGGTTTGAATGTGCTAAAGCACATGACTGAGATTTGATAAACGTTTTTAGTCTGTTCCTCACTCAAAGCTATTGTATGGCTTCAAAAGACTTGGAACAAAGTGCATGAGTAATATGGACAACTTCAATGGAGCTTTTCTGTCCTTTTGGAGCTAGAAAATATGTATCAAGTAATTTTTATTTGTAAAGTGCTTTTTACAACAAACAATGTTTCAAAACAGATTTATAGAACATTGTGCTGTAATGTCTTAAAGTCCTCATTGAGCATATTCCATGAAAAACATGTTTGAATTTTATTTTTATTTTTTTTAAGTATTTGTCTTTAGGCCCCCAGTAAGCACTGTGGCAAGGAACCCAAAACTCCATCAGATGTTAGTTCATTGAGAAAAATAACCTTGGTAGAAACCAGGCTCAGCTTGGGGAACCAGTTTCCCTCTGGCTAGACAGCATGAATATAATGCCAATATTAGTTATCTACAGTATGTGTAATGTGTTATCAACATCATCATACACTACTGTTATATGCAAAAGAGCAGCCTGGACATTCGGCTAAATATCTCCATTTGTGCTCTATGAAAAAAAAACATGCAGGTTTTGAATGACAGGAGGTCGAGTAAACTGACAGAATTTTCATTTTTGTGTGAACTGTTCCTTTAATACTTTAATAATGTAAATGTATAAATATAGAAGGAATTGCATGCTCATTACGGATCATAATGTGACACCACTCCTCTACATCTCCTCTTTGTCTCACCTCTGAGTACTGAACCCTGGCTGACCATGCTGACTATGTTGCCGTGACGGCCCTGATGCGATGCCCTCTGGTGAACTGAAGTCATGCAAGGTACTGGGCTCTGGACTGTTCAATTCATAATCTGTAAGAAAAGAAAAAAGAGAGCTGTAAAACAATCATGTTGTCAGCTGAAAAGTTGTCAGTTGCTGTATGGGTGTGTGGTAGGCTGCTTACCTGTATTGAATGATGAGGTCATGGCTGAGTACACAAGGCCCTGGGGAGGCAGACTGGGTGTTGCCACGGAAACCACTGGCGTGGTCAGTGATTGACTGGACTGGGTGTTGTTTATTCTCTAAGGTTTAAATCAACAATAAAAGTGTTAAAAGGATAGTTCACACAAAAATGAAAGTTCATCTTTTACTCACATTCATGCTATCCTAGATGTGTGTGACTTTCTTTCTTCTGCAGAACACAAATTAACTTTGAATCTCCAAAACTCACATAAAGGCATCATAAAAGTAATCCATAAGACTCCAGTGGATAAATCTATATCTTCAGAAGCAATTCGATAGGTGTGGGTGAGAAACAGATCAATATTTCATTTTTTTTCTATAAATCAACACCTTTTGACTAGCCCTGACCATATGCACAAAGTTTGCAATCACCAAAAAACAAAAGAAGAATGTGGAAGTGAAAGTGAAAGTTAAAGATTAATAGTAAAATTGACTTAAATATTGATGGTTTTTCACCCACACTTATCATATCTCTTCAGAAGACATGAATTTAACCACTGGTGTTATGGATTACTTTTATGCTGCCTTTATACGCTTTTTGGAGATACAAAGGTCTGGTCACCATTCACTTGCATTGTATGGACCTAAAGAGCTGAGATATTCTTCTAAAAATCTTCATTTGTGTTCTGCAGAAGAAACAAAGTCATACACATCTGGGATGGCATGGGGGTGAGTAAAATGAGGAGAATTTTCATTTTTGGGTGAACTATCCCTTTAAGGAAACAATATACATATATTTGTAAGGATTGATTGATTTACAATTCATTTTATATAGAGTATTTTCAATATTATTAAATATTTGTTTTCTCACAAATCAAATTGTATGTGCAGTTTGTTAGGATTTAAATGATAAAAACAGAAAAAATACTGTTCAAATTGAAGACAAAATGTATTTGAACACTTCACACTTTTCAGTCCACCTGCTGTGCCCAGGTGTAGCCTACTTCCCTAAAGATCAAATGTTTATGAGAGACTCTCCTTGGCCTGATATTTTGTGCTTGTCACATAATATTTAGTATGGATAGTATGTAAATAGAGACGCAGGGCTTGTTTTCGAGACGCAGGGCTTGTTTCACCCCTCACCTGTGTTCTTGTTCATTGTATTTTCAGACTTTTTTGCCATTGACGCAAGTTCCAGCTTTACAGGTCACATACAGAGGTTGCGCTACAAATATCTGAAGGACTGGGTAGTAAAATTTAAATCACGGTCTATTTTCATCCGTCATATTAGTTTACATATCACTGATACTTTGTATATTTGATGCTGTCTCGATATAGTCAACATTTTCAGTAAAAAATTACTTTGCATAGTAAGCATGAGTCTGATGAAACAGGTGTTCTATTTAATAATTTGCAGAGTTGGGGATCATTCTTTTAAAAGTGTACTTACGTTATTGATGTTTCTGGCTGAAAGCAATCTCTTTCATGCAGGTGGACGAGCGAGAGTGTAAAAAGAGTACTTTAAAAGAGTGCACGTTCTGCCGCTCTCAGCCATAATTATCACATAAAGTCACGTGATGTAAAAGGGTGAAAACTGATGTGCAGTTTCGAATACATGAGTCCTAATTGTAGAGAGCACATCAATATGAAGACACACTGGATGCTTTTTTCAGGTTCGAAAAAGAGGACATGTCCAGGGTAAAAGAACGTATTAGTCCCCTTACAAAAATAAACTGCAGTAAAACTGCAGTCTGATTGCAGTATCACTGTAATCTATGCAGTAAAACTGCAGTCTGATTACAGTATCGCTACAATCTATGCAGTAAAATTAAAGTCTGATTACAGTATCACTGCAATTTGTGCAGTAAAACTGCAGTCTGATTGCAGTATCACTGTAATCTATGCAGTAAAACCGTAGTCTGATTACATTATCACTGCAATCTATGCAGTAAAACTGCAGTCTGATTACAGTATCGCTACAATCTATGCAGTAAAATTACAGTCTGGTTGCAGTATCGCTGCAATCTGTGCTATAAAAAGTGCAGTTTTGTGTAGTAAAATGATGCTGTACTGCACAATGACAGACAATACCTTTTGACTGCAGTACTGATATAGTGCACTGCAGCACAATTGCAGGTCAGTGTAATACTACTACAGTTCAGTGAAGCATATCTGCATTCCACAAAAGTATAACTGCAGTTCTTTACAAAATAATTGCAGTTCAGTGTAGTACAATTTCAAATCAATGCAGTAGGAGCTGCAGTTTGTGTAGCACACCTGCATTTCAGTGCAGTTCAATGAGCTGCACTCCAGTACAAACTGAGTTGCAATTGCAAATGTAGTTTTCACATTGAACAAAACACTGTGTCTAGAGCTGTTAAAATTAACGTGTTAATGCTGTAAAAGGCATTTACTGTTTATTCACTGTTCATTCTTGTTATTCTCATCCTGAACACTGGGGGCACTCAAGAGATTTTTGAGTAAGTTGTCGACCCAAATTAAGGAAGCAGAGAAGCAGTTAGGGGTAGGAAGCTTGAGAAGCTGGAGGAGGGTGTCCCAGGGTTGAAAACACTGGGTTGTGACTGGTGCGAAGATGGGCGGAAGTTTTGTAGAATCTGGAAATGATCTGTAAATGGAGGAATAGTTGTGTGGCAGGGAGTATGGAGGGAATTTAGTACAGAGTCAAAAAAGGAAAAAAAAAGTGGGAGTCAAGCATCTGGAACAGATAGTGAGAGAAAAAAAACATCAGGCCAGAAGAAGGAAAGAAGAGTATAAGGTGCTAATGGAATTCATGCCAGAATTTAAAAATAACCTGAACCCATTTAAGTTGACTAAAGCGCTGAAAGAAACGATTGGCAATATTGAAAGTGCTAAGATGTTGTGGGATGGTAAACTGCTGTTGTTTTGTAAGGATAGCACACAACAAAAGAAAGCTCTAGGGCTAAAATCTCTGCTAGGACAAACAGTCACTCTTTTCAAAAGTTCTGTGATGGGGGAAAATAAATGTATGAGACGAGTGATTACAGGGATTCCCACTAATGTTTCTGTTGATGTAATCAGGGCTGTAGCTAGTGGGGTGAAAGGTGGTAATGATTCTAGGGGCCCACAGTTCCAGGGGGGCCCCACAACAAATTCTAAACTGTATTTTTTTAATAGGAAAGGGGCCCTAACAAATATACAGTCAGGGGGCCCAGAATACCTTGCTACGGCCCTGGATGTAATTAAGAAAAGCATAACAGGAGCTACAGTGATTGACACTAGGCGATTAAAATACATCAGAAATAAGGAAAAGATGGACAGTCTCTCTGTAATGTTGCATTTCAATGAGGGAAAAATGCCAGAAAGAGTGTTTTTAGGAGTTATGAGTTCCACAGTAAGGCCATATACTGTATACCTTCCCCACTGAGATGTTATAAGTGTCAAAAATATGGTCATGTGGTGACTATATGTAAAGGAAAGCAGCGTTGTGCAAGATGTGGCAGAGATAATGAGTATGGGAAGTGTGAGGAAGGAGTGAAACCTAAGTGTTGCAACTGTGGGGGCAAACATTGTGCTGGGTATGGAGGATGTCAGGTAAGAAAGAATGCTGTCAAAATACAAAATGTTATGGCAATGGAGGGATTGACTTATGCGGAGGCGATTAAATGAGTGAAGTGGACAGAACAGAAGGAAGCAGAAGAGAATGAAGAAGCACCAAGGATGCAGAGCAAGTGGTTGAATCGGGGCATAGTAAATGATAACTGCATGTACAATGACAAATTGGCATTCATTACGTTTATAGCTGAAGTAGTAAATTGTTCGGCCCAAACTGAGAGTAGAACTGAAAGAATAAGAATAATGATTAGAGCAGCAGATAAGTACTTGAATGCAGAAGGAATAACAGTAGACCAGATACATGAGAAATTGAAGATGCAAACTACAACACTCAGAGAGTAAGTGGAGGATCGTAAGGGTGCTGATAGTCTTACAGTGGAATGCAAGAAGCTTAATAGCAAATGGGCATGAATTAAAAAGTGTATCAATAATTTTGTGAGTAGGATTTAGGGTGGTAGAAGTGGTGGAGGTATGGACAAGAAATCAGAGCGTAAGAGTAATTATTTTTTATAATCCATGCGATTAAAAAAAAAAAAAACGTAATACAAAAAAACTTGGGGGTGAGGGCAACTTCAAATTGATGTGATGTGTTGATTTGAATGCACATAGTACTTTATGGGGCAGTGCACATAATGATCATAATGGATACATTGTGGAAGAAATATTAGATTGCAATGACCTAGTGTGCTTAAACGATGGAAGAGCTCAGGGGCACAATTCGGCAATAGATTTAACAATTGTGTCATAAAGTCTGGCTAGATAATGCACATGAGATGTACTAGACCAAAGTACTAAAAGACCAAAGCGGATTGGGATCATTTTAAAGAATTAAGTGAAACTAAGATGTTAGGAATGAGAAATAATATAGAGGATGTAGAGGAGTTAAGTAATACAATAAAATATATTCTCTGTAGCACAGCTGAAGAGATAATTGGGAAAAATTCAGGGGAGAGGAGAAAGAAGACTGTGCCGTTGTGGACAGAGAAATGCAGTGAGATCATTACAATCAGAAATGGAGCACTGAGAAAGGTACAGAAAACTTATTCCTTCAATGACTAATATCTAAGTGAACTCAGGCAGTTGTCAAAAAAGTAATTAGGGCTGCCAAAAGAAATTACTGGAGACAATTTTGTGATGAAATCAGTGAAAGTTTAGACATGTGAATTGTGGGGCATGATTAGGAAGATGGGAGGGATTAAAATACACAGGAGTATACCTGTAATAATAGATGGGGATAAATATATCATTTCTGACCGTGAAAAAGCAGAGATCTTGGTAAAAGCCTTTGTTAAGGTACACAGCAAAAGTAATATATCATAGGACATGAAAACTCAAAGAGAACAAATTATGAGAGACAATTCTGATATCCTGGTCCAAAGAAGGCCTTCTGGATGCACTTTGGATGTAGATTTTACATTGTATGAACTGAAGCAGGTATTGTCAGGGGTAATGCATACATCTCCAGGAAAAGATGACATAGGCTATGAAAATGATAAAGCATTTATCAGATTTATCGTTGAATACTGTTTTACATCTTTTTGAATAAAGTATGGGAGATAAGAAAGCTTCCCTCTTCTTGGAAACATGGAGTGATTATTCTTATAGCTAAGCCTGGAAAGAACCATTCTATAGCAGCTAATTATAGACCAATTGCTCTAACATCTAACTTATGTAAAATAATGGAATGAATGGTAACCGCTAGATTAAATTATATGATAGAATTTAAAACTCTTTTGTGTCCACATCAAAGTGGTTTTAGGAAAGGTCACAACACAATGGATTCTATTATATGTTTAGAGTCTGAAATCAGAAAGGCATTAATGAATAAAGAAGTGTTAGTGGGAGTGTTTTTCAATGTAGAAAAAGCTTATGATATGCTGTGGAAGGAGGGACTTTAAATTAAATTGGACAGAACAGGTATTAAAGGGAGGTTATATAATTGGATCATGGATTTTTTTATTTGGTCAAACCATACAGGTCAGGGTTGGATCATGCTATTCAAAGATATACTTAATAGATAACGGTACTCAACAAGGCAGTATATGTAGCCCAATCCTGTTCAATATTATGATAAATGATATATTCTCTAAGGTAGGACAAGGGATAGGGAAATCCCTATATGCAGATGACGGAGCACTGTGGAAAAGAGGACAGAATGTACCATATGTGGAAAGAAGCATGCAGATTGGGGTTGAAGAAGTGGAAAAATGTGTAAATAAATGGGGCTTCAGACTTTCAGTAGAAAAAACGCAAGTCAAATATTTCTCAAAGAAGAAGAAAATTCCCAATATAAGATTAAAACTTTATGAACAAACATTAGAACAAGTTTCAGTGATTAGGTTTTTGGGGGTGTGGATGGATTCAAATCTTACATTTGCTTTTCATATAAAGAAAATATTAGACAAATGCAAAAAAGGAATACAATTTTTTAAGATGTCTGGCATGGGTTGATTGGGGTGTGAATCAACAATCATTAAAAATAATATATTGTGCAATGATTAAACCAGTAATAGATTATGGTAGCATATAGCTCAGCATCAGTGTCCATGTTCGCAAGCTTTAAGAATAAGTTGTGGGGCATGTAGAGCTTCCCCTATCCCAGCAATACAGGTGGAAATAGTGGAGATGCCTTTGGATACATATTGCAGATCATTAAAGGGACATGCTGAAATGCAGCCAGTTAATTTTTTTTAGAAAAATGTTGGGAACATGAATGTGCAGAATTAAATAGCTTTGGATGGAATGCACAAAAAGAAGCCCAGAACAGGAATAGACAACATAAACATAAGTCCCACTGTGGTAATGCCTGTAACATCTCCCTGGCTGTTCCCAGTGCCAACCGTTGATCTCAGTTGCTAAATAAGATACATGAAAATGGAAGATATATTTCAAAGGATATAGCTGTGAAGCAGCATCTGGACCAGGAATATTTCAATAGTATTCAAATATATATACAGATGGATAAAAAAAAAAACAGACTCTGAACAAAAGAAAGCTACTGTTTATATTCCTCATTTTAAATGTAGTGTTGTAAAAAGACTATCAGATCATGTCTCAGTATATATACAATTAAATTATTGCAATTCTAATGGCACTTCAATGGGTGGAAGATATTCATCATATGAACGTTTTGAGTAGCCTTCCACAAGCTTCTCACAATAAGTTGCTGGAATTTTGGCCCATTCCTCCAGACAGAACTGGTGTAACAGAGTCAGGTTTGTAGGCATCCTTGCTCGCACATGCTTTTTCAGTTCTGCCTACAAATCTTCTATCGGATTGAGGTCAGGGCTTTGTGATGGCCACTCCAATACCTTGACTTTGTTGTCCTTAAGCCATTTTGCCACAACTTTGGAGATATGCTTGGGGTCATTGTCTATTTGGAAGACCCATTTGCGACCAAGCTTTAACTTTATGGCTGATGTCTTGAGATGTTGTTTCAATATATCCACATAATTTTCCTTCCTCATGATGCCATCTATTTTGTGAAGTGCACCAGTCCCTCCTGCAGCAAAGCACCCCCACAACATGATGCTGCCACCCCCATGCTTCACAGTTGGGATGGTGTTCTTTGGCTTGCAAGCCTCACCTTTTTTCCTCCAAACAAACGCTGGTCATTATGGCCAAACAGTTCAATTTTTGTTTCATTAGACCAGAGGACATTTCTCCGAAAAGTAAGATCTTTGTCCCCATGTGCACTTGCAAACTGTAGTCTGGCTTTTTTATGGTGGTTTTGGAGCAGTGGCTTCTTCCTTGCTGAGCAGCCTTTCAGGTTATGTTGATATAGGACTCATTTTACTGTGGATATAGATACTTGTCCACCTGTTTCCTCCAGCATCTTCACAAGGTCCTTTACTGTTGTTCTGGGATTGATTTGCACTTTTGGCACCAAACTACATTCATCTCTAGGAGACTGCATCTCCTTTCTGAGCGGTAAGATGGCTGCGTGGTCCCATGGTGTTAATACTTGCGTACTATTGTTTGTACAGATGAACGTGGTACCTTCAGACATTTGAAAATTGCTCCCAAGGATGAACCAGACTTGTGGAGGTCAACAATTGTTTTTCTGAGGTCTTGGCAGATTTATTTAGATTTTCCCATGATGTCAAGCATAGAGGCACTGAGTTTGAAGGTAGGCCTTAAAATACATCCACAGGTACACCTCCAATTCAGTACACCTCCTATCAGAAGCTAATTGTCTAAAGGCTTGACATCATTTTCTGCTTAAGAAAATAAGCTGCTTAAAGGCAGTTAACTTAGTGTATGTAAACTTCTAACCCACTGTAATTGTGATATAGTCAATTAAAAGTGAAACAATCTGTCTGTAAGCAATTGTTGGAAAAATTACTTGTCATGCACAAAGTAGATGTCCTAACTGACTCTGTGGAGTGGTTAAAAAATGTGTTTTAATGACTTCAACCTAAGTGTATGTAAACTTCTGACTTCAACTGTATATAATATCCAAATTAAAGTTGGGGTTAAGAGATATAAATATGGAAACAGAAGGGAGGATGCTATAATATACAGGCGCCATATTGGGCATACCTTCCTTACCCATTCTCTTTTTGTCATTGGGAAAAGTGAATCCGAGTGTTGTGCACAGTGTGGCCTCCAAGAGACAGTTGAACATGTGCTGATTTATTGCTCTGCATTTGAGAGAGAAAGAATCCAGCTGACAGAAGTATTAAGTAACATTGGAATGAATAATCTGTCATTAAAATGTATATTCCAAAATGCACTGAAAGAACCAAGGGTGCACAATGCTCTGTTAAGATATTTAAAGGAAACAGGCTTCTTTGGTAGGATTTAGTTTTTTTGGTTTTTTTTTTTTTTTTTTTTCTTTCGTTGATATGCACAGTTAGCTGGTTTGCCAACCACCATATAAAACGAAAAAGAAGTTTGAGAAGATTTTGGTGTGAAGCTTTCCTCTTCATCTCCTTTGCCCTATTTTGAGGAATAAGTGTTCTGAAGCTCAGTGTAAGTACTTTGTAATTGTATTTATTTGCTTGCATTATCTTCTGTACAATTAGCATTGTCATGGATTTAGTTGTTAGGATATGGTCTTTGTTTGTTTTGTGTTTATGCACAGAGTTTTTTTTTTTTTTTTTTTTTTTTTTTTTTTGTCTGTCATTGGGACAACATTTATGGGCCTTTGAGCAAATCTTGGATTCATGAGTAATACCTTGGACTACTGCTTGCATTACTGCTTGGATTACTGCTTGTATTGCTGCTTGGATTATTGCTTGTATTGCTGCTTGGATTACTTCTTGGGCTTAGTCATTTTTTCCTCTTTTTGTTTTCACTATATTGTCATGCAAAAGACTGGGCAACTGCTATTCGGCCTTTGAAGCCTGGCCTGGAATCTAATGATTTATGGGTTATATTGGGATTTGAGGGTTTATGGGGATTGTGTTGGGCCTACTCTGCTGTGTTACAAGTTTGTGTTGAAACTGAGGGTAATAATACAAGTGACTTACTGAAACTTGGATGTTGTCCCTCCCTTATTTCTTATGTTAATTTACTCAAGTTTAGTAAGTGTTACAATGCACTGGTTGGAATAGGGCGGAACCTTTGCGATGTGTCGGAATCGACATTCCGTGTCAGCAATCAAAGTGGTTAACTGTATTTTTTATGTAAACTAAGCCACATTCAAGAAACTCATTGGAGTACAGCAGCCAGTGTTTCCTCTGCGCCTCGTTGCACTTTCATCTTACCAGACTATTCGGATAAAGTATCATTGTTATGCTAAAAGCAAAACATGACCCAGTGCTTTTCATGTGGAGTTCAAAGCGGCGCGAATCATGTGAATGTGACTTCACGATTGCTGTGGTAAAGTGGACAGCCACAGCCTGTTAGATGATTAAGATTGTGGAGGATGAGGGTTTATGAGATTCAGTGTGCATTGCAACCTACTGTATGTTCTTTCAATTTGTCTATTTCCAATGTAGACTTAAATAAATGTTTAATGTTACTTAATTGGTGCCATTTTAGTGCCTTTCTATCTTTACAAAATGAGGCTTTATTTTGAAAATATTAATAAAACATTATTGTTACATATTGTTTTGTTTTCTAAATAACTAAATGCATTTTGACAAGAAAAGAAGTATATTTACAGTCATATTTCAGCACTTTCACAATTTATGTAATTAATGTGATTTATCATGATTAAATACTTTAATTGACTGACAGAACTAGTTTGCTGTCATTGGTCAAGTTTTTAATTAAACAGTAGAACAGCAAATGTATAAAGTGTAGAAGTGCAGAGTTCTAGAGAACTGCAGTACAAGTGTGGTAATCTGGATACAGTATACCTGCAGTGTTCTATACTGCAGTACAAGTGTGGTAATTTGGACTCAGCATTCCTGCAGTTTTCTATACTGCAGTACAAGTGTGGTAATTTGGACTCCGTATTCCTGCAGTTTGCCATACTGTAGTACAAGTGTGTAAATTTGGACATAGTATTCCTGCAGTTTTCTATACTGCAGTACAAGTGTGATAATTTGGACATAGTGCTCCTGCAGTTTGCCATACTGCAGTAAATTTGTGGTTATTTGGACATAGATTCCTGCAGTTATCTATACTGCAGTACAAGTGTGGTAATTTGGACACAGAACTCCTGCAGTTTTCTATATTGCAGTTCAAGTGTGGTAATTTGGATGCAGTATTCCTGCAGTTTTCTATACTGCAGTACAAGTGTGGTAATTTGGACGCACTATTCCTGCAGTTTTCTATACTGCAGTACAAGTGTGGTAATTTGGATTCAGAACTCCTGCAGTTTTCTATATTGCAGTACAAGTGTGGTAATTTGGACACAGTATTCCTGCAGTTTTCTATACTGCAGTACAAGTGTGGTAATTTGGACGCACTATTCCTGCAGTTTTCTATACTGCAGTACAAGTGTGGTAATTTGGATGCAGAACTCCTGCAGTTTTCTATATTGCAGTACAAGTGTGGTAATTTGGACACAGTATTCCTGCAGTTTTCTATACTGCAGTACAAGTGTGGTAATTTGGACTCAGTATTCCTGTAGTTTTCTATATTGCAGTACAAGTGTGGTAATTTGGACACAGTATTCCTGCAGTTTTCTATACTGCAGTACAAATGTGGTAATTTGGATTCAGAACTCCTGCAGTTTTCTATATTGCAGTACAAGTGTGGTAATTTGGACACAGTATTCCTGCAGTTTTCTATATTGCAGTACAAGTGTGGTAATTTGGACACAGTATTCCTGCAGTTTTCTATACTGCAGTATAAGTGTGGTAATTTGGACTCAGTATTCCTGTAGTTTTCTATACTGCAGTAAAAGTGTGTAATTTGGACGCAGTATTCCTGCAGTTTTCTATACTGCAGTACAAGTGTGGTAATTTGGACTCAGTATTCCTGTAGTTTTCTATATTGCAGTACAAGTGTGGTAATTTGGACACAGTATTCCTGCAGTTTTCTATACTGCAGTACAAATGTGGTAATTTGGATTCAGAACTCCTGCAGTTTTCTATATTGCAGTACAAGTGTGGTAATTTGGACACAGTATTCCTGCAGTTTTCTATATTGCAGTACAAGTGTGGTAATTTGGACACAGTATTCCTGCAGTTTTCTATACTGCAGTACAAGTGTGGTAATTTGGACGCACTATTCCTGCAGTTTTCTATACTGCAGTACAAGTGTGGTAATTTGGATGCAGAACTCCTGCAGTTTTCTATATTGCAGTACAAGTGTGGTAATTTGGACACAGTATTCCTGCAGTTTTCTATACTGCAGTACAAGTGTGGTAATTTGGACTCAGTATTCCTGTAGTTTTCTATATTGCAGTACAAGTGTGGTAATTTGGACACAGTATTCCTGCAGTTTTCTATACTGCAGTACAAATGTGGTAATTTGGATTCAGAACTCCTGCAGTTTTCTATATTGCAGTACAAGTGTGGTAATTTGGACACAGTATTCCTGCAGTTTTCTATATTGCAGTACAAGTGTGGTAATTTGGACACAGTATTCCTGCAGTTTTCTATACTGCAGTATAAGTGTGGTAATTTGGACTCAGTATTCCTGTAGTTTTCTATACTGCAGTAAAAGTGTGTAATTTGGACGCAGTATTCCTGCAGTTTTCTATACTGCAGTACAAATGTGGTAATTTGGACGCAGAACTCCTGCAGTTTTCTATATTGCAGTACAAGTGTGGTAATCTGGATGCAGTATTCCTGCAGTTTTCTATACAGCAGTACAAGTGTGGTAATTTGGATGCAGTATTCCTGCAGTTATCTACTCTGCAGTACAAGTGTGGTAATTTGGACGCAGAACTCCTGCAGTTTTCTACACTGCAGTGCAAGTGTGGTAATTTGGATGCAGTATTCCTGCAGTTTTCTATACTGCAGTGCAAGTGTGGTAATTTGGACTCAGTATTCCTGCAGTTTTTTATACTGCAGTACAAGTGTGGTAATTTGGACGCAGTATTCCTGCAGTTTTCTATACTGCAGTACAAGTGTGGTAATTTGGACGCAGTATTACTGCAGTTTTCTATACTGCAGTTCAAGTGTGGTAATTTGGACGCAGTATTCCTGCAGTTTCCAGTACTGCAGTAATACTGTATCCAATTTACCACACTTGTACTACAGTTAAAAAACTGCTGTTATTTTTTTAAGGGTCACTTTATGATAGACCATACTAGTTAGGTGCACTACACCTGTGGTTACTCTGCTAGGGCACATGTGTGAACTTGAGAACTGATTTTATACAAATCACCTTGATCCAAGTGGTTTAAAATAGCAAAACATGGCTAATAAAGGTGAAGTAAGTTTGGTCTAGCATCAAAAGGTCTAGCATCATTTGGTTTGATATTTTGTTATCTAATACAATGATATTCATATATTTTTAAGTGTGACTTGAGAATCCAAATACATTTTTGCCAATATAGATTTTAATTTAATATAGCTGTACTTGTAAACTGAGTTTCACTTTAATAATAGGTTTTAGCATATGATTTTGACTGTAATGTGGCATTGAACCACTAGAGGACCTAATTTAATGTGGATGAGATTAACTATTAAAGGGATAGTTCACCCAAAAATTTAATTCTCTTATTATTTACTCACACTCATCCCATCCCAGATGTGTATGACTTGTATGTCTTTCTTTCAGATGTGAAAGTGAAACTAAACAGGCACTACATGTGCCTGTTTTACTTTCATATGTAAAAGTGAGCATGAAAGTGGAGATTTAGAGTAAAAAAAGACTTACATTTTGATCTGTTTCTCACCCACACCTATTATATACACTTCTGAAGATATAGATTTAACCACTGGAGTCTTATGGATTACTTCTGTGTTTCCTGTATGTGATTTTTGGAGTTACAAAGGTCTGATCCCCATTCACTTGCATTGTGTGGACCTACAGAGCTGATATATTCCTCTGAAAATCTTTGTTAGTGTTCAGCTGAAGAAAGAAATTCATACACATCTGGGATGGCATAAGGGTGAGTAGATGATGAGAGAATTTTCATTTTTGGGTGAACTATTCCTTTAACATGTAGAAACTAGGCAATATAAATTAAATTAAATATATTATAAAATTCTTTAAGACTTAGCCAATGAGTCATTTTTTAAAGGTTTTTAAATAAAACATTATCAAAATCCCTTTCCAAATGCTCATCTCCTTTCTCTGGCTGCTTGCAAGAAAAAGATTTAAAGTGGGTAATTTTATAACATATTTGTGTAACTATATGTAAGCTATTAATAGACAGCTATTCATTGACAGATTAAACACTGTGGTGCTATCAAAACATTGCTTTGACATAGCATAATTTGTTTAACCAATGGCGGGAGTTTGGGGCGGGACTATCTGTTTGTCACCCAATGGAGGACGGGGGAGTATTCAGGAAACCCAGTTGACAATTGTAAATAATGCAATACATTTTTGAAAAAAATTAGGTCAAGGACTGTTTCAGAAAGGTCAATAATCTCACCACTCGGTCTGTCCATTCCTAGATTTCGATTTTCCACCATAGGTGGTAGGTCATTCTGTTTCGTTGCTCCTAAGCTATGGAACTCATTACCTCTTAAGGCCTATTCGGATGGCAATTGTTTCTCAGGGTGACGTCTGTAAAAGTAGGTTTTCATGGCTCCTCTGTGATAAAACTCATGCGTTCAGATGACAATTAAATAATGGGGGACGAGCAAGAATTGTTGTCAATCACATGATTGCAGTTGCGCTTGTTATATGGAAAATTCATCAATCCACAAACTGTGTCCTCTGTGTTTTTGTTTAAATATGTTTGGAATTACGCTAAAGTGAAAATAAAATGTTTAAAGCATGAGGGAACAGTGCTGCGGACATTTACAGTGTACATTTTCACATGCGAAGAGCAATTAAACAAATCAAGAAACTGTAGGGACAAGACTGTTTATCAATGTAGCCAAATAAATCTGTCAATGGGGGTACGCATGTTTCGTGTCACACAAGCGCAAGCAAGGAGATACAGAAGCCGCACATATCAAGGACAGTAATGATAGTTAAAATGAAATTTGAGGAGCTAGCAGGGGTGTCAGTCTCGGTTCCTGGAGGGCCACAGTCCAGCAGAGTTTAGCTCCAACCCTAATTAAACACACCTGAAGCAGCTAATCAAGGTCTTCAGGGGTGCTTGAAGATTACAAGAAGGCATCTTGGAGCGGGGCTGGAACTAAACTCTGCAGGGCTGCGGCCCTCCAAGAACTGAGTTTGACACCCTGAGCTATGGTAAAAATTGTTTTCTTATGTTTTATCTATCAAAATGACAGACATCATTTGGAATTATCTGTCAGTGTTTAAAAAGTGGAGGTGGAAATTAAACTTTTAAATAAGATAGACATTAACCTGGCAACTTTTAAAGTATAAACGAGTAGTCATGCAAGCCCTATGTATAAATGTATTTAGTAAACGTTTCTACATTAAAATGTGATATATTAAACTTTTATTACATTGCTGCGGTAATGGGAGCCAGCTGGTATGTGATAGCTGTGTGGTATGTGTAAACCTCACTCCCCTGGCCTCAAGAGGCACACGAGTGACTGACGCTAGAGGCTGTAGCCTTTAGCCTCCTCATTAGTGCACCTGCCTCCCATGCTGCAGACGACGGTTTGAATCTCGCTCTGAGCGGGTCAAGCAGGACCGGTTACACTGCCATAATAATGGACCATTTCAAAAGTTTAAATTATCTGGCTCTCGTTTTTCTTTCCCTTCTACTTAAGAGTTCCCACTCACGGGGCCTGGGTAGCTCAGCGAGTATTGACGCTGACTACCACCACTGGAGTTGCGAGTTCGAATCCAGGGTGTGCTGAGTGACTCCAGCCAGGTCTCCTAAGCAACCAAATTGGCCCAGCTGCTAGGGAGGGTAGAGTCACATGGGGTAACCTCTTCGTGGTCACGATTAAGTGGTTCTCGCTTAATCGTGATAAGTTGTGTGTGGATTGCGGAGAGTAGCATGAGCCTCCACATGCTGTGAGTCTCCGCGGTGTCATGCATAGCGAGCCATGTGATAAGATGCGTGGATTGACTGTCTCAGAAGCAGAGGCAACTGAGACTTGTCCTCCGCCACCCGGATTGAGGTGAGTAACCACGCCACCACGAGGACCTAGTTAGTAGTGGGAATTGGGCATTTCAAAATTGGGGAGAAAAGAGGTTAAAAATAAAAAAAGATTTCCCACTCACTGTGGTGGAGCGGCGATGTAATTTTATTATTGTGAATTATTTCAAACATTTCTGTTACACAATCCTCCAACTTTCACAACTGTCCATAACGGCCAGAACTGTTACCACACGCAGTGCAAACGTATGGCACTTAGCAGTAGTCCAAAAGGATTTCCAAAACGACTTTTGGATTATAAACTCAGAGATGTGGATTTGGACGGTAATTAAATTACCACACGACTTTGGTGTTTGTCAAAATACAGTAGGTAATTTGATTGGAATTTTCTCGCGGGAGGTGGTTGAAAAACACAGACATTTCGGATTCGGACGGCAATAAAATCACTGACTACCCCCTGTAAATGCTGGAATTACCTCACGTCCCCATGTAAAATAATTGCTGTCCGAATAGTGCTTTAGTCTTCATAATATCTCTTCTTTATCCACTTTCAAGTCCCAACTAAAAACGTATCTCTTTACATTTTGAGTAACCCACTGAGGTGTTAGAGTTGCTTTTTCTTCTGTTGAATGTGTATTTTGTGTAATTGTATTAATGATATCAACTTATTGTAAAGCGACCCTGTGCTTGGGAAAGGCAATATATAAATTAAACTACTACTTCTTCAGGACTACAGAATGTTTAATTGACATTGGAGCTTTGTTGGTAATTGGAGACTGGTGAATATCTTACCAGTGAAGAAACATTGTCCTTGCATACAGGAGGTATGAGCACTCTCAGATCAGGTTTGCGGCCCATCGTAGACGACGCTTGAAATTTTTGAGACATGAGTCTTTCCATACTGCTTCCTTCAGAACCACCAATAAAGCCATTGGCTAAATGAGGCATAATAAATGAAGAGATTACAACATGTTTGGAGCTGTGAGAGTTTACATTGTAAACTGTAATCAAAAAGGTCAAACTTTTTGTAACCCTACTGATTTTTATCTGGTGTCAGGAGTTTTTCAGAGTAGTTACAGTACATTTTGGTCCAACCTAGTCTCATAGAATGAACTTTACTGTAAATACATTTTTGCAAACTGACTTTTACATGACGTGATCTACATTTTGTCACAGTTTCCTGGTGGAAAAAACACTAGAGGCTCTGCAACAACTATGCGTTTTATTCACTTTAACACAAATCCCGACTACAACGGCTGATTATGACATTAAAAACACTTTTGCAATATTACTTACACACTGCTATGTTATGATATCGAAAAACGTTTACTCTAATGCATCATTTAAAAAAAGAAACATTTTAATGCTTGTATTACAGACCCACCTACATTTACACACTTATTCCAATGTGATTAGCTTGCACAGTAGCTCACCTGATAGAGTGTTGGACTTTGAACTCAGAAGACCATGCTTTGAGCCTATTCAAGCACGTACGCTGACAGGTGAAACAAAAGTGTCATAGAAGTGACACAAAATGACTTGGTTGACACAAATAGGCTTTTCGTTTGGAATTTAGTTTTTGGACACTTTCGGTTAGGTTTAGTTGTTGGTTAAGGGTAAGGATGTCTTTTTTGTTTACCTCTCATTTGATCAGGACAACCTTGGTTAAGATTAGATTAAAGTTTTAGGTTAGGGAGGTACGTTTTACTCAAGACCTCCATCTAATTTTCACCTTAAAACCTCATCTGATTACAGTACCATTTCACTCGCTTTTGGTGCCCCTTCTGGACATTTCAGTGGGAAACTGCAGCAAAACGTGTAATAAGGTACGTCATTTTGTTTTGCAAAAATGTTGCCACGGTCACGTAATGTTCATGAGATCAGGCTGTTTTGGTCTGTTCTCACCCAAAACTGATTGTATCAGTTCAGAACACATGGATTAAACCATTCAGGTCGTATGGATTACCTTTAGGGTGCCTTTGTATCTCCTTTTTGGAGTTTGAAAGTGTTTGATCCCATTGACTTGCATTGTATGGATATAAACACATAATATCTCCATCAAAATATCTTTATTTGTGTTCTGCAGAAGATAGTAATGTGACTCTGAGATGGCATAAAAGGTGAGTAAATGATGAGAGAATTATGATTTTTGAATGAACTATTCCTTTAAGTTGTATTAAACCTGGAATATTCCTTTAACACAGAGAGATACTTTCTACTTTAGCATGCAGAACTAGCAGTCCTTAAAAACATAACTCTGAACTAACTCAGGTCTTGGCCTTATATTTCCTGTCTTCACCAATCAACATCAGAGATTACCATACAGAGTTGAATTAAAGGACATACAAACAATCTCTTACTGTATACATTCCCTGGTATTTTCATAGATGATTTACTGTATGAGTAGTAAGTGTATTTATTACACGGCTCTCTGGAATACTCAATTCTGATTGTTCAATGGTGCCATCTAGTGGTCCTACATTTCTCAGTAACAACCGCACATCCATGTATCAGACTGCTCATCCAGGTATTGTGAGCCATAGATCCTGCTTCTCGGCTCACTGTGTGATCTCTACAAGTAAGCTAATAAAATTATTTCAACTCAATCATGTGCATTTATTTATTTATTTGGCAAGTATTAGTGTAATAAAATGTATAATGAGCAAACACCAACATGACTCTGGATTTCAGCTGTTCAGTGATTTATTTCTTCTCACATAATGTCATAATTTCAACGCGAATCAATATTTTATGTTTATATATTTATGTATTTAGTTAGTAGCCGTGTAATAAGAGTCATTCGGTTGTTATCACAAAATAAACCTCTTCAGGCTGGCACAAGACCTGATCACCCTCTCAAGGTTTATTTTGCTATGCCATCTGGCTGGCTGTACAGTGTCTCTTACTTGTTTCATCATTAATCTGTCTGCAATGTACACATCTAACTTTTTAAATTAAATTCTCCTGATTTGTGGATGATATGCAATCTTATCTCCAATAATATGTTCTTTCATAGACATATTCAGTGAGCACAGGAGTACATTGCACTTGTACTGTGTGTTATTTACACAGACTTGCAAGTTAGTTGAACTTTATCATTATAGTCAGTCATATTGTACAAGTTAACCTGCTATCTCCACAGTAAGTACCTACCCACATGTCTGGAGTGGACACCATTTGGAAGTGTGACATCTGAGGAACTTCGCAAATCATCTGATCATGAAAAATATGAAATCATGAGATTAGAGATTACTCGTAAAAAAAAGAATAAAAAAAATAAGAACTTCATACTGCAAGGATTTAATATAAAATGGGTGAAACTGATTAATTAGCTGTAAAGTTTGACAACATTAAATCAGTTGAGCCAAGGGGGTATTTATTTATTGGGTTTTTTTTTTTTTCTTTGTTTCTTTTGTTTTTCTTCTTTGTTTTACTTTTCAATAAAATAAGTATGCAAATGAGAAGTAAAAAACAAAAAGTACTGTGGTGTACCATGATATAATTTTAGTAACAGATGTTGATACTTTGTACTTTGAAACAGTATATATAATGATAACTACCATTTCCATATATGTATTCACACGGTATTTCAATGTACTTTATGCAATTCTATCATAATACCGTGGCCCTTTTTGGTACTTTTTTTGTACTTACCCATGACCCCAGTGCTATCAGACCTCTGGAGAGACAGTATGCTCGCCCCACTTAGGGATGCTGGAATGTCCAGCGAACTGCCTGTACTATAGGAGAGAGGAGTGGGGTTGTTGACGGGCAAAGTCAAAGGTAAAGGGAAACTCTGCTGACCCAAAACAACTGGCTGGTGACGATAAAGAAGACAGAAGGAAAATGAGATAGATGTCAGGGATATAGATTAAACATGAACATTATTTCAAATAATCATGCTCATTTTAATGTCTGCCAGATGAAAATAATCAGTTTTATTGCTTTGAAAAGTGATACCACAACTCAACAAGCCACCCCAGGTCACTGTAAATTAACACTGTGCCACGCTATGACGATGTCATGTGAAAACATTTGAGTGACAGGGTTTTGAGGTGAAAGTCTACTCTTAATTAACTTAGATGCCATGAAGAAAAAAAGATGCCTTGGGCTTTGCTTACAATTTTATGATTTCTCATCATATTGTCGAACTCTTCATTAATTTTCTGATATTTCTCCTCTGTGTGAGGGGTGAGGATGTATGATGTCTCTGGATCTGGGCTGTCACATCCTCTTTGCTCTTTCTTATTCAACACCTATAGGGAGCAGCAAAGAATGAGAGTATGAAAATGTTTCATTCATTAGCAATTTAATGTTTTTAAGCAAAGCAAATATAAGCTAAATTAAAAGGTAGTTGACACAACATGTCCATAAGGATTTTTCAAGATTTTGGTTAAAGGTTATATGAATTTGTATGGGAAAGTGTATAACTTAGCCTCTTGGTGTGTAAAACTTCTTTGAATTCATAAGTTCAAAAATTGTCCTATGGTGTGACAAATTAATTTTAAAATGACAAATATTCATAAGCTAATAAAAACTGCACACAAAATACTACAGTATATAATAAAATATAATATATATTATAAATATATTAGATAATATAATAATTAGCAAAATGCTGTATAAAATGGTTTTAGATGGAGTATAGAATGCCACACTGCAGAACATGCCACCTTCCCAAAAGTATTTAGTGTCAACTACTCGAATGCACAATCTTCTTTGACATTTTTTTGATTATATGAAAAAACTCATAGAGAACACACGTAATACTCCAAACGCATTACATTTTATCCAAGGCGATTTTGATTTCCATCTTACAAATGAGAATAATCCAAGCATAAACAATTAATCCAGGGGAAAACAATACAAGAAGTGCCACATTTCTAGTACTGCACTATATGTCATAATACATTAGAAGTGTAAGTGTGGAACAGCACAGAAAGGGCTTTTCAGCACTTGGAGGCAACATGATCACAAGGGACGTCGGCATGTTGTTTCTGATACTTCCAGTACCCTAGTATCGGCCACATTATGCCGACTCCCTGACAAGCACCCTCTCCTAACAGACATTTTTGTATTGGCTCCAGAATCCATAGACCCTGGTTTGGAAACCACGTTGAAACCAGGATTTAATCACGTTTGCATAATCAGTGGCGAATGCGGTTTGGAGGTTGCATTTTTCTCTCTAACATAAAATGTTTATTCCACTGCATTTATCAGTTATGTTAAAGCTCCAAATATGAAAATATGCTAATCTGGGACCAAAGTATAAAAGCTTTGATTCAAAAATACATTTCCTCATGCACGTAAGAGATTTTCATTCATGTAAGCTAATGGCAGCAGTGCTTGCCAAGACTGCCAAGTCCTTGAATGATATTATCTCAGGTTTCTTAGTATGAATGTTAGATTTGACTGTATCCTTATTTTTAGGTATAACCAATTAGCACCACTTCCAGTAAATCTGTCCACATGGCCTCAGTACCAACAATGTTACAAGAGCTAATAGTAGACTAATGCAGATATTTTTGTTTTCTTTGAATTTTTTGGGTTTTTTTTTCCCTAAATTAATCAGTTGTAGGTTTAAACTTTTCCTATGCTTAAATGGCTATCTAGTAACAGGACAAATGATAGCAAGTTAATGTGTCTCAAGACTGAAATTCTCAGTTAATCTCATAAGGATATTGGCTGATTAGTATGGTATAATAATGATGCACCACAGCTCTATTACGTTAGGCAGTTGCTCAGATGATAAGGGCGATATGGTGTCTGAAGGTGGACACTCGGACGCAGTCGATGGACAAGCTCGCTAGTACTTCTCTCTGTGGAGAGGAAGACCACACTGCAGTCTCTGAAACTGAACTGTTAAAGGTGCTTTCTCGGGTGGTTGAGAACTTCAAGCTGGAATGGCCCACTCCCAGTGCGCATGAGCGTTCTTGGCTAGATGATTGGTTCTACCTCAGCTGGCGTGACTCAGTGTCCTGCCTCCAGGTACTGTTTTTCCTCGAGCTGCACGAAGAGCTTTCCAAGATGTGGTGTTCACCACCGAATGCTCATCTTAGGAGCCGCAGCCTTCACAATGCTGGACCTCACTGAGGAGCGTGGGTATGCGTTGATTGCCCCGGTTGAAGAGGCAGTAGCATCCCACTCGTGCCCCTACTTGAACTCAGCATGGAAGTCCAGCCCTGCTCACCCATCCAAACCCTGTAGAACAACATCTACTCTCTTAGGCAAGGCCTACAGAGCAGTGGGTCAGGCCTGCTTGGCTTTGCACACCATGGCAGTGCTGCAAGCCTGCTAGGCTGACCTACTCAGGGAGATGGACGCGAGCAGGCCCAAGTCTTTAACTAAGCTGCACCGCACCACTGACATAGCTCTCTGGGCTACAAAGATCACTACACAAGCCATCGGCAGATTGATGGGTAGCCTGGTGTCTGCAGAGCATCTTCTCTGGCTTAATTTGTTAGAAATGTGTGAGAGGGACAAAGCTGTGCTGTTAGATGCCCCGGTGTCTCAACATACCTGTTCAGTGATGCCATAAGTGTGTTCACAGAAAGGTCTCAGGTGGCACAAAAGCAGCCACAGGCCGACAAGCACATCTTGCCAAAGCAAGTGCCTCCAACTTGCTCATGCTCTTTTTCAGGACAATGCCCATGCAAACTCAATGCATCCGCTGCACCATCATGAGGAAAACAGAGACGGATCCTCCGATAAGGTCCCAACATCCTTGGCCCAAGCGCAAGATCGCAGTTTCAAGGTACACTTGTATGCAAGTATGCATTCCCTCTCGTCTGCTTCAAATATTGTGCAAAATTCGGGATGATGAGGAAACGGTACTGCTAGTTGCACCAAAATGGCCCAACCGCCCATGGCTCCCAGAGTTAATACAGCTCTTGGATGCCCAAGAGATTCACGATTTGGCAACCACAACTGGAATTGTGTAAACTTCACATCTGACCATTGAACGGTGCCCTTCTGATGCAAACGGGCTCTCACAACCAGTGCTTGACACCATATTACAGGCCCCCACAATGATATGTTTATATACCTTGAAATGGCAAGTGTTCACTGATTGTTGTTCCTCTCGAGGCAAGGACCCTGTACAATGCATCGTACAGCCTATACTTCACTTTCTGAAAGAACGTTTGGATGCGGGTCTCACCCCATCTAAGCTCAAAGTGTATGTCCCTGTCATAGCAACAAGACGCATCCCATTGGGTGGTCTGTCAGTAGGCAGATATCTTTTGATTGTGAAATTCTTGCATGGTGCGAGGCGGTTGAGACCGTCTCACCCCATTACTGTGCCAGTTTGGGACTTAGCGCTTGTGTTAAAGCACTCACAGGCCCACCGTTCGAGCTAGAGTTCTGCACAGGATTGTTTTTTTCCATCCCAATCCCGCAAGTTTCTATTCCGCACCCAAAAACTCCCTCTGAATTTTACTTCATGTTCACCAGCTCTCTGCCCGCAGTGATTTTCTTCCCAACCGCTCCCATTCCCACAACCCTGCATTGTTTTCCACATAGGACAAAAGCCATACAAACAAGTGTACACAAATAACGTTTTATTTTTCTGTTATTGTTATTATCAGATAACGTGTAACATGATGCCCATCTGACTTGCCTGAGGTTGGTTTCTTAACATTTAAATTGACAAGTTTCACATCCATTGATGACACAGTGTGTCCACGCTTTGTTCTGCCATTCTTGTAAAGCTCCGGTGACTATAGCCTGCTCTAAATATTTGATAATTTGATGCACATTTTGTGTGCACATTTTTACGATGGATTTTCTGTTTATTGTTATAAAAATTAAATTAATTGTAAAATAAAATAATAATTATTGTTTTGTTTTTTTGCATTCATAAATCAATAATATAAAAATAGATAATAGATATAGATAATAGATAAATAGATATCAGATTTTTCAAGCTCTTCTCTGACCAAACACAACTAATGGACGTACCATCCGCTACCGCCTTTCACTCGGAAATTTAATCGCCTCAAGATATCTGATCGGGTCCCGCGGGTCCTGCAGGAGTTCCACAGGAATGCAGACCTCTAGTTCGAGCCGTTGGAAAAACTGAGTTTATGTGTACTCTCATTAAAGTCTGCGCTGCTTCTCACTTTGGCTTCAGTGAAAAGGGTTGGGAACCTTCAAGCGCTGACAGTTGACGACTCCTGCTTAGGCTTGTCAAAAGCCGTTCTCAAACCCAAGAAAGGCTACGTGCTGAAAGTTTTGACCACTTCCTTCAGGGCACAGGTAATTAACCTTCAGGCTTTCTCCCCTCCTCCATTTGCTTCGGATGAAGAGGAGTGGCTGAACATACTGTGTCTTATAAGGGCACTGCATGCATACAGTATGCCCGATGACACACGTAGGGGAGGTGGAGCACAAAGCGCTATATGCCAATTCAAATTGCTGTTAATTCAGAGATTGGTTACACCTGCGGTGATAACCCCTTTCATTCTCTTCTTTCAAGGAACCATGATTACAGTCATAACCTTATCTTTTCACAATGTGTGTCCTGTGAAATGTAAATTAAAAATGTCATTATGTCCCGGTTTCAGCTGTTAGGCTTACTGAAATTAAATATCCTCAATGTCCCCTGGTGAAAATATTATATACTTAAGCACACTTTATTCTTGGATGCTTCAGTATACTAAAGTGTATTGCTGGCAGACTATAAATTGGTATACTTAAAGTCTGCTAAATTGGAACAGCTAATTTTGTACTTAATGCGCTTTAGTTTGCTGAAAGCAGTGCTTTATAAGCAGTGCAACTAAAGATGTAAGTATACTTGGTTGTGCTAAAACTGAACTATTTCAAATATACTTTAGTACACTTTAAATATCTACCCTTGAATTTAATTTTTGAAATACACAGAACTGACTCAATTTAAAGTATAATTTTTTTGATGTTACAATTGCAACTTCGTTACACTGTATTAGTGTTGGACATCCATTAATGTTATACTAATAATATACTGCTTGCCCACACCACAAATGCTTTCAGCAGGCAATAATACAATATATACTTCTGGCACTTGCATTAGAAGTATTATAGCATGGGTATTTTTGGGAACAAAGTTGGGGGACCAAGCATAGTGAGTCTTATAACCACTGTTAATCCACAATGATAACATTATATTACAAAGTATTACATTAGGTCATACACAGTGCAACATAGGATCACAGCTATCTCAAACAACACTAATCTCAACCAGGGTAACTAAAAAAATAACCCCTTTTCATAACATAAAACAACATATTTAACATTAAGCTTAACTCGAAACAAAACAATAACACCAATTACTTTTAAATGTTAGTTAATAAAACCCCCCAAACAGTCCCCAAAACCTACACAGACCCACCTCATTAATTATGAAAATCAACAGCCATTAGCAAGTCCCCATGCAGAAACATCAACAGATGTTACAGTATATTCCTGGAAAGGACTATAATTCTGTGTAGTTTTAACACCTGACATTTTATTAAAATAGGTAAACGTGCCATTTTGCCATTTGCATAAAGTGAATAAATGCAGACATCTGACTGGACCAACTTATCACTGATCTACAAAGGCCCCTGGCTTACTCTTTAACCCTTGCCTCTTCAAGCCACACAATGTCGAATGCAACATGCTGCTTTAAAAATGGTATAAAACACAGGGCAAACTCTATATGCGTAATGTTGTTGAATGCAGACACAAACAACAAAAGACTGTCTGATTGAGACTGATTTAATAGATGCATAAAGAGGAGGAACCCATTCACGAGATCCTGCAGTCGAACCAATTCAGTGTGTTCCAGTAGTATCATCATCAGTGGCTTAACAGACAGCATTTTATTTTGTTCGAAAAAATGTTTGAGCAGCAGTGTGTATGAACTGAAAATAATGACAAGCACATAGTCTCTCTCCGTGGAAGCAGATTTAAATATTTTTAGTTTGATTGCATCAACATTCGAACTGTGTAAGGGGACAGTTTTTGACTAATATTTATGTAGATAAATAACTATATTCACAGTGATTTTGACAATTTTGGAAGCTGGTCTGGTCTAAATTGGGTGTACAACCCACTCTGCATACTGACTATGTAATGTTGTTGCAATGATGTCACAACCAGCCGCCCTCTTCAAAACTGGTTCTGGTGCAGTGACTGCTGCACATATAAATTTAGTATCACTCTTCTGTTTTAAGGAATGTCCATTGTTCAGTTAAAAAACTACTCAAAATCATGTTTTAATTATCATTTTTAAATAAGTTTCCAGCATTAGTGACTTCTTGTCATAAGACATCCGAGTAATACGATTTTGTTCTCTGCTAATATGATAACAGTATGTTGAAATGCAAATGAAACATGCAGTCTTAAAAGTTATCAGAACAGACATGGCGTAATAAAATATACATTATATAGTATATAATAGGAAAATATTTTTAAGTCATATTACTAATATTTTTTGTGCTTGAAGAACATCATTATGACAATTGCTTTTAACACTGTTCAAACAAGTTGTAGAATCATAAAACTAGAAAATGGATATAAGCACCTAACCAGTGTACTTTCTTAAAGTACACAATATTTGAACTTAATGTATACTTTCCTTAATTGCATTTGTAAAGGCTATACTACTTTTCCACTTCATCTGTAGTGGTCAAAGTTTCTCCGTGTGCATTTGAAGAAAACGTGAAATAAGTGCAATTATATGGTAAATTAGTACATAGATATGTTAATGTGTTTGTAGGATACTTATCATGAAATAAATGTATTTTAAATACAATTTGGTATATTACTGACTGTTTACAGACAAGGAAAGTTGTTTCTTTGCTAGTGCATGTTGATTTGCAAATACTTTCTTACAATGTATATGGTTACCCTGAGAATGACGTCACACACTTGTCGCTGTTCTCTGTTGTCCTGTCAGCCAGCACAAAGGGAAATACCCAAATATCTCTCCATTGAGTACTGAGGTATGTTACAGCCAGAGTGAAGCAAGAACACATGTTAAAGAGGGTGAATACAGGTTAATTTGGCATTAGTGTTGTTTTAAAATGAATTCCAAAGGGTTTTATCCCCTTAAACAATACAATTTTAATGACTAAAGATCTCCACTACACTATACAGAGGGAAAAAAATAATAATTATATACAAAAACTTCAAATGCGTCCTCAAACAATCATAGAACCCAAATCACAATTGTCCAAGTGTGACAAATTGTCAACTGGCAAACTGTGACACCTTCATTGTCAAAGTGGGGCACCTAGTTCTTTTCAAATTTAATTATAAACGTAATCATAATAAAATGCACAATAACTTTATCTTGTTAGATTCACAAAGAGTTATGTTAACATCCATTAAAAACTCTTTTGTTTTGATTTTGAAAAGATTTGATCTCTACACACTGTATATGGCACACATCATCCTCTCTTATCCCACTGATTTAACTTCCTTTCTTCCTTTCTTTCTTTTTCTTTAATTCTTCCTTTTACATTTACTGTCTTTCTTCAATGCCACTGGATTGTGAAATACATGGTTTATTATCATAGTGAATGGGTCAACATAACAATAGAACTAGCTAACAAGCTACAGCATCTTAAAAGCAAATTTAGGAAAATTAATTCTCCTTTTAGACTGAACTATAGGGTTAGGAATAAACTTTTACTTTACCTTTTTGAATACGTCAAGTGGGAGGATGCGTGAATGAGCTTCTCTCATGAATGTGCATAGTACAGCTGGGTGGAAATGAAGCTTTTTGGTGAATAAGGATGTAATTTTTGCTAAGGACTGATTGCATTGCTTCAGAAGACATACTGTAGATTAAACCACTCGAGTCTGCCCCTATCTTTTTGGGGCTTTAAAGTGTTGGACCCCATCAAAAGCATCATACATCTATGGAAATGTTTTTATTACATAATCATTTATTATATCTTCATTTCATATCATCTTTGTGTTCTGCAGAAGAAAGAAAGTCATACGAGTTTGAAACAGCATTAGAGTGAGTAAATTATGAGACAATTATCTGTTTTGGGTAACCTATTCCTTTAACGCATTGGACTTCTCGATTGCAGAATCTAGATTGCAGAACCCCCTGTCCAAACCCTGAGTACCGGTTTGAGACTTTAAAAATCTGGTTGTAAAATGCCGATAAACGCACACCTGTGACCACATATTCTACATTAATGGATCAAGTTGCTATGTTGCTTGACAACCGTGAATAGCTTACAGTTCAATTAAATACAGGTGAACAATTTAATTATTTGTTGAATAGTCCTGTTTTATTGTATTGCTGTTGGCACTGTTTCAAAAAAGCAATAAACCGTCACATGCTGTGTTTTACAATGATTGTACCAAAGGTATTAATGCTTAGTGTCATGCCTAAAAATATTCAGAATACAGATTTACAGAATAAAATCACTGTAAAGCATGGCTTCTCACACAACCTTATTGCTTAAATGCATTTCAATGTTTGCTTATGATGACATCCACTTTGCATCGAGACTTAACACTTTTTGGATTGTGTGTGCATTGCTTTTATTACGATATGAACGGTTTTGAACACTGCAAAAGAAAATGACAGAATAAGACTTCATATGCTAATGGTAAATGGAGCAAATGCATGTGAACACGAAGGTGTAATTTGAGTGCATGCACCAGAGAAGACAGTGGTCTATAATTACAACAGCCAGCATGGTCAAAATGCAGCCAAACTGTCTGTTAACTATATTACAGCAATACTGTAGTTAATGCAGACTGCATACCCAGATGCCACTGGTACTAGATGCATTAGTGTAATCTATTAAAGCCTGCTCTGTAATATCCTTTTCAATCAGACATACTTCATAATATTTACAATGAATCAAGACCACTATGTGAGATGTCATAGAAGATATCAGTGATTAAATAACATTTGTTTTTAACTCTACATGGGAGCACTTTAACTTGGTTTCATACAATCTTCAAAAACATTCAGTTTAATACAAGTAATTAAAGTCCCTTTCAAGGCAAGTCAGTCCACTCAGCGGCAATCTTTTAAATGCTCCCAGGCAGGCTGGGCACTACTGTATTTGTAAACAAACACCATAAAAGTGCAGCTCCTATCTATTAGAATGGGGAAAGACTGAAATATCCATAACAGTTGGTCAAGATTATGATCAAAGAACATATTTCAAATCAGCAATAAAATCTGACAACAATGGTATTATAAAATATGCTTATTTAGCTCAGATCACGCTAAAAAACAATACTGTTCAGGCTTGTTCAGCTAATGCACATGCGCGTTCTCAAGTTGTCTGTATTTAAAAGGTGATTGGCTCTTCTACCTAAAAGGTGGGACTTCCTTATCTACATCCTTTGGTCATTGGGTGTTCCAATTTCTCCCATTCATTTTTATAGAAGTGGTCCGAATCTGCTACACTGTCTCTGTTTAAGGATAATTGTTTATTTTGTTTTTTCGATTTTAAAATACTTTCTTATATTCCAGCTCAATATGCAGAGACTATTAGTAGGCCATTTGTGAGTTGATTTTCCTGAAAAGACTAAACACTGTGGCTCTGTGGCACTATCAAAACACTGTTCCGTTCATTTAAGAATCCCAATATAACATTATTGATTCAACAAGTGGTGTGAGTTTTGAAGCAGGACTATCTGACCAATGACAGTGACCACTGGCCATTTCAAAACCTTTCAAAACCATTAAAAAAATTGAAAACAAGGAACTGTTTCATCCTTATATTTGCAATTCCATTTGGTGGCATTAGTGGCACCAAAATTATACACTTCAGCTTTAAATCAGAACAAATCTTTAATCATAACTTTGCTGTAATGAAACACTGTTAGAAGCGTAATCCATATTCTGCT
Source organism: Myxocyprinus asiaticus (assembly GCF_019703515.2). Taxonomy (NCBI): domain Eukaryota; kingdom Metazoa; phylum Chordata; class Actinopteri; order Cypriniformes; family Catostomidae; genus Myxocyprinus; species Myxocyprinus asiaticus. The sequence goes on along the minus strand of NC_059344.1, from coordinate 13,910,700 downwards.
TTTGAAGTTTACAACCTGCCTGAATGTGCAGCCACTTACTTCTACGATGTCAGAATTGGTTCTGCTCTCGTGGGGCTCATTGTATTCTGTGTACTTGAGTAAGACCTTGTCCATGTCCGTGCTGGCGTACTGGAAGAGCTTATTAGAGCTGTTGAAGATTATCAGGGCTATTTCACAGTCACACAGAACACTGAGCTCATATGCCTTCTTCATCAGACCAAACTTCCTCTTCGTGAATGTTACCTAAGACACAAAAAATAGGAAAATATCAGAAAAACAATAACTTCTTAAAGGTGTATATGTGTCCTCCTAGTTGTTATAGATGTTTGCTAATGAATTCAAGTAACTTGATCAAGTTCTATTTGCCTATAAACTGGGTTGACATTTGTAGCTTTTCAATTATAAATGGTTACAACCAAAAGACACATCCAAACCAAAAGATACATAAAAAAAATACTCAGCTGTACAGAGAAAGTGTAACGTTGTTGGCTGCTGACAATGTTGGCAATGACGAAGACGTGAAGATGAAGAACCCAAGTGCAGTTTATTTATAAACGTGATAACCAGTAACCCTAACTACAAACGTGATTTAACAAAAACATTCAATACTTGACCACCACACAATGGAAAACATGAGGCTTAAATACATGGACATGGGGGAACATAAACCAATGAACAAACAGAACTCATAACAAGCTGATTAAACAATAAACCAATGAAAACATGACACATGAAAATGGAGGGAAAACAGACACCCCGCTCCCGACATCCCAACACATAAACAAAACACGTAAAACATGACATAATTCAAAGTTCTGTAGGGAGCGGGGGTGTCTTGAGGCGTGGGGCGTGGCGAGAAAGGGCGAGGAGCATGGGACCAGGGCAAAATCCGTGGGGGGTGAAGCCATGAGAGGCTCGAGGGGCAGAGCCATGGAAGGTGGTGCCGTGAGAGGCTCGAGGGGCGGAGCCATGGAACGTGGTGCCCGGAGAGTAGCCGAAGACTCGAAGGGCCAGAGTGGAGCTGATGGCAGGGAGGACCAAGGCGGTGCTGGAGGCTCGGAGGAGCAAGGCGGAGCTGAGGGATCGGAAGACTGAGGTGGAGCCGGTGGGACTGAGGACCAAGGTGGAGCCGTAGGGAAGGAGGTCCCCGGTGAAGCTGACAGATCGGAGGGACGAGGCGCAGCCAGAGGATCGGAGAGCCAAAGCGGAGCCAGGTGACCGACAGACCAAGGAGGAGCCGGAGGGACGAGGGACCCCGGCACAGCCGACAGGCTGAAGGACCATAGTGGAGCCGAGGGAACGCCGACCTGAGGCAATGTCGAGGGACCGACAGGCCAAGGCGAAGTCCAGGGCTCGGAGGGTCCAGGCGGGGTCGGAGGGCCGAAAGTTCCCCTTGCCTGCTCAGGAGAACTAAGGGTGGGTATAAGGGTGGGAACCATCTCCAGGTCCCACTGCTCAGGTGTGGCTGTGACATGGCATGGAGCAGGCTGAGGCATTGCGGTGACGTGGCATGGAGCAGGCTGAGGCATTGCTGTGACGTGGCATGGAGCAGGCTGAGGCGTTGCTGTGACGTGGCATGGAGCAGGCTGAGGCGTTGCTGTGACATGGCATGGAGCAGGCTGAGGCGTTGCTGTGACGTAGCATGGAGCAGGTTGAGGCGTTGCTGTGACATGGCATGGAGCAGGCTGAGGCGTTGCTGCGACTTGGCATGGAGCAGGCTGAGGCGTTGCTGTGACATGGCACTCTGGTTCGGCGGCGGCCATGACGTGGAACTCTGGCTCGGCGGCGGCCATGACGTGGAACTCTGGCTCGGCGGCGGCCATGACGTGGAACTCTGGCTCAGCATCCGCCTCCCCCACAGTGAACGAGGAACCAATGAACCGTAGGGCGAGGTCGATATATTGAGCCAGGCTGAGGGAACTGCGTCCACCAGGCATCAAAAAAGAAATGGACTCATTCAATCCAAATCTGAAACAGTCTTTGAGGGCAACCTCATTAAAGTCCACCTGGCAGGCTAGACCACAGAAGTCCTCGACATAGTCCTCCAGGGGACAATTGCCCTGACGAAGGCGCAGAAGTAAAACTGCTGGGTTCATGGGTGGTCAAGTATTCTGTAACGTTGTTGGTTGCTGACAATGATGGCAATGACGAAGACGTGAAGATGAAGAACCCAAGTGCAGTTTATTTATAAACGTGATAACCAGTAACCCTAACTACAAACGTGATTTAACAAAAACATGAACTTGACATAAACTAGACTTGACTATGGCATGGCTTGGCTTGACAACAAAACAACATTCACATCCATCACATTCAATACTTGACCACCACACAATGGAAAACATGAGGCTTAAATACATGGACATGGGGGAACATAAACCAATGAACAAATAGAACTCATAACAAGCTAATTAAACAATAAACCAATGAAAACATGACACATGAACATGGAGGGAAAACAGAAATCACATGACAAGGGAAACAGGAACTAAACATTTCAAAATAAAAGACATGAATCAACAGAATACACATGATAGAAAGCTGTTATACATTATGCATATAGTTACAAACAGGGCTGGTACTAAGATGTGGTCAATTATTTTACCTGATCTCATCAATAAAAATATTTTTGTTGGTGTCTACTAAACAAGATGGCACCGCAGATGGCTGTGTCGGTGTGGAGCTCTCTAGCGTTTTTGTTACTTTTGTTTGTTTGTCATGTTTTTTGTCACTCTTTCACAATCAGTTTCACCAAGGAAGAACTGCTGAATATTCGGCAGAGCATACCTGATCATTTTTTGCCAGTGTTTGATTATTCAGACATTTTGTTAGACATCTTATTTGGAGGCAAAGCGGTGCTCTACAAGTGATCCAAGAGACGCAAGCGAGGGAAATGCGCTGGTTGATCACATCACAGACACGGAGCAACAACACCTGGACTCACTTTTTTCTTGGGGATTTTAACAAAGCAAACCTCACAGGTGAACTGTCCAAATACAAACAACACATAATTTCCCCCCCCCACCCCCCAGAGACAGAAATATACTGGACCACTGCTACAACACTGTAAAGGATGCATATGCTCTATCCCACGTGCAGCTTTAAGACTCTCTGATCACTGTCTAGTTCATCTTCTCCCGACCTACAAGCAGAAACCAAAATCAGCTAAGCCTGTAGTAAGGACTGTATGAAGTAATGGACCAATGAAGCAGAGCTGGAACTACAAGCCTGCTTTGAATGCACTGACTGGAGTGTTTTTGAAGCTGCAGCCACAGACATGGACGAGCTCACAGATACTGTGACATCATATATCAGTTTCTGTGAGTATATCTGCATCCCTACAAGGACTTTTTTATCATTAAATAATGATAAACCATGGTTTTCAGCAAAATTCAGACAGCTTCTTCATGCCAAAGAGGATGCTTACAGATGTGGGGATAAAATCTTGTACAACCAGGCCAGAAACACACTGACTAAGAAGCTATTCTGAAAAGCTGAAAAAGCAGAGGCCTGAATGACATCACCAAGTACAAGACACCACCCCCTCGCTCTGTAGAGATTTAACAAATGACTGATGAACTGAATGTGTTTTACTGCAGGTTTGAACACCCAGTCTCACACCCCTCCCCCACTCTGATCTTCACTTATGGTCTGTGAAGAGGATGTGTGTCGGTCTTCAAGAAACAGAAGACTAGGAAAGCTTCAGGCCCAGATGATGTTTCACCTGCCTGTCTGAAAGTCTGAGCTGACCAACTGGCCCACATCTTCACACAGATCTTCAATACATCACTAGAGCAGTGTAAAGTGCCCTGCTACTTCAAATGCTCCACCATCTTTCCGGTCCCCAAAAAACCCAAAATCACAGGACTTAATGACTACAGACCTGTCGCTCTCACATCTGTGGTCATGAAGTCATTAGAGAGACTGGTTTTGGCCTACTTGAAGGACATCACTGGACCCCTGCTAGACCCCCTTCAGTTTGCTTACAGAGCAAACAGGTCTGTGGATGATGCTGTCAACATGGGACTGCATTATATCCTGCAACACCTCGACAGACTTGGGACTTATGCAAGGATCCTATTTGTGGACTTCCGTTCAGTCTTCAATACCACCATGCCTGATCTTTTCTCAACCAAACTGACCCAGATCTCCATGCCCACCCCAATCTGTCGATGGATCATCAGTTTTCTGACAGATAGGCAGCAGCTAGTGAGACTGGGGAAATTCACATCCAGGACCCTGACTGTTAGCACTGGTGCTTCTCAAGGATGCGTTCTCTCTCCACTACTCTTCTCCCTGTACACAACTGACTGCACTGCAAAGGACCCCTCTGTCAAGCTCCTGAAGTTTGCAGATGACACCACGGTCATCTGCCTCATCTGCGATGGTGACGAGTCTGCATACAGATGGGAGGTTGAACATCTGGCTGTCTGGTGCGGTCACAACAACCTTGAGCTGAACATGCTCAAAACAGTGGAGATGATTGTGGACATCAGGAGGAACACTCCAACATTGACCCCCCTCACCATCTTGAACAGCACTGTGGCAGCAGTGGAGTCTTTCAGGTTCCTGGACTCTACCATCTCTCAGGACCTGAAGTGGGACACCCACATAGACTCCATTGTGAAGAAGGCTCAGCAGAGGTTGTACTTCCTTTGCCAGCTGAGGAAGTTTAACCTACCACAGGAGCTGCTGACACAGTTCTACTTGGCCGTCATTGAGTCTGTCCTGTGTACATCTATAAATGTCTGGTTTGGTTCATCCACCAAATCAAACAGAAGCAAACTACAGCGGACAATCGGGACTGCTGAGAGGATTATTGGTGCCCCCCTGCCCACCCTCCAAGATCTGTACATCTCCAGAGTGAGGAAACGTGCAGGTAGAATCACTCTGGACGACACACACCCTGCCCACTCTCTCTTTGAGCCACTGCCCTCTGGCCAGCGCTACAGAGCACTGTATGTCATGTACATATTTAAATTCACTGTACATACCCCTACCTTGCGCATACAGTACTGTGCAAAAGTCTTAGGCACATAAGATGTTTCACAAAAGCATTTGTCTTAAGATGGTTATTTATATCTTCAGCTTTAGTGTGTCAATAGGAAATATAAATGTTAGACTCCCAAACATTACTTTTGCAAATGGAAAAGATTAGAATAGAAGAACAGGGAGACACCTGCAACAGATGTCATGGCCCCCACAAAGCCCCCCACTGAACATTGTGTCAGTCTGAGATTACATAAAAAGACAGAAGCAATTGAGACAGCTTAAATAGAAATAAGAACTGTGGCAAATTAAAAAGATGCTTGGAACATCCTATCTTCCAACAACCAAGAAAAACTGTGTCCAGGTGTACCTAGGAGAACTGGTGATGTTTTAAAGGCAAAGGTGGCCACACCGAATAATGATTTAGCTTTTTTATGTTTACTGGACTTTGTATGACATTAAGTGATAAATGAAAACTATTTATGTAATTATTTTTGAAGACATCCTCACTATGCAACAATTTTCACAAGTGCCTAAAACTTTTGCACAGCACTGTATATTACCACTTGCACATGTACACATGCCATTCTATGTTATACGTCCTATTATTTGTATATCTATTCATACTTACCTTGTTTTATATTCTGTGTCTCACTGTAATTTTCTGTGTGCACTTGTTTCTCCTATCACCAAAAAAATTCCTTGTGTACATGAGAACACTTGACAATAAAGCTCATTCTGATTCTCTGATTCTGTAACCTTGTGTAGTCATGTTAATTCAATGATGTTAAAGGGGTCATGAACTGCCTTTTTTATTTTGTACTGTTCTCTGAGGTCCACTTATAATGTTATCAAAACTATAATGTTAATATAGTTCTAAATTATAATGTCACATCAAAAAACATCATAATTTAGAAGTAATAGGCTATTTTCTGTCCTGTTTTGACCCCCCTCATCATAACACACTGTTTGAATAGGCGTGGCGGATTGCAGACTCGGAAGTAAACGCCCACTGGTATGATTGGCTAACAGTTTTGCATATTTAAAAAACCTTTGCTTCTATGATAAGGTCCCAAAGTTCCAAAGGACAGCTGTGTGCCCACTGATGTAAACTTCTGCATGTATGTTTGACAGCCTACATCCTTCATAGATGGACACTCCTGTGATTTAGGTTACAAACGCATAAATACTCAGTACATATCAAACGATCTGTAATAACAGACAAAGCAATTGTGACCACCTAATAAAAACAGTTACTCACACTTGTGTGGTGCGACATTACTGTCGGATCCAATATAGTCAGCACAGCATCGTCTTTTAGTTTCAATCTTTCTGAAAATCCTGCATCGAATTGTGCCTTGTTTGTAAACGAATCCGCGGTAAAATGAAGTGAACAAAGGACCAAGTTCTTACTGATGTGGTCTGGAACTTCATTAAAAATAAAGTTCATCCACTCTTTCCTAATGTTGGGATCAGAAGGAAGGCAATGCAAAGACTGTGTTTTTCCACAACTTGGCAATGCACAGCATCTTGTTGTCTTCGGAGCCATCTTTATCGTTTGGTTTCTGCGTAGACCTGCGTTTGCCTCTCTCGTTATTTACCTACTACATGCGTGAATCAGTGGGCAGGGCTAAACAGGCAGTGATGTAGAAGCAGGCATTGATCTTCTTCTGTGGAGGCGGTGTTTAGCCACACTATTACGTAATAAAGTGGCACATTCCACATCCTGTCGTTTTGGCAGATTGGCTTCAATATAAGCTGTTTTTAGACTAACGAGAAAGTTTTGAGTTCTGAAACTTACAGGATGTTTTTATAGTACAATGACCTGTTAAATGTCAAAAGATCAAGGGAATTTTGATTTCTCAGTTCATGACCCCTTTAAATTATATTTTTGTCTTTTTGAAAAATGTTTTAGATGTTAACACATGAAACGCATTATATATATATATATATATATATATATATATATATACTTAAAAATACAGAAATACTTAAACCAGCCCGTCTGGCACCAACAATCATGCCACGGTCCAAATCACTGAGATCACATTTTTCCCCCATTCTGATGGTTGATGTGAACATTAACTGAAGCTCCTGACCAATATCTGCATGATTTTATGCACTGCACTGCTGCCACATGATTGGTTGATTAGATAATCACATGGATGATGGTTGGTGCCAGATGGGCTGGTATAAGTATTTCTGTAACTGCTGATCTCCTGGGATTTTCACACACAACAGTCTATAGAATTCAGTGAGCAGCAGTTCTGTGGATGGAAATGCCTTGTTGATGAGAAAGGTCAGACTTCGAACTGACAAAGTCTACGGTAACTCAGATAACCACTCTGTACAATTGTGGTGAGAAGAATAGCACCTCAGTATGCTATTCTGAGATGCGGGTTGGCGCTGTTTTGGCGGCACGAGGGGGGCCTACACAATATTAGGCAGGTCATTTTAATGTTGTGGCTGATCAGTGTATACTGTGTGGCTGTGCCCAGCTGTCAGGGTTGCCACATCTTATCATGCTTCCTGCCAATTATCACCCCTCCCTGAGGAATCTCAAGCATAAGAGCACTTCCATGCTAAAGGCCAGATTCTTACAGCAGTGCATGTAACTCTAACTGAGGACAAGCTCTTTTGCATGGGTTCCAGTAATGCCATGGCTTTTTGGACATGTAACATGGTAATACCATGTGTTTGGGGACCTGAATACCATGGTATACTTTGAAGTACCTTGAAATACTGTGTAAAAACATTGTTTATGAATATGTTCATTATTTATTGTATTACATTTGACAGCATCCCTGTGCTAGGTACCACCAATATACTTTTTTCTAAGAGTCATGCTAACATGGTCAATAGGTTTCCTACATCAGGCCATCGTTTCACTTAAAATGAACGCAAAGGAGAAATTACATACATGTGGCTCGTTGTGACCAAGAGGCTTGGCTGACAATGAAATACTGTATGAATATGATTCACCCAAAAAAATCACAGCTACACAAGCACTATTCATTTATACAGGAATTTATTTCTACATATGGTTATAATTGACTAAAAACCATCAGAGTAAATCACTGATAAAAAAAACACTGTGTATCCTAAAAATAATCTGTCAAACAAGAGCGTCCAGACAAGATAGGGTTTGTAGCCCTGGTTGGTGTTTTAAATTTAGATCCCAGGACAGACTGGGTAAATTCAGGACTGTCTCTGTGGTTTTTCTTTGAGTGATGGGCGTCAGGGGCAAAGAGAGAGACTGTACAGGCCCTCATACTGACCCAGTTGACTAATGAGAGATGTGGAGCCCTGAACTGCTCTAATTACTGTGACCATACCACAGGGACTGCAGTCTAGAGAGAGCCCCAGACAACAACTCCTGTGTGCAGCCACAAGGAGGTGGGTCAGTCTAGTCCCAATACTACAGACCTAGAGTCTGCCCTCTATTCTCATTAAACCAGTTTTAAAAAATGGGGCACTCCAGAAAGACCATTTGAACAGATCATGTATGTAAAGAATGAAGGTCTGTGGTGTTCCCACTGCTACAAACAGACTACAAAGCTGGAATCTTTAAAAAAGTCTCAACGCAAACGCATTTCAGTGAACGTTTTGTACACACAAATTGACTGGTACCATAATGCAAAAAAAAATGTTTTTTTAAATAAAATACAAAAATAATAATTCATTAGGTAGTAACCAAAGGCAAACCAATATAAGCTTAACATTACTTATGCTATAAGGGATAGAAATCCTAAGGAATTTATCAAATCCCATTCTGATTCCGATTCCACTTAACGATTTCGGGTTCCTTAATGATTCTATTTGCTTTGGAATTTTCTTAGCACTTTAAAGTAACCATTATGAAAGTAACAGCCTGATCTGATGAAATGTAGGTCACCATGGCAAAATTTTGCAAACCAAAATTAAGTGTTGTATTGCACGTTTGGCTGCAGTTTCCCAGTGGAATGCAGTGGGGGGCGCCAAAAGCGATTTGAAATTATGTAACCAGGTGTGGTTTTTGAGGTGAATATTAGATGGATGTTTTAATGAGTAAAATGTACTTCCCTAACCTTAAACTTTAGCCTAAATCTAACCAATAGTTTATCAATAGTGTGTTTCTGCGTGTACATTGTGTTTTGTCTTTGCTATATGCTATGCATAATTTTATTTCATTTAAACGACTGATCTCAGTTCAGGACATTCTGGGCTGTCAGTAAAGGGTTAAACTTTTGACGCACCAAATGAAGGCAGGCATATTTACATTTTTCACAATGGTGCAGAGACGTTAAACTGGTTATAGGGTTAAATGTTCAATAGGTTAAGAAAACCGAGAAGCAAGTGACCATTTGCGCTGGTGGAAACACATGAGTGTACGATGTAAATTCGCAAAAATGTAGTTATGTTAATGTTTATTCTATGAGACTAGGATGGAAAGTAATGACTTATTGCTCAGTGATAGTCAGGAACCACTCCAACCAATTCAGTAAGAGTTGTTTCAATTGAGACAGAGTCAAATTGATAGCTCGTCAGTTCGAGACTGATTTGTAAATCTCACAATTCATTAAAAAGAACCAAATTACCATTGGAATTTGTTTGTCAGTCACACTACACTGGTCGTACTTAATGGTTGTTGTTGTATGTAATCAATGAGTACTATGCAATAGAAAGATGTGTTGTCTATTCAATGTCTTTGCAGCACCTAGCCTTTCTCGTTTGCAAACTCAGCTAAAACATTATTTCTTTTCAACCTAGTCTCATAAAATGAACTTTAGTATAACAACATTTTTGCAAACTGACTTTACATGATGCGTTTTACGTTTTGCCGCAATTTCTTGGTGAAATTAACACTAGAGGCACTGCTACAACTCTTCATAAACACTTATCTTTTGCTCTTTTACTCACACACTGCAATGTTATGATATCGAAACACTTTTACTATAACACATCATATGAAATACGACACATTTTAACGCTTGTATTACAGACCCACCCACATTTACACACTTAGTCCAGTGAGATTAGCTTGCATGGTAGCTCAACGGTGGTGTTGAACGTTGGACTCGTAAGATTCAAGCCCAGCCAAGCACACAAGCTGACACATGAGACGAAAGTGTCATAGAAGTGGCACGAAATGACGTGGTTGCTTAAGAAAATTTGCTTTTCATGTCACATTTGCTTTTAGAACTCTATCGGTTAGGTTTAGGCTTTGGTTAAGGGTAAGGATGTCTGTTTTGTTTACCTCTCATTTGCTTTGAGGACAACATTGGTTAAGTTTAGATTCAAGTTTTAGGTTAGGGAGGTACGTTTTACTCATTAAAACCTCCATTTAATATTTATCTTAAAAACCTCGTCTGATTAAAACACCATTTCACTCTCTTTTGGCTTCCCCTGATGGACATTTCACTGAGAAACTGCAGCCAAGCATGTAATTAAATACGTAATTTCAATTTGCTAAACTTGCCACATTCACATAATGTTCACGAGATTAGGTTTCTTTTTCCATAGCACTGTAGATTTAGTAGCGCCACTGAATTTTCTATCAGAGTATTTTAGTATGATGTTTTGCCTGTATTGGCATAAGAATGCAGACATTTAAGAAAACGCTAATTGAATCAAACATTATGAAAATTGTTTCTAGGACTTTGTTAAAAATGGAAATATTAATATGATCAAAATCGAGTATTCCTGAGTGCCGTATTGTAAAATTAAATATTAGCTAATAACAGTTTTTAAAACTGCTAAAATTAAACATTAAACACTGATTTAACAAGATACTTGAAAAAAAGTGCATTATCGATTGACAAGATTGTTGGTAGATTTTGGCACTGACACACTTCTGTTAACTGGCCAAGCATGCATGTTTATTACCCTACAGCCGACCAATAATCTCACAATGGCCATATATGAGATGATTAATTGGTCTGCCTGATATACATATCATCTGTGGTGGTGGTGTAGTGGACTAAAGCACCGAACTGGTAAGCGGAAGGTTCAATCCCCACAGCCACCACCATTGTGTCCTTGAGCAAGGCACTTAACTCCAGGTTGCTCCAGGGGGATTGTCCCTGTAATCAGGGTACTGTAAGTCGCTTTGGATAAAAGCGTCTGCCAAATGCATAAATGTAAATGTGACAGACGACCAGTTCATCAGCTGATATTTGGTCTTTCTTCTACTTAGATATGACTTTGACATGGTTGAGCAGATGTCCTCATCTCACCTGTCTGTTTCTCTCATCCATTATCCGGGTTATCTGGATCTTCTTTCGCCCCATTGTCACTTCCTTCTGTTTCTCTGACAAACAATCCTCTTGATTCTCCAGTGATTGAGGGAGATTATGTTTTGGTTTTATTGCCAAGTAAGAAAACACTTTCTCTCTTCATTCTTCACCACACCATAACCTGAAAGAGACATCAGTAGATGTTGAGGAAAACGGAAAAGCTACTTTTAAGGAAATGTATGGAATTTACATAAAAATGATCAAAACTAGAATATCACAAACAGCCTAGATGAAAAAAAATTAGTTAGTTAGCTTTTACAAGCTACATTTCCATGTTTCCTGCAGTTTAATCAAACAAACATTTTTCAACACATCCATCTTAGAGAGCTCTCTTGTAATCTCATTTGCTGTCTGGTGTACACAGCAACAGTATTGTCCTAAAGCCACTGGATTATAGGGGCAGGAAAAGTCACTGTGCAAATTCCCCAAGTACAGTGCAACATGACTGACGGTAACACTATTTCTCATTAACATGGATTCAAGCCATCTTATTTCCCACTACAACAAAATCACATGGCTACTAGTGAATGTAATCCATCATAATCCTTAAATCTGAAATACAACATGTAATCTGGGTAATACATGGTAAAAGTATCATTAGAAATAGTCTAATACACAGGCAATTTGTACATAAATTCCAACATGGCCAAAAAAAACTAAACAACAACAACAACAACAACAACATCATAACGCTAAAACAAAACAAACCATGCCATGATATCCTTCGTCCAATGGCAGGCTAGAGCTTACTTCAATGAATACCACAGGCTGTTATTTCCTTTCAGAGCAGAACCATACAGATCCAAAAGAAAAAAAAAATTGTCTACCTTTGATTGCATTTATTCTTGGCTTTGAATGCTTCCCAAGAAATGTAAGATAAAAAAAGGGTCAAATTCCAACTATATTTGGAGCTACTTCTAAAGAATGGACTTAAAAGTCTATACATGGACCTTTTAAGTGGATGAAAGAAAACTGTCCCAGAATTATTCCTGTCTGGTGTCCCCAGTGCAGAAGCAGGTTTTGATATCTGCCTGTGATAAAAGACAAAGAACGACACCCTCATTCCTGCACTTTCACTCTTTCCTGTTCATCTCCACGGTTACCAGGGCAACCAAGGAGCTGCCTCACATATGATCTATCAACTCTAAGTGTAAAGAAAAGCCTGTTAAAGGGATGGGCCAAGCTGCTTCCTTATTGCAGCAGACAGTTAAATATGTCACGCTCTTTGAAATACATGACTCTGCCGTCAAATCTGTGACTTCAATTTTGGTAAGCCCAAACCGATTTCAGCAGCAGAACTTTCAATCTACTCTTTCCGAATTCACAGTGCAATCAGTCGGAAGCTATACTAATTGCATGTCACACGCAGCAATCAGCAGCCTCTATATTCTCACACAATAAAATAACTGTCTATTTCTTTAATTAATATGTGAAAAGCCATGTAATAAGTGGGATGATTTACAGTAACCCAGTCATAATTGCTAAATAAACCCCTTCAGGATTATGGACCTTATTCACACTAGCACCATCTTTGAGTTTTAATGGGAATGACAACGAGGCTGTGAGGGATAGACTTGCAGCCTCTTCAATGGGCTGTACTGCAGTTTAAAGTGTTTTTGGATCATTTTCCAAAGTCAAAACCTTGATAAAATATCTGTCCAAGAACATTCAATTTACAAAGAACTCCAGACAACATGAGTTGTGAAAAATCAAATGTGATCTAGGAGCTTTATACAGCTTTATACCGTTCATGCCATTGAAGAGATTGTAAGGCAGGGGGGTACACGGAGCCCCTGCACACGTTACGAGCCAGTTTATATAAAAATCGTACAGATGCAATCGTACACGACACAACTTTATGACCTGGTAAATTCCGGAGCAATCACACGATTTTTTGTGCTATTTATCATTATAAGACATAAAGCCAGAGAAGGACATTGCTTTAATTCCTTGCAATTTAGAAATAAAAAAGAAGACTGGCATGGCCAGGGGCTGCATTAGCTGAAAACTCATCTGCCGATTAAAAAACAAAAAGGATAATTATTTCAAATGCTGTCCAACATTTGACAAATTCAGATTTTGAAGGGAGGCTGTGAGATTTCATGACTGCACTGCATACAATCATAACGTCATTGTGTTGCTGCTGCCAGTGTTAAAGTGCACAAAATGTTTAAACAGAAAGTGCGGAAAATTCGCGCACCGTTTCTGTCGGTTATACTTGGATTTAATTTTAAGCACAAACGTTTAGTGCAGAATACCTGTCGCATTTTATCAGAGGCTATTAAGCAGAGACAGGCCACTTCTATTTAAATGAATGGGCAAAATTGGAATGCCCAACTATACAAGACAGGAAAATTTCGTGTTTTAGCGTAATATGAGGTAAAGCACAATTTAGGAATCCAGTATTATCACATTTTATTGCTGATTTGAAATATGTTCTTTGATCACAACCGTTTTTGAGATTTTGGTGTGCATGTATTATAGATATAGGCTACGTCCTTCTCGTGTCACTGCTTGCATGTTGATAGCAGACATTCTGAAAAAGATCCGTGAGGTCTTGTCCATGTGAATGCGCTTTAAAGCCGCATGTAGCAAAGCTTAAAAATCCTTGGTTTCACCAGACGCGCTTGGGGAGTTAAAAAAAATCTATCACATATCCACTATCGTGTGCATATACAATTATAACAGATGCTATATCCCCCTAAATGTAGCCCTAGAACTGAAACAAATGCAAGTATGATGAATAAAAATAGACCATGGCGGAAATTTAAAAACTCTGTCCATCAGAGTGAAATAGATTGTTTTCTAGCGGAACCCGTATGGCAAATTATTTGTTTGAAGAGCAGAGAGCAGCATGGCCTTTCTGTAGAATCCTTAGTGATGTGGTTGTGAATAATATGAGAAAAACAGTTTTAACATGACCATTTTCTCCAAATGTGTAAAAGCTTAATGAACACTCAGTTTTTATTGATTGTGTGAGTTGTAATACCTTCGCCTGATTGGTCAGCACATTTTACACATGCAAGAAATGTAATTGGTGCTTGCCAGCGCAATTTGCCAAAACAATGTTAGGGTGTTATGGGTGGTTATATATATATGGCCAATGAATAGCAAGTGCTCTAAACAGAGAGGACTTGTGAAGAAAGAGATGTTTTGGGAGGACCATCCTGCTGCAAAACATATGTCTTATAAGGACACACCATTTATCCATGCCCATGAGGAGGCCATGCCTCTAGTTGAGTGTGCTTTAACACCAACTGGGCAAGTCTGACCCTGTGACTCGTAAGCCAGGTTAATTGCATCGACAATCCAGTGAGAAAGTCTTTGTTTGGAGACGGACATTCCTTTCGTGCGTCCTCCATAGCATGTAAAGAGCTGATCAGACAGTCTGAACTGGCAAGTACGCTCAACGTATGCTTGTAGCGCCCGCACAGGGCATAACAAATGCAATGATTGTACCTCATCTGAATTAAATGGAGGAGGGAAGAAGGCCTGAAGGTGAACCACCTGTGCTTTGAAGGGTGTGGTCAGGACCTTGGGTACATAGCCTTTCCTGGGTTTGACAATGGCTCTTGAAAGACTGGGGCCAAACTCCAGACATGAATTGTCAACTGATAGTGCATGCAGGTCACCTACCCATTTTACTGAGGCCAGAGCCAGAAGTAGTGCGGTCTTCATGGAAAGCATACGCAAATCAACAGAGTCCAAAGGCTCGAAGGGGGGCCCTGCGAGAGCTTTTAAGCCCCAAGTCGGGACTGTAGCCGGCCAAGGTGGGTTTAATCGTCTTGATCCTTTAAGGAACTTTATGATTAAATCATGCTTGCCTATAGAGGCGCCAGTTTCACGTGCGTGATACACAGATATATTTGCCACATACACTTTGAGCTTTGACGGAGTGAGTCCTGCGTCTGTCAGTCTCAACAGTGGCGGTGAATGAATTCCACCTTGGCAGTTTATGTATGCCACAACTGTCATGTTGTCTGAGCGAACCAGGACATGACAGTTTGCTATTTCCGACTGAAAAGCCTTTAAAACTAGAATTACAGCCAATAGCTCTAGGCGGTTGATATGCCATGCCCTCCTCACACATGTCCTCGTGTCGAAAGTCGGGCGTCCATCGCACACCACCCCCCAACCTGTGTTGGAAGTATCCGTAGTCACCACTTTCCATCTGACAACTTGTCCCAGCGCGACACATCGCTGGTAAAATGCAGGAGCTGTCCATGGTACTAAAGAAGCTATACAGCGGTGGGATATTGTGATGCGCTTGCGCCCTTGGCACCAAGCATGTTGTGGCACACGGCGCTTCAGTCAGCACTTAAGAGGTCTCATGTGTAAGAGACCTAATGTGATGACGGCTGATGCCGCCACCATAAATCCCAATGCTTTCTGAAACAGCTTCAGAGGAAGTGTTCTCCCCAGTTTGAACTGAGACAGACACTGTAGAGTGGCCTGAACGCGCACACTTGTGAGGTGCAAGCGCCCGCTCGTGGAGTCGAGGCGGACTCCCAAAAAGGAGATTTTTGGCTGGGGGAAGAGCGTGCTCTTCGCCCAGTTTACATTGAGGCCCAAGCAGTTGAGATGCTGAAGCAGTAAGTCTCTGTGCTGGCATAACAGAGCCTCTGATTGTGCCAGTAATAGCCAATCATCGAGGTAGTTCAAGATGCGTATGTCGCTCAGTCTTAGAGGGGCGAGAACCGCATCAATGCACTTCGTGAATGAGCGAGGAGTCAGAGACAGTCCGAAGGGCAGGACTATGAATTGATACGCTGTTCCCTCAAACGCGAATCTCAAAAACATCCTGCGATGTCGTACAATTTGGATATGAAAGTACGCATCCATCAGATCTATCGACGCAAACCAATCGTGTGGGCGTACATGCAATAAGATCCATTTCTGAGTAATCATTTTGAATGGGCGCTTTATAAGTGCGCAATTTAAATGTCTCAGATCCAGGATTGGCTGAAGTGGGACAAGAAAATTACAGCTGTAAAACCCCTTTTGCACTTGACAATTTGGCAGAATCTCTATCGCATTTTTCATGATGAGATTGTGTATTTCGGCTCGTAACACAGGCACGTCTTTGGATGAAACTGTGAAAGACAGAACGGCATTGAAATGGGGTGGCCGGCATGCAAATTGGATCGTATAACCATGTTCGATCGTTTTTTGCACCCATTCTGAAATGCCCGTTAGGGCTCGCCATGCGTCCGCGTAATGGGACAGAGGGCAATTTGGTTTGCTCACCATATGATATAATGCGTCGCTCACCATAGGGAAGCAGTTGCGCATAATGTGTGTGCTTTGAAGAGGAAAAGGACTCTTTTTTGAGAATGTAGGAGCATCTCGTGCATTTGCAACAAGAGCTGTATTCTTTATTGTATTTTTTATAGCATGTTTTATTGCATAGGACACAGAAACAACATTTTGCAAAACATTGTGAACAACAATATACCTCTCCCGACGAACAGCAGTGGGGAGGTGGGGAACTGTGTTCTGTGTCTCTAATCGAGCCTTCTTTGGAGCATCGGAGGTAACCACGGGCCCCGTTTTCCGCTTCAAAGCGTTGCACCCGTCAGGAGCGCTTCCGCTGCGCGGAGGGGTTTCTCCTGTCGGTGTGAGGTGGGTGCTGGTACGGCTGCTTCCGTCTGGGCCACGGCTTGCATGGCCTCACTGGTGGCTCGGCTGGGGCAGGGGCAGGTGCTGGCACTGAGTTAGCAGGCATGGGTCTTTTAGCCGGGCACTGGCTTGAGACAGAGCAGGGACGAGCCATCTGCGCTATGCTCCGTTTGGGCATAAAATGTTTTATAGCTTGCGACTGCTGCTGAGTCGCAATGTAATGCTCAGCAAACGTACTCACTCCGCCACCAAAGAGGCCGGCTGGAGACACTGGTGCATTCAACAGAGATGTTTTCTCTCTGTCACTCATCTCCGTGAGGGTCAGCCATATATGCCACTCCAGAACGACCAGGTTGCCCATGGATTTACCGATGACCTGCACCGTGACTTTTGTGGCGCGCAGCACTAGGTCTGTAGCAGTCCGTAGCTCTTTGAAAGTCTCCGGATCAAAGCCTTGCTCATCCATTTGTCTGAGGAGCTTAGCTTGGAATACCTGGAGCACTGCCATTGTGTGGAGTGCTGATCCAGCTTGTCATGCCACCAAGTAGGCTTTTCCCGCCAGTGTGGACATCTGTTTACACGGCTTAGAAGGATGTATGGGGCGTGATTTCCACGCCCTGTTACTAGTAGGGCAGAGATGTGCCGCTACCGCCTCCTCCACAGGGGGTAGTTGGGCATAGCCGTTCTTTTCCCTGTGGTTCACGTTCGTGAGAATGGTGTCACTGTGCATGCATGCTGAGAAGGGCGCATGCCAGGATTTAGATAGTTCGCTATGCACTTCGGGGAAAAACGGGACAGATCTGTGGGACGTGGCCACTTGACGGTGTCCGGACTGCAAGAACCACTCATCAAGGCAAGACTGCCCAGGTTCCTCTGGGGGAGACCACTCGAGGTTGAGTTCTTCGACCGCCCTTGCAAGGACATGAAGCATCTCCCTGTCAGTGGTGCATACTCGGTCCTCGACCTCGCTGGGGGGAGGGGCGGTAGCATCATCCACTGACCACTCGCCTGATGCAGCGAGAGACATGACATCGTCATTATCATCCTTATCATCCCCAGTGTCAGATCCACCAAAAGAGACGAGGCCGCACGCTCCTTCAGAGGGCCGGAGCTCGTCTCGCACATAGCGTATTGGGAAACATGTGCTTCGTGGAGATTGAGGGGCTCGTGGGGTGTGTGCCAGCACGAAATCCACCTCAAATTCATCCTGCTCGACCTCGCGGCCCCACCATGCCTCCTCGTGTGAATCCTCGGGTATCACAGAAGAGGACTGCAGGGGAGCGGAGAGTCTTCTCGCTGCCATGAAGATTCCGTCCACTGACTCGTGTGTATCAATGGCGAAGGGTAGAGGGCTTCGAGACAAGAGATGATCGCTGTCTTGAAGGAAGAAATTCTGAGGAAATGGTGTCTGTGTACCTGTTTTTATAGCAGTCAGTTTCGTGCCAAAACAGGTGGGGCTCAAACACCATAGCCAATAATAGAATATTGGCGTTATTGTAGAGAGGTTTCAAATAGGTAATGTATGAATGCACTCCCCATATGCGTAACTACGCAATGTAAAGTGTACAGAGTCGTAAGGGAACAAAATGTTTTTCTCTCCGGCTCCGGCATTCCACAGCCTCCTTTCCAAATGGTAACCAGTTAGAACAAAATAAAATAAAAGTTAATGAGGTTCTAGTTAAAATGACAGTACTCTGCGCTAAGGGTGGGTGATATACCAGTTGCAGTATTTCCAGATCTCACAAGAGAAACAAGATAAAATTAAAGGACTTTCCTCACCCATATATATATATATATATATATATATATATATATATATACATACACAGTACTGTGCAAAAGTCTTAGGCACATAAGATGTTTCACAAAAGCATTTGTCTTAAGATGGTTATTTATATCTTCAGCTTTAGTGTGTCAATAGGAAATATAAATGTTAGACTCCCAAACATTACTTTTGCAAATAGAAAATATTAGAATAGAAGAACAGGTAGACACCTACAACAGATGTCATGGCCCCCACAAAGCCCCCCACTGAACATTGTGTCAGTCTGAGATTACATAAAGAGACAGAAGCAATTGAGACAGCCTAAATAGATAGAAGAACAGTGGCAAATTCTCCAAGAAGCTTGGAACATCCTATCTGCCAACAACCAAGAGAAACTGTGTCCGGGTGTACCTAGGAGAACTGGTGTTTTTTTAAAGGCAAAAGTGGCCACACTGAATATTGATTTAGCTTTTTTATGTTTACTGGACTTTGTAAGACATTAAGTGATAAATGAAAACTATTTATGTCATTATGTTTGAAGACATCCTCACTATGCAACAATTTTCATAAGTGCCTAAAACTTTTGCACAGTATTGTATATATATATATATATATATATATATATATATATATATATATATATATATACACTATACAGGTGCATCTCAATAAATTAAAATGTCGTGGAAAAGTTAATTTATTTCAGTAATTCAACTCAAATTGTGAAACTCGTGTATTAAATAAATTCAATGCACACAGACTGAAGTAGTTTAAGTCTTTGGTTCTTTTAATTGTGATGATTTTGGCTCACATTTAACAAAAACCCACCAATTCACTATCTCAAAAAATTAGAATACATCATAAGACCAATAAAAAAAACATTTTTAGTGAATTGTTGGCCTTCTGGAAAGTATGTTCATTTACTGTATATGTACTCAATACTTGGTAGGGGCTCATTTTGCTTTAATTACTGCCTCAATTTGGCGTGGCATGGAGGTGATCAGTTTGTGGCACTGCTGAGGTGGTATGAAAGCCCAGGTTTCTTTGACAGTGGCCTTCAGCTCATCTGCATTTTTTGGTCTCTTGTTTCTCATTTTCCTCTTGACAATACCACATAGATTCTCTATGGGGTTCAGGTCTGGTGAGTTTGCTGGCCAGTCAAGCACACCAACACCATGGTCATTTAACCAACTTTTGGTGCTTTTGGCAGTGTGGGCAGGTGCCAAATCCTGCTGGAAAATGAAATCAGCATCTTTAAAAAGCTGGTCAGCAGAAGGAAGCATGAAGTGCTCCAAAATTTCTTGGTAAACGGGTGCAGTGACTTTGGTTTTCAAAAAACAAAATGGACCAACACCAGCAGATGACATTGCACCCCAAATCATCACAGACTGTGGAAAATTAACACTGGACTTCAAGCAACTTGGACTATGAGCTTCTCCACCCTTCCTCCAGACTCTAGGACCTTGGTTTCCAAATGAAATACAAAACTTACTCTCATCTGAAAAGAGGACTTTGGAACACTGGGCAACAGTCCAGTTCTTCTTCTCCTTAGCCCAGGTAAGACGCCTCTGACGTTGTCTGTGGTTCAGGAGTGGCTTAACAAGAGGAATACGACAACTGTAGCCAAACTCCTTGACATGTCTGTGTGTGGTGGCTCTTGATGCCTTGACCCCAGCCTCAGTCCATTCCTTGTGAAGTTCACCCAAATTCTTGAATCGATTTTGCTTGACAATCATAAGGCTGCGGTTCTCTCGGTTGGTTGTGCATCTTTTTCTTCCACACTTTTTCCTTCCACTCAACTTTCTGTTAACATGCTCGGATACAGCACTCTGTGAACAGCCAGCTTCTTTGGCAATGAATGTTTGTGGCTTACCCTCCTTGTGAAGGGTGTCAATGATTGTCTTCTGGACAACTGTCAGATCAGCAGTCTTCCCCATGATTGTGTAGCCTAGTGAACCAAACTGAGAGACCATTTTGAAGGCTCAGGAAACCTTTGCAGGTGTTTTGAGTTGATTAGCTGATTGGCATGTCACCATATTCTAATTTTTGGAGATAGTGAATTGGTGGGTTTTTGTTAAATGTGAGCCAAAATCATCACAATTAAAAGAACCAAAGACTTAAACTACTTCAGTCTGTGTGCATTTAATTTATTTAATACACAAGTTTCACAATTTGAGTTGAATTACTGAAATAAATGAACTTTTCCACGACACTCTAATTTATTGAGATGCACCTGTATTGCCAAAAGTATTTGCTCACCCATCCAAATAATTGAATTCAGGTGTTTCAATCACTTCCATGGCCACAGGTGTATAAAATGAAGCACCTAGGCATGCAGACTGCTTCTACAAACATTTGTGAAAGAATGGGCCACTCTCAGGAGCTCAGTGAAACCCAGCGTGGTACTGTGATAGGATGCCACCTGTGCAACAAGTCCAGTCGTGAAATTTCCTCGCTACTAAATATTCCACAGTCAACTGTCAGTGGTATTATAACAAAGTGGAAGCGATTGGGAATGACAGCAACTCAGCCACGAAGTGGTAGGCCACGTAAAATGACAGAGCGGGGTCAGCGGATGCTGAGGCGCATAGTGCACAGAGGTCGCCAACTTTCTGCAGAGTCAATCGCTACAGACCTCCAAAGTTCATGTGGCCTTCAGATTAGCTCAAGAACAGTGCGTAGAGAGCTTCATGGAATGGATTTCCATGGCCGAGCAGCTGCATCCAAGCCATACATCACCAAGTGCAATGCAAAGCGTCGGATGCAGTGGTGTAAAGCACGCCGCCACTGGACTATAGAGCAGTGGAGACGCGTTCTCTGGAGTGACGAATCACGCTTCTCCATCTGGCAATCTGATGGACGAGTCTGGGTTTGGCGGTTGCCAGGAGAACAGTACTTGTCTGACTGCATTGTGCCAACTGTGAAGTTTGGTGGAGGGGGGATTATGGTGTGGGGTTGTTTTTCAGGAGCTGGGCTTGGCCCCTTAGTTCCAGTGAAAGGAACTCTGAATGCTTCAGCATACCAAGAGATTTTGGACAATTTCATGCTCCCAACTTTGTGGGAACAGTTTGGGGATGGCCCCTTCCTGTTCCAACATGACTGCGCACCAGTGCACAAAGCAAGGTTCATAAAGACATGGATGAGCGAGTTTGGTGTGGAAGAACTTCACTGGCCTGCACAGAGTCCTGACCTCAACCCGATAGAGCACCTTTGGGATGAATTAGAGCAAAGACTGCGAGCCAGGCCTTCTCGTCCAACATCAGTGTCTGACCTCACAAATGCGCTTCTGGAAGAATGGTCAAAAATTCCCATAAACACACTCCTAAACCTTGTGGAAAGCCTTCCCAGAAGAGTTGAAGCTGTTATAGCTGCAAAGGGTGGGCCGACGTCATATTAAACCCTATGGATTAAGAATGGGATGTCACTTAAGTTCATATGCGTCTAAAAGCAGATGAGCGAATACTTTTGGCAATATAGTGTATATAGTTTAAGTCAGAAGTTTACATACACCTTAGCCAAATACATGTAGACTCAAGTGCTGACATTTAATCATAGAAAACTTTCCCTGTCTTAGGTCAGTTAGGTTCACTACTTTATTTTAAGAATGTGAAATGTCTGAATAATAGTAGAGAGAATGAATTATTTCAGCTTTTATTTCTTTCATCACATTCCCAATGGGTCAGAAGTTTACATACACTTTGTTAGTATTTGGTAGCATTGCCTTTAAATTGTTTAACTTGGGTCAGACATTTTGGGTAGCCTTTCACAAGCTTCTCACAATAAGTTGCTGGAATTTTGGCGCATTCCTCCAGACAGAACTGGTGTAACTGAGTCAGGTTTGGAGGCCACCTTGCTCGCACACGCTTTTTCAGTTCTGCCCACAAATTTTCTATGAGATTGAGGTCAGAGTTTTGTGATGGCCACTCCAATACCTTGACTTTGTTGTCCTTAAGCCATTTTTCCACAATTTTGGAGGTGTGCTTGGGGTCATTGTCCATTTAGAAGACCCATTTGTGACTGAGCTTTAACTTCATGGCTGATGTCTTGAGATGTTGCTTCAATATATCCACATAAATTTCCTTCCTCATAATGCCATCTATTTTGTGAAGTGCACCAGTCCCTCCTGCAGCAAAGCACCCCCACAACATGATGCTGCCACCCCTATGCTTCGTGATTGGGATGATGTTCTTTGGCTTGCAAGCCTCACCCTTTTTCCTCAAAACACAGCAATGGTCATTATGGCCAAACAGTTCAATTTTTGTTTCATCAGACCAGAGTAAATTTCTCCAAATAGTACAATCTTTGTCCCCATGTGCACTTGCAAACTGTAGTCTGGCTTTTTTATGGCGGTTTTGGAGCAGTGGCTTCTTCCTTGCTGAGCAGCCTTTTAAGTTATGTCGATATAGGTCTAGTTTTACTGTGGATATAGATACATTTCTACCTGTTTCCTCCAGCATCTTCACAAGGTCCTTTGCTGTTGTTCTGGGATTGATTTGCACTTCTCGCACCAAACTACGTTCATCTCTAGGAGACAAAATGCGTCTCCTTCCTGAGCGGTATGATGGCTGCGTGGTCCCATGGTGTTTATACTTGCGTACTATTGTTTGTGCAGATGAATGTGGTACCTTCAGGCATTTGGAAATTGCTCCCAAGGATGAACCAGACTTGTGGAGGTCAACAATTTTTTTTCTGAGGTCTTGGCTGATTTCTTTTGATTTTCCCATGATGTCAAGCAAAGAGGCACTGAGTTTGAAGGTAGGCCTTAAAACACATCCACAGGTACACCTCCTATCAGAAGCTAATTTGTTAATTGTCTAAAGGCTTGACATCATTTTCTGGAATTTTCCAAGCTGTTTAAAGGCACAGTTAACTTAGTGAATGTAAACTTCTGACCCACTGGAATTGTGATATATTCAATTAAAAGTGAAACAATCTTTCTGTAAACAATTGTTGGAAAAAGAACTTGTGTCTTGCACAAAGTAGATGTCCTAAACGACATGCCAAAACTATAGTTTGCTAATATGAAATCTGTGGAATGGTTAAAAAATGAGTTTAATGACTTCAACCTAAGTGTATGTAAACTTCTAACTTCAACTGTGTATATACAGTTGTGCTCAAAAGTTTGCATACCCTTGGAGAATTGGTAATATATGTACCATTTTTACAGAAAACATGAGTGAGCAGGCAAAACACATTTCTTTTATTACTTATGGGATTCATATTCAACTGTAGGTTATAACAGATTGGCACAATCATAAAACAAAACATGGCAACAAAGAAAAATATGAAATGACCCCTGTTCAAAAGTCTGCATTCCCTTAGTTCTTAATACTGTGTATTGCCCCCTTTAGCATCAATGACAGCATGCAGTCTTTTGTAATAGTTGTCTATGAGGCCCCAAATTCTTGCAGGTGGTATGCCCATTCGTCTTGGCAAAATGCCTCCAGGTCGGTCGTCTTGCATGAACCGCACGTTTGAGATCTCCCCATAGTGGCTCGATGATATTAAGGTCAGGGGACTCTGATGGCCACTCCAGAACCTTCACCTTTTTCTGCTGTAACCACTGGAGGGTCAACTTGGCCTTGTGCTTAGGGTCATTGTCGTGCTGGAGAGTCCAAGAGCATCCCATGTGCAGCTTTCATGCAGAAGAATGCAAATTGTCGGCCAGTATTTTCTGATAATATGCTGCATTCATCTTGCCATCAATTTTCACAAGATTCCCCATGCCTTTAGAGCTCACACCCCCCCAAAACATCAATGAGCCACCACCATGCTTCACAGTGGGGATGGTATTCTTTTCACTATAGGCCTTGTTGACCCCTCTCCAAACATAGTGCTTATGGTTGTGACCATAAAGCTCTATTTTGGTCTTGTCACTCCAAATTACAGTGTGCCAGAAGCTGTGAGGCATGTCAAGGTGTTGATGGGCATATTGTAACTGGGCTTTTTTGTGGCATTGGTGCAGTAAAGGCTTCTTTCTGGCAACTCGACCATGCAGCTCATTTTTGTTCAAGTATCGTCATATTGTGCTCTTTGAAACAACCACACTGTCTTTTTCCAGAGCAGCCTGTATTTCTCCTGAGGTTACCTGTGGGTTTTTCTTTGTATCCCAAACAATTCTTTTGGCAGTTGTGGCTGAACTCTTTCTTGGTCTACCTGACCTTGGCTTGGTATCAAGAGATCCCAGAATTTTCCACTTCTTAATAAGTGATTGAACAGTACTGATTGGCATTTTCAAGGCTTTGGATATCTTTTTATATCCTTTTCCATCTTTATAAAGTTCCATTACCTTGTTACGCAGATCTTTTGACAGTTCTTTTCTGCTCCCCATGGCTCAGTATCTAGCCTGCTCAGTGCATTCACGTGAGAGCTAACAAACTCATTGACTATTTACACACAGACACTAATTGCAATTTTAAAAGCCACAGGTGTGGGAAATTAACCTTTAATTGCCATTTAAACCTGTGTGTGTCACCTTGTGTGTCTGTAACAAGGCCAAACATTCAAGGGTATGTAAACTTTTGATCTGGGCCATTTGGATGATTTCTGTTATCATTATGATTTAAAAAGGAGCCAAACAACTATGTAATAATAAATGGTTTCATATGATCACTATCCTTAAAAAAAATGTTGCATGATCAGTCATATTTTCAAAATCAATGCCAAAATTTCACAATTTCTGCCAGGGTATGCAAACTTTTCAGCACAACTGAAGTCCTGGTTGCTTGGGCATTGCTAAGTTGTTGCTAACTGATTCAAGTCAAAAGAGCTCACCATCAAATCTCGATGATATTCTGGCTACAGGCCCCTACTTCAGAGTAAGTCTATGGGATTTTTTTTTTCACATGATTTATCCTCTTCTTGGCAAAAATAGTAATTATAAGTGCTTAGAAAGCACCATTAAGATCTTAAGCTTTCCCCACCCAAAGTCTTTCTACAAGAATATCTATTCCTCAGATTTGCTTTTTTCCTTTCATCAATATTCTGACCATTCAGCGAATGCATGACTTCCTATTTATGTTACGAAAAAAGCACAATGAACCAAAGAGCACCTGCTGAGTTCCAGACTACTGACGGCTCCAACTGAATCTGTCCTGCTATGTTTGATTCAAATGAAATCACAGAGCTCACACTGAGAACTAATGCAATACAATCTCATGTTATCTCTAAATTAAGTTATAATCAGCTTGAAGCCACTGTATATTATGGACTGTTTATCAATTCACTGTTACATTGCATAGAAAACAAATAAATGAATTAGCACTGAACAGGCAATATTTTAGAAAAAAGAAAATATAAGTAGATGGACGACATTCACATAAGAATGGCTACATACAAATGTGAAACCAAACACACTAAATGAATTGTTCAATATATATTAGATGCTGACGTACTGTACATTTCCTATCTTAAAATGATATCACTGATAAATATAATGTTAAAATGACAAATAGAAGTTATGAAAAGAAATCCAGGCTTGTGTCCACTAGTTTGCTGAGACTGATTCAAAGCCATTTTTCTAATTATTTATCCAGGCCTGGAGCTTCTCTGCCTTGTTTACCAAAAATTTGTAATGTGTTTGTAATTGCTTGCAAGTACAGTTACAAACTTATTTACAAGGAACTTAAACGTATCATTGTTGGTGATTTTCAGTGTTATTCCTTTGGAGATGTTGACGTCTCAATAAGGGATAAATCATTTACATTTTATTTGTTATACCCTGTTGCTCCAAAGAGCAGAGAACTCATTACAAAATCATATTTAGACCCCCACGTGACTGCTGTGTGCATTTTCCATTTCCCTTTTTGATTTGTAACTAGTAGCACCTAATAAACAAGCAAAACATTTTAATAAAAAAATAAAAAATAACAATTCTAGAGCAAATAGTTTTCCTAAACATTGATGTCATCAACATCATCTTTATCAGCCCGCTGATGCATGCAAAATGAATGGACTTTTTAAAAACAGCATATCAAATGAAACTAGAGATGCTACTCTTTACAAATAAACAAGTTTAAAAAACTTCTGACCAGAGGCACTTTTGTTGGCGCTGCGCCCGTAGGAGCACTCACGGAAATCGACGTCACGCTGTTGTGTCATGTGATGCGGTGCGCCAGAAGTTTAACCCTTAAATGACAGTGTAGAGTCTTGTGAATAGTATTCAGTCTGTTTTAATTCATTGAAATTATGCTGTAGAGCCGAGGAGGGCGGGGCCGGGCTGGAATGACGCACACCCGGTCCCCAATCAGCCTGATGGGGCATGCGAGGGATAATGGCGGCCAGGGACACAGTTCAAGAAATAGAGAATTACAGGCAGCTGTACTGTGTGTTTATGGTTGTGTGTTTTTGTTTAAGTTTATTATTAAACTATTATTTATATTCTTAAGCCGGTTCTCGCCTCCTCCTTTCCACTGAACCCCCCTACACTGGTGCCGAAACCCGGGAGGGAGGAGGGATTCCCATCGCAGAGTCCTCGACACTGCCGTCCACCCAGGGGAGCGCCGCTGCCATCCGTTGGGGGACGGAGTAGCCCGACCGCCCGTCCGCGAGGCGAGTGGGGACTGGACTCCCCAACCGCCTGGAGCGAGGGAGCCGCTGCCGGGGGCGGAGGAGTGCCCTGCCGTCCCCCGGGAACGCGGAGGGGTCGAGAGAAGACCGCCGTCCACGGGGGGAGGAGGGAAGCGACTCCCCGACCGCCTGGAGTGGTAGGGCCGCTGCCAGGGGCGGAGGAGTGTCCCCACGGGACGCCGGGAACGCGGAGGGGCATTCTGTCCACTGGGTCCTGACTCCGGTCCGCCCGGGGAGGAGCGGCTGCCGTCCGCCTGAGAGGGTGGAGGAGTGATCGAGGACCACGCGACGGCACATCAGGGAACCGGTGAGTTTCTTTTTCTCTCTCTCCTCTCTCTCTCTGTCGCTCCGTGTCGGCCTTTCCCACGCCTATTTTGTTTTGTTGTTGTTGTTTTTCCCCTCCTGTCTCCTCCCAGGTCGAGGAAGGCGGGGATGACCCGCCGGCAGTCGGGGCACAAGGCACGCCCCCCCCGGAGAGGAAGGGGGGATGTACGTCATGCTGGGGGCTCCCCGGCCTGAGGCAATGCCGGGAGGAGTGTAGAGCCGAGGAGGGCTGATGGGGCGCGCGAGAGATAAAGGCGGCCGTGGACGACAGTTCGAAAGAGAGAGAATTACAGGCAGCTGTACTGTGTGTGTTTATGGTTGTGTGTTTTTGTTTAAGTTGTTCATTAAATTATTATTTAAGTTGTCAAGCCGGTTCTCGCCTCCTCCTTTCCATTGAACCCCCTTACATATGCATTATGTTTAGCTAAGCCAAAATACAATGTCCACACATGTGGACGCGGGGTTGCACGAGGTTAAGATTTATCCTGTAGGAGATTTTTTACAGAAAAGATTTCAGTTTGAGATGGATCCTTGTAGCTTCTGCTCGATGTGGTATGATCGCCCAGTTGCACCGCCTTAATGACAGCCCTGACTCGAACAACTTTATCTTGCAGACACCAGTAATGCTCCTCTTACATACACAATCCTAATGATAACTTCATTAATTTGTCCACAAAAGCAAAGTATATATGTGATCCTTAATGCAATTGTACCATTACTGGGTCAAAGGTGACACCAAAGACCCTTAATAAATCTAGAAGTAGACTGATTTGAGGAATAAAATTAGAAGAAGACTTAGGCAACTCATCTTAGATTGATACCTCAAGTGATCCTCATTATTAACGGTCAAAAATAAAATAAAATTTCATCCAAATCTCCCTACCCGCTGTCTTTATTATTTTCAGCTATTTTTATAATTTGTTCCTTTGCAAATTATTGCAAATAAGCATAAAAATGGGCGTGAGCCATTCATTCATGTTTGTTGAAAAAGGAGGGCAAGGTATTGGCTAACAGGAGACAAAAATAATAAGAAAATAAAATAAAACATCACCCACATCTCCCTACTCACTGTTTTTATTTTTTTCAGCTGTTTTTATTATTTTCAGCTATTTTTATTTTTTCCTTTGCAAATGGTGTCAATAAGTGCAACAACGGGAGAGAGCCGTTCTTTCATGTTTGCTGACATGTTATTAAGAATAAACTGCTTGAGTTTGTAAATTAATTTAATTATCTTTATTTTAAGATGCATTTTGGGAAATCTGTTTGAAACAGGACAACGATAAGGCAGCTGTAATGGCTGTTTTTTCGCAGGTTAAGTGTGGATCTTAAGGGAAATAAGCATAAGATAGGAAAAAATTAAAAAGCGAATGCATGAACATACACAATAGGGACAAAGATATGAGCAGCATGCACACTAGAAGCTCAGTTACAGGTACTGCACTAAAACAACTCAGAATTCTGCTCTAAACATCATGTTTGCAAAAAATTAAGAGAAACTGTGTGTCGGTTTTTAGCGCTTTCTTTCTCGTCTTTTACTTTTTTGTGCTTTATTATCATTCGTTAATACAAAGATGTAATGATTGATGTATGTCCTCATGAAATCAGAGACTCTCTCCTAAAAATCCAAACACAAGTGGTATGTATCTTGCTTGTACATTTGTGATCGGATCACCCAAAACGCTTCTTAATACCAGTGTACACATGGCCTCAGTCGGGGAAGAATGGTCGTGTAGCTGATACACAACAGTCCTGTGTTATGCGCACCAGCACGACGGAAAACATGACTGTGAGTCACAGAGCACCGACTGCAAGTTGTGTAGTGTACGCTCGGCTTAAATCACATGTGTGTGGAGCAAAAGTTACTTGTAAGTAACTTGACATTTTTCAACATTTCCCAGAATAAACAAACAGTGAAAATCATATTTATTTCCAAGGGAAATTAGATTTTATCCATTGTGAATTGATTGGAAAAATAGGCGTTCCATACTAGAGTGGAGCCAGATCTTGCAGTCAGATATGGTGAACTTCTCCCCTCCTGAAACCACCGATTCGACATATTATACTGGTACCTGAGCCACTGTGGCATGTTGTTTTTATTAAGCACAGAGAACAAACAGCACACAAACACACAGATTTGTATAGATTGCAAAACAATAACTGCCTTTGTTCTCAGCTTCTATTTGTTCCTGTCTTCTCCCCACCTACCCGGATTCTGGAAATTCCACAGGTGACCATCTAAGCACAAGCGAAACAGATAACTCATCTGCAGCATCCATGACTGACCCGCCAACACTCCCTTCTAAGTTATCTGTTTCCTTGTCGACCTCTTCCATGTCTGCTAATTGTGGTGCCTTCTTCACCGGTGATGCGCGATACCATCTCCCTCACCCCTTGGTTTGAGAACTCTTCCAGCGGTATCAGGACTTCGGTGTAGATAGTGGTGGGTTCATCGTTTTCTTCACGTAGCACCTCTCTGTGGCCCCCCTGCTGGATAGGGGAGAGATTTTTCACCACAGCCCAATCAGTGAGGGCCTTTCCATCCATGTAGTATTGGAAACATCCACAAAGAACACCCGCCATTCGGGTGACGGGTCAGACCTGATGGGACATGTCGGGTCCTGATCTGGCGAAAAGGGACACTCGTGGTCAGACTCTATTTCAGGGGGCTAGTTCAGCCATGCTGATTACCTCCAGATGCAGCGTGGCAAGGACTTCATTCAGATGGCGATCGGTCACCGTTAGTCACCATGACCCATCTGGATTTTTGGCAGGCCATATCAGGGAGTTGTACGCGGACTGACAGTGTTTCACAATTTCCAGAGCTTGTAGGTTGATATGGTACTGTTTCTGTAGTGCCGGTGGGGTCCCTGGGACCAGAAGCATGTTAGCACTCCTTCAGTCATTTTTGTGTGCAGCACACACTTCGTGGTATTTGGAGCATAATGCTCCTCATGAACCTGTCAGAGCCCAGTCATGATACAGCACGGTTGCTATGGATACCTTGGCTGTCCCTTTGGCTGTTTTCAGATTTCCTCTATATTGTCTGCCTTCTCCCCACACCAGCTGTAGGTTACTGATTCCCAATATGGGGACCTCCAGTCCTGGCAGCACATAGACTTGAGTTGTGTTGAAGTGATCTCCAAACTCAAACTTAATTGGTTCTAACAGGTACGTTTTCTTTCTGTGTCCCGTCACCCCATTGATTTCAAACGATTGTTGAGTGACAGGGAGATCCAAGTTGGTAAGTGTGATGAAGGCTCCAGTATCAGTAGATCGCACCCTTGGCCCCATAATGATACCTGGAGATACAGTGGAGTGCCAGCGCTTCAGCACTCATTCACAGGAACCGGTCACTCCTAGGCATAGTTCCATTTTCCGGAGGACCACCTCCATGCGGTGCAGGTTTCTTGATGGGGGTTGTGTGCTTGGGGTCATATGACACCTGCTTGGCTTCCAGAGCATTAGGCCGGGAAATGATCTGGTGTGGTACGCCCACACCCAGGACATCGAGTGGAATGACAGTCTCTCCAGAAGATAGTTCTGACGGTGAATACCTCCACCAAGGGCACCGCTGTTGCGGCGGCCACAACATGCTTCTTCCCTGCCTGATGTACTGTGTGCGCACACTGGAGGGTATCTGCATGTCCTTCTACACCTTTTCATGGTCCTTTGTGAGGCCCTCTTTGAATAGCCTCAGTAAGATCTTTCTGTATTTTGTCAGACTGTCCAAGCCGCTATGGGCCTGGAAGGCTGTTCTTCTCTGCGTACTCTTACACATCCAGGCAGATTTGGTCGATAAGGCCCCAGTTGAATGAGACCTTAACCAACGAATTCTGGGCTTTCTTAATGGTGTCAGCTGTCAGGGTACCCATCTCGTCTGGGTCCTTAAGTTCAGTAAGGTTGGAGGTTTTTAAATCCTTTCATGCGGTCCCATTCTTTGTACAGGGAGGGCATTGTGTTCTTCTATGCCGGTTGTGATGCCACCATGGCAAGGGGTGGACAGTAGTTTCTGGCACATTCAGAGTTTTAATTTTTTTGTAGTTCAAGAATGGTGAATGATGATCCTTCTCTTAACTTTCTTCTCTTCTTCCCTTACCATTTAGTCTTCAGTTTGTCCACGAGGAGAGTTAAATTGCTAAATTTCAATTTAAATGCCTAAATAGCTATTTGACTATTGGTTAACATACTGTAGACCGATAGCCCGTATTGCCATAGTGACTTCGACCAAAAAAAGAACGTTGTTTCAGATACGGAACAATTTATAACATCTCGATGGAAACTTTTTTTTCTTTGGAATAATGTTCTATCATGAATTATGCACAGTAAGACCAGAAGTGTGTTGAGACAGTAAATGTAATTAATTTGGATTGCATAGTGACTCTAAAGGCACTTTTCCACCATCAGGCCAAACAGTTCTGAGCATGGAGAGTAACAGTTTAAGTAGCATGTCACTTTAGCATGGTTTGGTGTGGTGCGATTTAAAACTGTTCCCAGCCTGGACTTCTCAGCAAGGTTAGCTAATCGTACTGTTGACAGAGAACTGTGTTGGTGGTACGACTTAAGAGACATGGCGAATCACGATTGGTCACTTGTCCAATCAGTCCATTTTAATCCTGATTTTGCAGCACCACAATGAAAAAAGAAACTGTAACCATGCCAACGGGCCCATGAAAGGCATGGTTCCGCAACAAGTACAGTTCGTCCAATGGTACAAAAGCCCCTTACGATGGGCTCGTTAACCGAATTCTCACAAATGTCCACAGATAATTAATTCTTCTAAATCTTTACTACAGTAGATCTGTTCAGATATGCAACAAGACATTAACAACAGAATTGTTTCAATGTCTATACAGTACTATATTGTAATAAATGTTGCCAAAAAGGCAACATTCACAAGTAATAAAGCAGAGAGGAGTTTGCTGTCGAGTGCCAGAGGCAGAGCGGCAGCCCTCAAGACCTCAGGTGATCACTGAGTCTTAACAGCCAGTCTAATAGAGCACATTCATGTTCCTTCCTCAAATCTAATGTACAGTTTGATTTGGCAAAGTCTAGACATTTCTATTTACAGTCCACAAAAGCATACTTCATGTGTCTGAATGAGAGCAAACTGAGGAGCTAATATTTAGAAACAATTATATTTGATTTCAGTATTTATTGAGTATAATTTTGAAAGATGAGGAATTTGTAGTTACAAACATGTGGAGCAGTGGTCAGATAGAAGGCAACCAGAGGTTTAGGGTTCTTAGGCTTTTGAGCCTGATGGCTGAGGGACCCCACAGGAGTGTGTAGTGAATTAAGCAGGGACAACTCAAAAACCCAAAGAGCCCAAGGGTTCTCTGAAATGCATTTGATCTATGTAAACATATGCAGTGGATACTTTAGGTTAAATCTAGAGTTTATGAAATGTAAAGGGTTGTTTCCTCCTTTTCAGCTTTTTTGTGGGTACTGAAACAAATTACATGCCCATTACACCAAAAAAAAAAATAAATAAATAAAAAAAAAAATTCACAGCAAACATTAGTTTGCAATGTCCAGTTTTGCTCCAAGACTACTGGGAAGAAAAAAAATTTACTCAGAGGTTGCTTCTTTTGTTCTCAGTTATGTTTCACGTATGTACTGTATCAACAAGTCTCAGATGTTTTCTCATTAAATTCATTAGGAGAAATAAAAAGACAAACAAATAAGACATTTGTTGACATGCAGTAAGTGTATAAAAGCTGTTAAATTAATTTGAATATAGTAGCTTAGAAAAATTGGTCTTGGAAAATTATTATAAAAAATTTTTGAGTTAATGTTGAATTTTCTGACTTTTTATTGCAGACTTCAGTATCTTGGGAAATCTGAGCACAGTCTTAAAAAGTTAGTTGAGATCTCATCTCTTTTGAAACTTCAGATGAGACACATGTGAGATTACTGTGGTCTTTTCTTATAGGAGAAAAATCAGAGAAGCACAAGATTTAAGCAAAAGTCTCAATTAGCTGTCCAATAAATCTCACTGCTGTCTGTTTGAAAGAAACAACCAAGATATAAAAAAATCTAATTTGTGATTTTTCTTCCTATGGGTGATGAGACACTTAATGTAATGCGTTGTATGGCACTTAAATGATCTTTGGTTTAGATGTTTAAAAAACACTTTTACGAGATGATCCTCTTCAGCTGGACAACTGCTTGTGAAAATAGTGGACTGTTCACTTCTGGCAAATTTGAATGTTCTGGTAAGTCCCAATGTTATATTTATTAATTCTTCTTTTATTCAAATGTTTATGACTATAAAATATGCACTAAATCACTTACAGTATATGCAACTGTGAATGAAGACCACATTGATACTCTCGTTTCTTGACTAACTGTATGAACCCTAATTACTATGAAATTAAACATCTGAATGCAGGCCACAGTATTATGGCCAGCTAAACAAAATGTCTTCTGGGAACATGAAAATAGGACAGGTTAAATTATACAGCAATCCTGTATAATAGAGCATGTAATCCATTAATCCATAACATGTCAATGTAATCCAAAATTGTCAGTGGACATATCCTGCTCACTGTCAGAGAAAGATGTAAAGAATATATATATATACACACCGATCAGCCACAACATTAAAACCACCTGCCTAATATTTTGTAGGTCCCCTACGTGCTGCCAAAACAACGCCAACCCGCATCTCAGAATAGCATTCTGAGATGCTATTCTTCTCACCACAATTGTAAAGAGTGGTTATCTGAGTTACCATAGACTTTGTCAGTTCGAACCAGTCTGGCCATTCTCTGTTGACCTCTCTCATCAACAAGGCGCTTCCGTCCACAGAACTGCCACTCACTGGATGTTTTTTGTTTTTGGTACCATTCTGAGTAAATTCTAGAGACTGTTGTGTGTGAAAATCCCAGGAGATCAGCAGTTACAGAAATACTCAAACCAGCCCATCTGGCACCAACAATCATCCATGTGATTATCTAATCAGCCAATCATGTGGCAGCAGTGCAGTGCATAAAATCATGCAGATATCGAGTCAGGTGCTTCAGTTAATGTTCACATCAACCATCAGAATGGGGGAAAAATGTGATCTCAGTGATTTGGACCGTGGCATGATTGTTGGTGCCAGATGGGCTGGTTTGAGTATTTCTGTAACTGCTTATCTTCTGGGATTTTCACACACATAATTTACTCTGTATATGTAGTTATGTATTCTTTCTTTTTTCTTTTTTTATTACAATGAAAAAACAAACATCAACAACTAAACAAAACAAAAAACACTCTATCATAACGACAGCATACAAATAAACAAACAAACAAATTCTAATAATATATATACTTCTAAGACTATTTACCATACATCATTTTTTCTTCCAAAAGTAAACAAATAAATAAATAAATAAATAAATAATAAAAAATAAGTAATAACTAAATTAAATGAAAAATAACTAAATAAATAAATAAAGTTCACTTTAAATTTCAGAGTAAAGGCACATCAATTACCTAAGCATTATGCATTTAGACTTACAAATAAAAGTCTTATAACAAATAATAAAAACATTTATTACAGTGGAAAGAATGCCTTAAACAAAATGTAATTAATCTTCACAGAAGCTAACTAACTTTGCCCAGTTTTTAAAAAAAATATCTTCTCTACATATTCGAGCTATTATCATTTTTTCTATCTACGGTATATATATATATATATATATATATATATATATATATATATATATATATACACACACACATATATATATATATATATATATATATATATAGGCACTGTTGTCACACTGTATAACATAGTTCAAATGTACTTTTCAAACCAAAGTGACAACAACATTCAACCTTGTGCTTTCGAAATAGGATTACATCACTGACACAATTCAACAAAAACATTTAACGCCGTATCATTATGACGTCAAACTACTGCGCGTAATTTAAGTGAGGTTATCAGCACTCGAGAAATATTATCAAGTCTAGAAAGGATATTATTATCATATTAGCGTATCACTTTTACTTTTAATTATTTTATTGTGACTCGTTAATTCCCCAGCAAGCCTTTAAAACCACGTTCTTTTGGAACAGAACAATTCATCACTTACCGCAAATAGCAACGTAAACTTGAAGGAATGGATTAAAATAACGGGAACGATCTTATCCCTAGTCATCCCTGGACTCTCGAGCGCGCGCTGTTGAGATCTGAGGAGGATCACAGCTCCTCCCCTCTCATACAACAGTGTCCTTCAAAGACCTTCCAACCCACTTCACAAATAAACTTATCGATTTCGTCTCCTGGTCAAGGAGCTACCTGACGGCATGCCATTTTACACAAGGCTGTTGCAATACTGTGTATTAATAATAATACTATTAGAATTGTCATAAAAAGATGGTGTTATTATTTTGTTTTATTAACATGTTTGGAGCTCTGTTCTACAAACAGTAGCTGTAATATGGAATAAAATTAATTAAAACTAAATCTGAAACAGTTCCAGTCCTCTAATCTAATTGGAGAAGCAAGTTTCAAGTGCTGAAGATAAATACTTACTGTAGTCTACTGTAGACACTTTCCTATCCCATAAGGCCATGCGAGCTTAGAAGTTATCAAATTTGGCATAGATTTCCACAAAACTGCAATGTCAGTTGTTCATAAAATTCTACATATCCCCGGCAAAGTGTTTCTTTATTAAATAATTTGGCTACTTTGATCATGACTTCATCTACAGTATGATTGTAGTATGCTCAGGTCCGTTTAACACGATTGTGACCAAAAATATGCACAGAAAATGTGGAAAAGTCTGCAGATTCCATCAGGGCATGGTTGGAGGTCCTGTGCCAAGAAAGTTGTTCCTTGTGGTTACTGTAAACCTATTTGTTTAACAACACCAGAGTAAAAAATTTTTTCATGGTTGTTGTTAGTCTGTCATAGGTCAGAGAACAAACAGCTCAAAGGGCAATGCCAGCGTGGCGGATGTAGTATTTATATTATATACCAGCCCACCTGCAGAACGTGAATTCATCAAAGGTTGAAAAATAAGTTCTATTCAGTACATATTAGGACAGAATGGGAATTCGGATACAGCCAATATTTTCATTAGAGGAGCAATAATAGACAAAACAAATGGCAATATTGTGTTTAAAAGGTTAGTTAGATCTACTCGATATCAACTTGTTTATCAAAATGTTTTATATTAGCAGTATCTCACTAGCAATAACACATGCCGTTGTACTGAATAGGTGAT
The DNA here is from genome assembly GCF_019703515.2 of Myxocyprinus asiaticus. Lineage (NCBI taxonomy): Eukaryota > Metazoa > Chordata > Actinopteri > Cypriniformes > Catostomidae > Myxocyprinus > Myxocyprinus asiaticus. The sequence goes on along the minus strand of NC_059344.1, from coordinate 13,873,939 downwards.
TCAGGGGTAAGTACGAGGCCACACAACTGTGCTGATATTCAGTACAATAGCACTCTAGCTTTGATCATGCTTGAATAAATCCATAAACAAATAATCACTTTCAGAAATAAATACAGAAATAAATAAATAAATAAAGCCATCAATACAAAAATATGAAATTAAATAAATGGTTGTAAGAATAAAAAAATAAAAAAAAAGGGCAAAACTCAAATGCAAAACTGATAATTGAATTTCATTTATTTATTTGCAGGTTTGGTCCTCCATACTTATATATATATATATATATATATATATATATATATATATATTATATTTGTTGAAATTATAATTAACCAATATGATTAAATGCTGTAAAAGTATTGTTCATTGTTAGTTCATGTTAACAATGGAACCTTATTATAAAGCGTTACTTACTGTTGCCTAGAAGTGCACAACATAACGAAATTTAAAAAGCAAACGAAAATTCACAACACAAATAAATTAAGCCACAACACAAAGAAATTAAGCCACAACACAAATAAATTAAGCTACAACACAAATAAATTAAGCCACAACACAAAAAAATTAAGCTACAACACAAATAAATTAAGCCACAACACAAATAAATTTGTTATGTTGCCTGGAGGCCGTTGTTAGTGTATTACAACCTTATTTTAAAGTTGCCTGGAGGCAACACCATACCATACAGAGTTACAATACACAGGAATTACAATACTCAGCTACACATGCACAAATGTCTTTGCCAAAATGTATTTAGTTAAATTAAAATCATAACATAATCAAAACATAAATCTACTTTACTCACATTGGGAATGTCTTAACGTCTCCTGTCCTCCTCGTGTAAGCATGTAATACTGCCAAAAAAAGAAAAAAACCTAAACATTATTCACCAGGTTGACGTTGCCCCCTAGCGGCAGGGAGCATTTCTGTTGTGTTGTGGCTTAATTTCGTTGTGTTGTGGCTTAATTTCATTGTGTTGTGGCTTAATTTATTTGTAATTTATTTGTGTTGTGGCTTAATTTCATTGTATTGTGCCTTAATTTCATTGTGTTGTGGCTTAATTTATTTGTGTTGTGGTTTAATTAATTTGTGTTGTGGCTTAATTTATTTGTGTTGTGGTTGTGGCTTAATTTATTTGTGTTGTGGTTTAATTTATTTGTGTTGTGGTTTAATTAATTTGTGTTGTGGCTTAATTTATTTTTGATGTGGCTTAATTTATTTGTGTTGTGGTTGTGGCTTAATTTATTTGTGTTGTGGTTTAATTTCATTGTGTTGTGGCTTAATTTATTTGTGATGTGGTTTAATTTCATTGTGTTGTGGCTTAATTTATTTGTGATGTGGTTTAATTTCATTGTGTTGTGGTTTAATTTATTTGTGATGTGGTTTAATTTCATTGTGTCATGGCTTAATTTATTTGTGATGTGGTTTAATTTCATTGTGTTGTGGTTTAATTTCATTGTGTTGTGGCTTAATTTATTTGTGATGTGGTTTAATTTCATTGTGTTGTGGCTTAATTTATTTGTGTTGTGGTTTAATTTCATTGTGTTGTGGCTTAATTTATTTGTGTTGTGGTTTAATTTCATTGTGTTGTGGCTTAATTTATTTGTGATGTGGTTTAATTTCATTGTGTTGTGGCTTAATTTATTTGTGTTGTGGTTTAATTTCATTGTGTTGTGGCTTAATTTATTTGTGATGTGGTTTAATTTCATTGTGTTGTGGCTTAATTTATTTGTGTTGTGGTTTAATTTATTTGTATTGTGGCTTAATTTATTTGTGTCGTGGTTTAATTAATTTGTGTTGTGGTTTAATTTTGTTGTGTTTTGGTTTAATTTCGTTGTGTTGTGGCTTAATTTATTTGTGATGTGACTTAATTTATTTGTGTTGTGGCTTCATTTATTTGTGTTGTGCTTAATTTATTTGTGTTGTGTCTTAATTTAGTTGTGATGTGGTTTAATTTATTTGTGTTTTGGTTTAATTCATTTGTGTTGTGGCTTCATTTATTTGTGATGTGACTTAATTTATTTGTGTTTTGGCTTAATTTATTTGTGTTGTGGCTTCATTTATTTGTGTTGTGGCTTCATTTATTTGTGATGTGACTTCATTTATTTGTGTTGTGGCTTAATTTAGTTGTGATGTGGTTTCATTTATTTGTGTTGTGGCTTCATTTATTTGTGTTGTGGCTTAATTTATTTGTGATGTGACTTAATTTATTTGTGTTTTGGCTTAATTTATTTGTGTTGTGGCTTCATTTATTTGTGTTGTGGCTTCATTTATTTGTGATGTGACTTAATTTAGTTGTGATGTGGTTTCATTTATTTGTGTTGTGGCTTCATTTATTTGTGTTGTGGCTTAATTTAGTTGTGATGTGGTTTCATTTATTTGTGTTGTGGCTTCATTTATTTGTGTTGTGGCTTCATTTATTTGTGTTATGGCTTAATTTAGTTGTAATGTGGTTTAATTTATTTGTGTTGTGGCTTCATTTATTTGTGATGTGACTTCATTTATTTATGTTGTGGCTTAATTTAGTTGTAATGTGGTTTAATTCATTTGTGTTGTGGCTTCATTTATTTGTGTTGTGAATTAACTTCGTTGTCTTGTGAGTTAATTTTGTTGTGTTGTAGCTTGATTTCTTTGTGTTGTGGCTTAATTTCTTTGTGTTATTAACTTTTGTTTGCTTTGTAAATTTTGTTGTGTTGTGCACCCCTGGGCCACCGAAGGTTACTGAGTTAAGCACCACAAAAACAGCAATTCAAATCACACTACAGGATTCAATTACATAAATTGTATCATTACAAATAACAGTCATATTGTTTGTTGTTTCTTGTTTTAAGTTTGCAGGATATGAGTGATAAATAAATGTTTATTCATGTGTGTACAAAATTAATCATATAATTTTTTTTTTTAAATGTACCATATATTAATTACATCATATACTTAATATGTAAAATTACCTTATAATTTAATAGATCATATGTTGCTGTTGTAACATGTGGCCTTAATGGTATTTTATTAAAAATACAATTATTTCTGTTTCATTGTAGAAAACTAAATCTCTTTTTGTTTCAGAAACGTTTGGTGAGAAGATGAACAGCAAGCAGGAGAGACATCTGTTGGCCTGCCACAGGGAATATTGTGTCTGAGACAGGAAAATGTATTACAATAAATGTTTCATTCAGTGTGATTTATGAGATGTCTGAGGACAGTGGCCTGGATGTTACAGTCTCAGTGATGTCAGAGAAGCTTTTCTGCAGACTGTAGAATATATATATATAAAGAATAGCATAAAAAAAGAAACAAATCACACAGACTACTAATGAAATCACACAATTCTTAATTAGTGAGGTAATAAGTAATGTACAAGTCTCATTTTCCAGCAGCTTAAAGTTTCGAAGGTCCAAAATGGTATTTGGCTGACTTAAAGAGATGGTTCACTCAAATATTAACATTCTCTCATCATTAACTCACCCTCACACCATCCCAGACACAAAAAGCACATGTAGAGGTGTCAAACTCAGTTCCTGGAGGGCCACTGCTCTGCAGAGTTAGTTCCAGCCCTGCTCCAAAATGCCTCCTTGTAATCTTCAAGCGCTCTTGAAGACCCTGATTAGCTGCTTCGGGTGTTTAATTAGGGTTGGAGCTAAACTCTGCTGGACTGTGGCCCTCCAGGAACCGAGTTTGACACCCAAGCATAAAAGTAATCCATTCGACTCCAGTGGTTTTAATCCATGACTTCTGAAGCAATATGATAGGTGTGGTTGAGAAACAGATCAATATTTAAGTCCTTTATTACTATAAATTCTCCTCCCTGCCCAGTAGGTGGCGATATGCATGAAACGAATCGCTAAAAACAAAAGACGAATGTGAAAGTGTAGATTTATAGTAAAAAAAAAAAAAAAAAGACTTAAATATTCATCTGTTTCTCATCCACGTCAATCATATCTCTTCTGAAGACATGGATTTAACAACTGGAGTCCTATGGATTACTTTTATGTGATTTGTGATTCTTCAAAGTTAAAGCCATCATTCATTTTCATTGTATGGATCTAAAATCTGTTTTGCTTTCTGCAGACAAAAGAAAGTCATACACAGCTGGGATGGCATGAGGGTGAGTAAATGAGAGATTTCTTTGTTTTTTTTGGTTGAACTATACCTTTAAATTTTTTAGATGATGTATATGGCACCAAGAAACATTCTTACCTAAGATGGGTTGCAAAAACAGCCAAATTGTTTTAAGGAAGAGAAAATCTGCTTATCACAGGCCGTATAAACTCTGACCCACCTCAGTGTTTAGTATCAGAAGTGGTTCTGATGTGACTTGCAAGTTTCGAGCCTGTGATAGTTTGCAAATGTGATTCCTTTTGTTACGTCACCAAGGGGTAGGACGCAACAAAGTAAAGGGAGGTGTGCTCCCCGCACAACCGTCAAACTAAAAAACCATTTACAAGATCATAGATCCGATATTTGTTTTTATTGGAAGTAGATACAGTATTAAAGATGTAAAAAAAATATGCAGCAGGTATTTGGGCTTCAGGGTGACCCCTGGCCCAAAATAACAAACTAAACAACCTAGAAAGAAAAGGAGAAAATAACCACCTTTCCGTGTTATATGTGACACATTAGATTCAGCTTCTGTGCCACCTTTGCAGAATAAAGATGTCTTAATTTCATGAACTTTTCCAAATTCAAAATGGCACTTCATTTGGATTCAATTTGTGCATGAACTTGAATTAATGACACACAACACACTTTTTAAACATTGTTGTTATTGGCAAACATCAGACATTTGAACAAGAAAGAGCACAATCATTTAGTTAGAAGTCTCAAAACGAGACAAAAAGGGCAATGTACAAAGTGTAGCTGAACAAACAAACTCTATTCTGCTATTCCTAGACAGCAAAAGATCTGGTGATTATGTATGATGAAACTATTAACAGTAACAATAATACTTTAACTTCAATATATCATCATCTTGCAGATCCACTTAAAAGGACAATATTGAAAGTTGAATGTTGGTAGCTTGTAGCAGTCTATGGCACCATGGCTAATAGTTGTAGTGTAGTAGTTAGCTAATCTCCCAAAGAACAATTCATGTCACGGTCTTGTGAAAATATTCTCCTCTACAAATATAAAAATATTTGGGAACTATTCCTTGAAGTTGCCTTCATTTAGAACAATCAATTGCAAGTTTTCCACACAAGTCAATTGGCACTTTTGAACATTTCATAGACAGCTCCACACAGGACCCATAACTTATGGGATAAAAATAGACACATGGTTTTCTTTTTACACAGTGCTTATTTAATCCTGGTCACTTTCAACAACACACACACTTGTTTATGAGCCTCGTTTAGTGGGCTTTGTTATAAAAGTCGCCTTTAAAGGGAAGTATTGGGTCATGGTTAAAAACAACAGCTAAAATGCAGATATAGATTTGTAATTCTTCAACAGTCCCTTTAGTACGGTTTGGACTTAATTTAGGAACAAACATTTCACTCTGTAGTAACATAAATGAAATGACTGAAAAATGTGGTCCATTTTCAATAAAGAGCTCTGAATAAATATACTCTCTTTCATTCTTTGAAATGGAAACTGAAAACTCTTTGTCCATATCTCAAAACTCAAGCACATTAATATTATTGATAATGTAAACAATATGACTTTCTCAAGAAAACTTCTTCAATTACAGCCTGAATGTTTTACATACTTTCATTAAGAACAATCTAATCTGTATTTCTGATATTCTTCAGTTTATATACCTACAACATTTCTGGGTAAACAATTCTTTATTGTTTGAATAGGTCTGGTTCTTCTCATTCAACATTCATTTCTGTACTCTAATCAGTTTTGCGCTGACTGCTGGCTTTGTAAATAAAGGATTTAACATGCTGATATGTGGCTGTCTTAAACATCTTCAGGACTTTGAGCTGCCAAATATTTATTGTTTAGTGAGGCCTGATGCACAGATATGTACAGCTATGGAGACCACTGCAAAATTATCAGTTTCTACAATTTATAGGTATGTGTTTGAGTAAAATGAACATTTTTGTTTTATTCTATAAAGTACTGACAACAATTCTCCCACATTCAAAATAAAAATACTGTAATTTAGAGCATTTATTTGCAGAAAAGGACAACTGGTCAAAATAACAAAAGATGCAGTGTTTTCAGACCTTGAATAATGCAAAGAAAACAAGTTCATATTCATTTTTAAACAACACAATACTAATGTTTTAACTTGGGAAGAGTTCAGAAATCAATATTTGGTGGAATAACCCTGATTTTCAATCACAACTTTCTTGCATCTTGGCATGCTCCCTACCAGTCTTTCACATTGCTGTTGGGTGACTTTATGCCACTCCTGGTGCAAAAATTCAAGCAGCTCAGCTTTGTTTGATGGCTTGTAGCCATCCATCTTCCTCTTGATCACATTCCAGAGGTTTTCAATGGGGTTCAGGTCTGGAGATTGGGCTGGCTATGACAGGGTCTTGATCCGGTGGTCCTCCATCCACACCTTGATTGATCTGGCTGTGTGACATGGAGCATTGTCCTGCTGGAAAAACCAATCCTCAGAGTTGGGGAACATTGTCAGAGCAGAAGGAAGCAAGTTTTCTTCCAGGATAACCTTGTACGTGGCTTGATTCATGCGTCCTTCACAAAGACGAATCTGCCTGATTCCAGCCTTGTTGGAGCACCCCCAGATCATCACCGATCCTCCACCTGGTCATCTAATGGTTAGACGGAGACTAGAAGAGACCTTCAAGCCACAGTGTCTCACATCTAATGTGAAATTTGGTGGAGGATCGGTGATGATCTGGGGGTGCTTCAGCAAGGCTGGAATCGGGCAGATTCGTCTTTGTGAAGGACACATGAATCAAGCCACGTACAAGGTTATCCTGGAAGACAACTTGCTTCCTTCTGCTCTGACAATGTTCCCCAACTCTGAGGATTGGTTTTTCCAGCAGGACAATGCTCCATGCCACACAGCCAGGTCAATCAAGGTGTGGATGAATGACCACCAGATCAAGACCCTGTCATGGCCAGCCCAATCTCCAGACCTGAACCTCCTTGAAAACCTCTGGAATGTGATCAAGAGGAAGATGTATGGCCACAAGCCATCAAACCAAGCTGAGCTGCTTTAATTTTTGCACCAGAAGTGGCATAAAGTCACCCAACAGCAATGTGAAAGACTGGTAGAGAGCATGCCAAGACGCATGAAAGCTGTGATTGAAAATCAGGGTTATTCCACCAAATAATGATTTCTGAAATCTTTCTAAGTTAAAACATTAGTATTTTGTTGTTTAAAAATGAATATGAACTTGTTTTCTTTGCATTATTCGAGGTCTGAAAACACTGCATCTTTTTTGTTATTCTGACCAGTTGTCATTTTCTGCAAATAAATGCTCTAAATTACAGTATTTTTATTTGGAAGAAATGTTGTCAGTACTTTATAGAATAAAACAAAAATGTTAATTTTACTCAAACACATACCTATAAATAGTAAATCCAGAGAAACTGATATTTTTGCATTGGTCTCTTAATTTTTTCCAGAGCTGTATTAGTTCAACAGAAAGTCTCTTGCAGTATACTACACATCCGTGACTATGAAAGCACCATGAGAAGTGATGTGAGGTTAGCGGATGAGAGATGTCAGCCCTGCAGGTCAAACGTCCTCAGACACTGGCTTGAGCAGCAGTATGCTACAAAACTCACAGTGGTTCTGTTTACACAAGAGTAAAAAGAGAGCGAGTGAGAAAAACTGTAAGTATGCTTTTAATGAGAGACGTCAAGAGAGGGAAAATAAAACACAAATTAATAACAAATGACTGATTATCAAAAACACAGAGGTGGAGAGCAACCTACTGCACAACTTTTCTATGGTTAGTGAACCACTAAAACCCCTTTTCAACTAGCTTACTGTAAGAGAATGATAAAAGAATGTTAATTAACTTTCATATCAGCTGAGATCTCAATATATTAACATTAAAATTTGTGCATGTAAAGAGACATTGTTTTACTTCCACAAAAATATGTGTTCCTATTAGGCAGCTCCATGCAGTGATATTGAAATAGTCTGGGTTTTCTGGTATGCTTTCACAAATACACACACAATGGCTAACTTGTTGACCCCAAGAGTGAAAAGGAAGAATGTAAAAGGAGGAAAACAAGGCAAATAGAACAAAATTCTCTAACATTTTCTTCAATCTTAAAGGGTTAGTTCAACAAAAAAAGAACATTATCTCATCATTTACTCGCCCTCATGCCATCCCAGATGTGTAAGACTTTCTTTCTTCTGCAGAACACAAACAAAGATTTTTAGAAGATTATTTTAGCTCTGTAGGTCCATACAATGCATGCGGATGGTGATCAGCACTTTAAGCTCCAAAATGCACAATCATAGTAAAAGTAATCCATACGACTCCAGTAGTTAAATTAATGTTTTCTAAAGTGATATTATAGCTTTGGGGGAGAAACAGATCAATATTTAAGTCCTTTTCACTATAATTGTTTACTTCTGGTCGCTCTCCAATGTGCGTCCATGAGGGGATCCAGTTCATGCTGCCGTAAGAGCGGCAGCTCGATTTGTTTACAAGAGAACACGGTTCACAAACTTCATTGGTTTTGCTTTAATTTGAACATGCCAGCACACTTACGTCTCGTAGTGAACTGGATCCCCTCATGGACACCCTTTGTAGAGCGATTGGAAGTAACAATTATAGTGAAAAGGACTTGAATATTGATCTGTTTCTCACCCAAAGCGATCATATTGCTTTAGAAGATATTAATCTAACCACTGGAGTCTTTTAAGGATTATTTATGGACAATGGATTACTTTTACTACGATTGTCTGTGCTTTTTGGAGCTTTAAAGTGCTGATCACCATTCACTTGCATTGTGAGGACCTACAGAGCTGACATATTCATCTGAAAATCTTCATTTGTTTTCTGCAGAGGAAAGAACATCATACATATCTGGGATGGCATGAGGGTGAGTAAATGAGGAGACAATTTTTCTTTTTGAGTGAATTATCCCTTTAAACGAATGGCAGCTGCCATTTGTGCGAGACTGTAATGAGTGTGTTATTGTATGCTGTGATTTCAGGGTCAGAATGAGCCACTTTCTATCTTTTCTTATTGTCTTTTTCTCTCTTTGTCACTTACAAACACACACGCTCTTCCAACACAACATTCATCTCCAAACAGCAGGTGAACACTCCATTAGATCTCTTAATGCATGTGAAGTAGCTGAGAGCTGCAGCTGAGCAGGCTGATTGGGTTATGCTGGGAGATGCTGATACCAAAGCACAGTGTTGCGTTACAGATGGGGCATAACAGGCAGTGGAGTAAACACAGCTCGTTTCCACACGCTCAACATTTCAACCAATCAAATGAGAAGGAAGATGAGCAGATAAAGGAAGTGAGGTGGATTAGAGAAAACAGGCATGGAAAAGAGAGAGTGAGTGAGAGAGTCTGTAAATGAAGGGATGAACAAATGAATAAGAGCCTAAATGAATACGTGTATGACTGAGTGAGTTAATGAGTGAATAAGAGAAAACCACAGGACGACTGAATGAATAAGTGAATATGAGAAAGAGAGAGAGGGAAAATGAATGAATGAGTGAAGTGAGTGAGAGTTAGTAAAAGAGAATGAAAAAGTGAGAGAGTGAAATAATGAATGAATGAATGAAGGCGTGAATGTGTTAGTAAATACTAGTGAGAAAAAAGTGAATGACTACATTTGTGAGTGAGTGAGTGAGTGAATGAGTGAGTGAATGATTAAGCGAGTGAAGAAATTAATGACAGATTAAGTGAGAAAATGAATGAATAAATAAATGAGTGAAAAGGTGAATAAGGGAGTGCAGTTAGAGTGAAGGAATGAGTACATGAGAAAGTGAATGAATGAGCGAGTGAAAGGATGAATTATGAAGTGAATAGTGAGGGAGTGAAAGAATGAGTGAGAAAGTGAATTAATGAGAATGTAGGAATGAACCAGTGAGGGAGTGAATAAATGAGCATGGAAGTAAATGAATTAGGCAATGAATGAGAATAATGACAGAGCATAAATGAGTGAGAGTGAAGGAATAAATGAGTGAGGGAGTGAATGAGTGTGGGAATGAATGAATGGGTGAAGGAGAAAGTGAATGAATGTGTGGAAGGGTGAATGAATGAGGGAATGAATAAATTAGTGAAAGAGAAAGTGAAAGTTAATGAATGAGACAATGAGTAAAAGGGTGAATGAGGGAGTGAGTAGTGAGGGAGTAAATGAATAAATGAGAAAGTAAATGAATGAGAGTGAGAGAATGAATCAGTGAGGAAGTGAATGAGTAAGTGAATAGTTAATTAATGAGAGAAAGTCAATGAGTGAGAGTGAAGGAAAATAATCTGTGAAGGAGTGAATGTATGAATGAGAGTAAAAAAATGAGCGAGGGAGGGAATTAATAAATGAGTGAATGAATGAGTGAAAGAATGAACGAGTGAGGGAGTAAATGGTAAAGGAATAATCAAATGAGGGCATGAATGTGTGACTTTGAACAGTGAGTGGAAAAGTGAATGAGTGTGTTTGTGAGTGAGTGAATGATTAAGTGAGTAAGTGAGTGAAGGAATGAAGGAGCGATTGAGAAAAGTAATGAGAGGGTAAAAAGGTGAGTAGTGAGGGAGTGAATAAATGAATGAGTGAGGGAGAAAGTGAATGTGTGAGGGAATAAATGAATTGGGCAATGAATACATGACTGAGTGAGAAAGTGAATGAATGAATGAGGCAATGAGCAAGTGAAAGGGTGAATTAGGGAGTGAGTAGTGAGGGAGTGAATTAATAAATTATAAAGTAAATTAATGAGTGAGAGCGAGCAAGAGAATGAATCAGTGAGGGAGTAAATAAATGAGTGAAATAGTGAATGAATGAGTGAGGAAGTTAAGGAAGGATTGAGCTAGGAAGAAACTGAATGAACGAGTGGAAGTGAAGTAATTAATCAGTGAGGGAGTGAATAAATGAATGAGTGAGAGAGTAGGAATGAATGAGTGGGGGAATGAATGGATGGTGAGAGAGAAAGTAAATGAATGGGTGAGGGGTGAATAAATGAATGAATAAGGGAATTAATGAATGAGTGAGGGAGTAAATGAATAATGGAATGAATGAATGAATGTGTGAGGGAGTGAATTAATGAGGTAATGAACACATGATTGAATGAGTGAGAGAAAGTGAATGAATGAATAAGTGAAGGACTGAATGAGTGAGGGAGTGAATGATTGATGGAATTAATGTATGGGTGAGAGAAAGTAAATGAATAAGAGTTAATGAATGAGTGAGTGAGAGAATGTGACAGGTAGAGAGGGAAACAGAGCGAAGTGAAAGTAAACAAGGGCTTCAGAGTGAGTTTTTCGACATGCGAAAGAAATTAGAAAAATAAACATAAACAAGATGACGTTTTTGGTACATGAGCATGTAAATGACAGCATGAGTTAATCAATCTTAGTCAAGAGAGTAGGCAGCAAAGAGATGAAGAGGCAGAGTAAATGTGTGATATGATACAAGAGCATGCTCAGAGCAGTACCTCTTGTGCACTCCAGCGAGTGCGGTCTCTCTGAGAGGGAAGAGTTTGGGGTAGACGATGGTGAACATAGGCTGACTGCAGCGGTGACAGTGACCCAGAGGCCACTGGACCACATCCAGCAGACTCTTAGGCAACAGGAACTGCACATCTGCATGAAAAACCAAAGAACAATGATCATGAAGAGCTCAGACAAAGATCTTGGTGAGAGTTAAAACCCTTCAAGGGTTCATCCATGAGCTATTACTATTGGGCCCTTGAGCAAGACACTTAACTTTAGGTTACTCCGGGGAGATTGTCCCTTTAATATGTCTACTGCAAATCTCTTGGGCAAAAACCTAAGCTAAATGATAAAATAGTAATAACTATAATAATAATAATAATTTATTACCCATGCTCATAAACCTAGTGAACTTTTCAGCATTGAATGAAAACACTAATCAACATTTCCCTTAACACAATCCACCATCGTGAATGCATTTTCGGAAGAACACATGGAAAGCTGTCTTAGAATCTGGCCAAAATAAGATATTTTAGAAGGCTGAATAGCCTTCGTGTGAAGGAGTACACCTATTATACTTTAAAATGCACTGGAGGCAGCTCACAGGCTTTTGTAACAGAGCCTAAATCTTAGGCACTAGCACCATGTAACCCGATACATTGTTGTAGGTTTGTTTGAGACTCTTACCTGTACTGGTTCTGTTATGGGCCGCATGCAGGACTCTGCACGCCAGCTCTTCCAGAGGTAATACACAGTCAGTCTCGGAGCATATGGCCTTCACTTCAGAGGGGAGAGGAACGGTCACATCTCCCAGAGTCAAAGAGAGCTGCTTCACGTCAGAGATCTCAGTTGCTAGACCGCATCTGTGCACAAGCATTTTTGTTTGAGGCATACAGCAGCAAATAAATGAGATATCATTGAGCAAAACCATATTATCTGCTTTAAATGCAGTGTTATATCTTAGAATTAACCAGTGCATTATCATTATTTATGGACAAAAATTCTGACCACACGCACATACAAGTCTACACGCACAGTGAGTGTATTAACATTATGTTCTACGTGTGTGGTCATGTAAACACACTAATCAGCTTTCCTTTATTTGTGTAAGATCATTAACGGCGTAAGAATAAACCGATCAACACGGGTAGATTTTTGCCCATTACGCCAATTTCGTGTTGCATGCAAATACCATAACTGGCATTCTTACCGGCTCATCCAATGTACACGCATGTTGAGCGCATGCCTCTTCACGGCTGGACGTCAAATGTGGGGAATAACGCGATTATTTCAAATGTCATGATTTTTGGTAGTTATCAGCGTATTGGTGTGCATGAAAATGAGCTCATTGTGTGCCTTTTGCTCCATTGTTTGAATTAGCTACCGGCTAATATCTTGTAAAAACTAACCAAACTGTGACTGGTCATTTATCATGTCAGCTAGACAACCCCTTCCTCTTTAAGGATCTTAGATTGATTAAAATGGCAATAATCAAAAGTGAGGCTTATGCTTCATGTTTTCAATTTTTAAACTTTGGATTCTGGAGTCTGATAGCACATTACAACAAGAAGAAAGAACTCACCCACTGCAGCCAATGACTTTGTTATAAAGATACGACGGGAGACCCTTCAGGTGAGCGTTGTTGTCCACAAAGACAAACTGCAACTCCATGGAGCGCCCCATATCTGACAGAAACAAATGATTCTTCAGTATATGTTCCCATGATTAAAGATGCCCCCATGATCTCAATACCCTCAATGTCATTCAAATCCTGCCCAACATAAATGTCAGATAATTCCCCTGGAATGCCCCTCTGATGTCTCAATGCTGCCATAAACATTATCCATGTGCCCACTTATGTTATGTGGTGTAACAATCTGAAGTTGACATGAAGTTGACATGCACATCTGTCTGAAGGAATACAACATGCTCCTCAACTTTACAACATATGATTGTCTCAAATAATTACAAACCCAGCTCCTAACTCCTCCTACTCCAAACATAGATCCCCAAATTCAAACCCTAAATATTAACCCCAACCAGGGTCATTTTGACCATCAGGAAAGACAACAAATTAATAATAAATAAAAAATACCCAATAAAAAAAAACAAATCCCCTTTCAAATATACTACTAGTGTACAATAAAAAATAAAAAATGGCCCTGATTCATTCCTGAGAAACAGAAAGGAGTTTTTGCACTCTGGAGTTCCTGAAAAACAGATATGTTATATGAATACTAGTTAACAGAATATGGCTTCTGTTAACTTTACAACCATAATTTTATTCTTTCTTTCAAACGAGAATAAAGAATAAAGAATGTGTGTGTGTGTCTGCTCACCCAGAGGCAGTGAGGTCAGGCAGTTGGCGGCCATGGAGAGCTCATTGAGGTCAGGCAGCAGGCAGAGCTGGCGAGGAAGGCAGTGCAGGAGGTTGCGGTCTGCCGTCAGGCACTGCAGGGACAGACACCTGTGCAGACGCTCTGGCAGAGTCCTCAGGAAGTTCATGGAAACATCGAGAGTCTCCAGCTCTCTCAGATCTCCCAGCTCTACCAGCACAAGCAAGTCATTTTTAAAAAAAGAACCATGATTACATACGTGACATACAGTATGTATGGGTGAGGCTTTGAAACACAATAAAACTATCCATGCTAGTTAAATCATGTTAGAAAGTGTCTGAACAAGGCATTGTAAAACACTTGAACATGTTTTGAACACTTTCTGTACGATAAATTAAAGCCAGTCTCAGCTTCAGACGAAACGTTAACCAATTTACATGGAAAAGCTCAATAAAAGAAAGACAAAAGATGACTTTGCTCAAGTGTTTTGGAACAAAGTGTTTTAAAGAGTGTCAAAGGGCTTAGTAAGGGTTGTAACAATTCATTCGTTTTCTCGATGCATCGATTAGTAATCCTGCCGATTCATATGCATCCATCTTGAAATATGATTTTTGAATCAAGAATCGTTAGTGTTTGTCAAAAATCGATTTAGACCGTTAAAATACGAATGAATCGTGATTCAGTAAATTAGATACAATATTTTAGAATATATAAATATTTATTAGTTTCAGTACATGTGATTTAAATGAGACATGTGTGGCTTCATTCTATAGCACATCCCAAAAACTGCCCTCGTAATGAATTATTATTAGTTGATGTTGATGGAATTTTTGGGGTAAGACGTATACATTCTCAGACTTAAGAATTTGTAGGCTATTAATTAAATTAATATATTGACATTTTGACAAATGAATAAGACACAGTTTACGTTTTAAATTGATAGAAAAATGATGCCCTCATAAAAGTCAAAAATGCCCCTGAAAATCAAATACATGGGGCAAATATTGACCATAAATGTAAAAGTAAATTTTTGACACTGGAACACCATTGAAATAAAGTGATTTAATTGTGAGGTCAATTATAAAGCCACCATTTTCTATACGATAAAATATTGCCATTTTACTGGTATCATTGTTTAGTTGGGGACTTGGTGTGCAGAAAACTTTTAAATTGAAGTCATCAATACGATTGCTTTTCTCTTTTCTTTGAAACTGAATGTAGTCAGATCATGTTACTTTAATGTTGTAATATTTGGATTCGTTTATTGATTCAGGGTCCCCACAGTCATAGAAAACCTGGAAATATCTGGGAATTTTAAAATTGTGGTTTCAAAGCCTGGAAAAGTAATTCAAATTAATAAATACTTTTATAGTGAAAAATGGAATATGGAATTCTTTTCTAGCTACGTTCAGCTCAGAAATATTTTATTGGCACATTGTACTCTTGTACTATTATTGTATTCCAAGTAACCTGTATGTACATGTATTTAATGTGTTTTCTTTCGAGTTACTTTTGGTGAAATAAGCAATCTTAAGTAGTTTTTCTTACTTAAGATACATTAGGGGAAGTATTCAAAGGTGCTGTAAGCATTTGTTTTCATGGAAAGTTATGCAGAAAATGTTCCAACTCCCTGAAAGATATTCATGAAATAAGTGTCATAAGATATCTTACCTGTCTCTGTGACAGCACTAGACGCAAATAAAAATGTGTCCGTGGGCCACGGACAATGACGCTTTCAACCTGTCAATCATTTTGCGCGTTCTCATAGTATTGTAGTTGCAGCGAATTATTGAGGCTTACTGCCATTTTTAAGCCATGTTGTTCATAGCAGTTGTCTGTTGAGGGCACTATTTTGCTGCTGTTGTTTTAAACAACCATTTCTGCACGATGTCGGTCTCAATAAAGCTCATTGGTTATCTTTGGGGTGTGGGGTTTTGGAAAGAGGGGGCATGGCTAATTCAACGACTCAGTCTCGTGGAAGCAGAACAGCTGAAATCGCTTACAGCACCTTTAAAGAAAACTATAAATGCATTTTAAAAAAAATTTCTTGTGAACTGAATCATTTTGAATTTGCAAAAATCGTTTTTAAATCGAACTGAATAAATTGTATAAAACCCTTTGAATCGTGAATCGAATCAATTCGCTTTCAACCCAAAGATTCACACCGCTAGGCTTATTTACTAGAAAACTCCCCAGAGTTCACAATTCACTATTTCAGTTTAAATACATTACGCTCCTTCCATTTTAGATCAGTTTACCTTCATGGGTAGAAGGGTTTAAAGTTTCAGAGTAAAGACAGCAGAGTTATCTGGCTTCCTGCTCCTTTTTTGAGATCAATTCACCCAAAACTTTAACAGAACTCGCTTGCAGTAAGATTCTGTGAGTTCCAAGCATTTGTACGTTTCTGTGTATCATTAAAAATTGTTTTAGTTACAGTTTTTCAAATTAAGCATGTTGAAAGGCAACACAGTGAGCTTAAGAGGAAAATATATAACCAAGAGAGGTTAAAGGCTTGTGTTCTCATTTAGAAGCCAGGCTTACAAAAAAATCAAAGTCTTGGCTAAATGAAGTTCACCAATTGCATTGTCTACTGAAGTTTAAATGCTCCTGGTGATGTTGTTTCCTCATACTTAGCTGGTGAGCAAAGAAAGATGCTGTCAAAACTTGAAAGTGAATGTACCAGGAACTACTGTATATTCTGATGTGTTTGGTTCTATATTATATACAGATGTGTGTCAGCGTTCTCAATCCCAAACATCATCAAATCAGTTTGTTCTCCATTTACTTTTGATTATCTGCACAATATCTGGCTCCTGCACAAATTCACAATATGTGAGGAATCACATATTTTTTTCAAGGAAAAAAATGTCTCTCATTGAATGGAAGGAATCTCACCCACTCGCTTCTCTTCCATAGTCTCTGCACCCCTTCCCTCCACTAACCATTTCTCTTCACTTGACTTAATGAAGCTACAAATGCTCTTTGCTCAACTTTAAATTCTTGTCTTAATAGTGTCTGTCCTCTTTCCTCCAGGCCAGCACATGCCACACCCTCCAGCCCCTGGCTGTCAGAGACACTTCGTGTTCACTGAACCGAGCTGAGGGCTGTGGAGAGAAAGTGGCACAAGTCAAAATACCCTGCTGACCTGTGTAAGTATCAAATTACTTCTCTTTTTCTGCTAGAGCTTCTGCTGCTAAAATTGATTATTACTAGAACAAGATCAGTAACACTTCAGATTCCCATAAACTCTTCAACTTTCTCATCTCTTCTCTATCCTCCTCCACCACATCCTACTACTCTGACTGCTGATGACTTTGCCATGTTTTTTACTGACAAGTTAGTGAGCATCAGCAGCCAGTTCTCTACACCTAACACCCACAGCTACTCTCTTCCAACATCCATTCCTGTTTTCCTCTTTCTCTCCTCTCTCTGAGACTGAGGTCTTCAAAGAGCTTTTTTCTAACCATCCTACCACCTGTCCACTTGACCCTGTCCCCTCCCATCTTATGCAAGATGCCGATCTAACCCATACTCACACACATTATCAACGCATCTCTCACAACTGGAAACTTTCCCAATACATTCAAGGAGGCAGTAACCCCACTGTTTAAAAAACTAACACATAACCCCACAGTAGTCAACAACTACAGACCAGTCTCTCTACTACCCTTACTGTCTAAAACTACTGAGAGGGTTTGTGGCGGTGGGGGCATGGACGAGCATTCGTCCGGAGAGAGAGAAAGTGGTAAGGGTGCACACTCCTGAGCGCTATAATGTCTAACACCTGTTTCTGATAGCAGTAAGCACTGGGGAGAGCGATGACACAATGAGGCGGCGGGACAAACCCCCGCTATCGTGGAGCTGGCTTCGGCGGCAGGATTCCACACCTCCGGGGTACTGGGATGGGCTGCAGTGAAGGGACACAGGGGGAGGGGAGAGAGAGAGAGAGAGAGAGAGAGAGAGAGTGGGAGGGCTCTTCCGCCCTCTGATATGCCGACATATGGTCTTCCGCCACTTGGACGGCCTCCTCCAGTGACGCCGGGCAGTGGCGCTGGACCCACTCTGCCATTCCTTTTGGGAGACGACGGATAAGTTGCTCCAGCACCACGAGATGTAATATTGATGACTCCCTCGGCATCGCGGTCCTCAGCCAGCAGCCACTTCCAGCAGGCGTCCCGGAGCTGTTGAGTGAAGGCAAACGGGTGGCTGCGACCATCCGTCTTCATCAACCGGAAGAGTTGTCGGTATTTCTCCGGGCTGTGACCGACCCACTGCAGGATGGTCTTCCTCAGATCATCATACACCAGGAGACTTGCCACCGGTAGTTGTTTTGCCGCGAGTTGAGCTACCCCAGACAACAATGGGATGAGTCTGGCCACCCACTGGGGATGCAGCCAGGCCCAGATCTTGGCCGTCCTTTCGAAAAGATCTAGGAAGGCTTCGGGATAATCTTCTGCCCCCATCATCATAAGGGCAACCGGGGGCATGGGGGCTGCTGGGTCCGGGGTCACGGCCGGGGTTTTGTCCTGGTGTAGTAGGCTCCGGATCACGTGCCGGTCCTCTGCTTGAGCTTGGAGTACCTCCGGAATCGGCGATCCTGGTCCTGGCGTAGTTCAAGCAGGGCCTGATGTTGTGCATGTTTAAATTCTTGCCTTAATAGTGTCTGTCCTCTTTCCTCCAGGCCAGCACAGGGCCACTGCTATGCAGATGATACGCAGCTCTACCTGTCATTCCAGCCTGATGACCCTACTGTCTCAGCTCGTATCTCTGCCTGCCTCTCGGACATTTTGGCCTGGATGAAGGAACGACACCTTCAGCTCAACCTTGTCAAGACAGAACTCCTTGTGATCCCAGCCAACCCATCTGTTGACCACAACCTCACTATTCAACTTGGTTCAACTACACTAACACCAACCAGAACAGCCCGGAACCTGGGAGTGGTAGTAGATGACCAGCTTAATTTCACTGCACACATCTCATCAACTGCCTGGTCTTGCAGATTCTGGTCTTGCTTTACAACATCAGAAAAATCAAACCTTTCCTGTCGGAGTTTGCTACACAGCTTCTGGTCCAAGTTCTGGTCATTTCAAGGAGATCAGTAGTTACAGAAATCCTCAAATCAGCCCGTCTGGCACAACAATCATCCATGCGATTATCTAATAAACCAATCCTGTGGCAGCAGTGCAATGCATAAAATAATGCAGATACGGGTCAGGAGCTTCAGTTAATGTTCACATTCAACCATCAGAATGATGAAAAAATGTGATCTCAGTGATTTCGACCATGGCATGATTGTTGGTGCCAGATGGGCTGGTTTGAGTATTTCTGTAGCTGCTGATCTCCTGGGATTTCCATACACAACAGTCTCTAGAATTTACTCTGAATGGTGCCAAAAACAAAAAAACATCCAGTGAGCGGCAGTTCTGTGGATGGAAATGCCTTGTTGATGAGAGAGGTCAACAGAGAATGGTCAGACTGGTTCGAACTGACAAAGTCTATGGTAACTCAGATAACTGCACTGTACAATTGTGGTGAGAAGAATAGCATGTCAGAATGCTATTCTGAGATGTGGGTTGCCGCTGTTTTGGGGTCACGAGGGGGGCCTACACAATATTAGGCAGGCGGTTTTAATGTTGCGGCTGATCGGTGTATGTGGTGAACAAAAGCAAAGTCTCAGAGTATAATTTATTTACCAAAAAATCGAGTATATAACTAACAAGGAGAGTACCTGCACTTTTTTTCTTTTACTTCAAGCATTGCATGGATAAAACCACATCACATATACAAAATATATATGTTTGTGTTCTGCAGAAGAAAGAAAATCATACAGCTTTGAGACGGCATAAGGGTTATTTGTAAATGATGAGAGAATTATAATTTTTGGGTAAAAAAATAAAGGTTAGGTAATTGTCATTTCGAAAACTGTAAGACAACATTTAAAAGAAGTTCTCTCGTTTTCAGAAATGCACTTACAATAGAAGTCTATGGGACAATCGTTGTACATTTTGTTTCACAAAATGTTGTGTTTTTTACAATCTCTGGCATGAGTTGAAATTATTTTCTGTAGTGGAGCAGTGGTGGAGCAACAAAACAAAATACATAAATTTGTCAATTATTGGATCTTTTTCTGCATAGACTATTTATCACAATATTCGGTAGTAGTCCAATACATGCTCTACTTATTAATTTAGAGAGTAATGCTAGATGAAAGGCTAAAACATGATTGCATGATTCACCTTGTGGGAGAAATTTCAGCTGATTGTTGGCCAATCGCAGGTGTCGTAATGAGCGCAGTTGACCAATCTCTGGGCAGATGACTTGCAGAGCATTGTCACTCAGGTCCAGTGACTGCAGCTTCACCAGGTTGCCAATAGCTGCATTAACATGAAGACAAGAATGTCATCCTTCTAAATCAACCTCCTAAATAATCTACCTGAAATAAAAAAGTCTCAATGTGTAATTATGTTAAAATTACCTTGAGGAATAATAGCAATATTGTTCGAGTGCAGGTATCTGAATGAAAAAGATAGATTGTGCGATTAAGTTGAATAATAATGTTTATTTATTTATTTAAATCAGAAGTTAAAAAAAAAAAAAAAAAAACAGTGATTCTACCAAGCTCTTTACAGTCATACAGTGGCTTCAAAACGTATTTGGACATTTAAGCCAAACTTAAAAATGTCTGAATGTCGATGCATTAGACAACAAAATATCAAACTAACTGGCAGATCTGCAAACAAATGATGCTAGGCCTTTTCCTAGAAATAACTTCACTTTTGCCCCTTTCTTTTTTTTTTTTTTTTTTACAATGACTTGTTTTTTTTGTTTTTTTTAGTGGATGAATAAGGTCAGATCCCCGCAAGTTCACACTAGCAGAGAAACCACAGATGTAGTTCATCACATCCACTATGAACATGTTTCACGACATTTGACAGTGTCCAAATACTTTTTTTTTTGTATTCATTTTGAAAAGTATATCTATTGTTTTATCATTTAAAACCTGTATTTTATCTTTCTTAAATATAAATAACACCCATTTCTGAGTGTGGCTTAAGTTTCCAAAAATCTTTTGGGGCCACTGTACATAAAAAGTAGCTCATTTCAACATGGGGCATGTTGGTTAAAAAGAGATTACAACTAAAATCAGAGGGCCCTCTATTGGACAACAGCAATATTACAGTTGATCATTAAACCCAGAGCATATCTACAAACATTGACATCATGAACAATTAAAATTATTAAATTTAGAAATAAAAATAAACAATTAACATATATTAAAATAATTAATAAATTTATTCATGAAAAATGACATTATTAAATGTAAAATTATAAAATTGAAGTTATTCAATTTAAAATAAACAACTCACAATGTATTCATAAACTATGACATTTTTACATTTAAAATTAAACAATTACATTATTTTAAAATAAATATTAAAGTTATTCATGAACAAATAAAATATTATATTATTAAATAAAAAAAACAAATAAATTATTAGAACATCAACATTAAATGTATTCATGGACAACTGAAATAATACATTAAAAAAAATTAATTCAATTATTTTAAAATCAATATTAAATATATTCATGAACAATTACATTATTAAATTTAAAATAAAAACAAATAAATTATTATAATATCAACATTATATTTATTCATGGACAATAAAATTACTAAATTTAAAAATGAAAAATAAACAGCTAAATTATTTTAAAATCAATATTAAAGTTATTAATGAACAAATAAATTAATAAATTTGAAATTTAAAAATAAAAAATTCCATTATTTTAAAATGAAAATGAAAGTTATTCATGAACAATTAAATTAATAAATTAAAATTATAAATAAACAATTACATTATTTTAAAATCAATATTAAAGTTATCATGAACAATTAAATATATATATATATATATATATATAAACAAACAATTAAATTATTACAAAATCAACAAAGTTATTCTATACAATATACACTTTCAACACTTAAATTTGTGAGGAGTGTAACAAAGATAAATACTCACAATTCAATCAGGTTAGGAAGTTTCTGGGCAAGATTCTCAGGCTGTCAAGAAGAGAGCAGAATTAGGGTAAGTCAATTATTTACTGTTCCTACATGGAGTCTAAGCTCAGGTGGAAACCATTAGCATTGTGAGTGAGATCTCACCAGTGTTGTGAGCGAGTTTCTCTTCATGTAGAGTCTCTCTAAGAACTGCAGACCTTCATCTTTAAGAAGCTCGACAGGGAAATTGTTGAGGTTTCTATAGTTCAGGAAAAGATTCTTGTGCCGCTCTTGTTTGGCCATAAAGATCGTTTCATGGAGCTCTGAGGCCATGGCTGCGAGAGATATCTTTTGCTGATAGAGTTTTTCCTCTCTCAGCTTCTAATCTCCAGAACCTAAAAGATTTTTAATTTTTTTTTTTAATGTAGACTATTTTTTTTCCCATATTTTTATGGGTGATGGTGAACCTCACAAAATTATGTCTGGGTCATATTTCACCCCAAAATCAATTGAAAGAAATAAGATTATATTTTGCATGAAGCCTATTATTCGGACCATTAAGATTTTAGATAATTCCCCCATACCCAAGATTTAGACTGGGTACTTAAATGTTTTTAGGAAAGTCCTCCTAAAGTGTAAAAATGTGTTGCCGAGATTCATGGCATCTGATTCTAACCACATCTTCCTTGTTTTCCATTTAGATAAAAATGTCAAGTGTCTCAGTGGTAACAGCACTGTATCATGAAGATAAAAGGTCAAAAAATATGTAGAGAACATTTTTGTTGCCGTCATAAAAATAAGAAGTATAAGTCTATATAGTCTTTGAACATTAGCTGGTTGATGCAATAAGGCTTGCAATGGTCATTATTTTGAGAGTCCATCATTACCACACCCCAAACAACAACAACAACAACAACACATGAAGCTGCTCATTAACTAATATTGACTTCTAGTATGAAAACATTGTAATGACAGATCAAGCACTATAGGAGTAATGCATGCAATGCATGAAACAGAGATGTGTATCCACTAATAGCTCAAACCAGTTCACTGTACTGTCAGTCTGTTAAAAAACATACATGTAAATATAAACTGAAGTGGTGACAGTATTAATCTGATCATAACTGGTGGGCATCTCTCAAACTATTGCTTTCGAGACTAGACTGTGTGGACTGATTTAAGCAATACAGTGCGCGACAAATGTTTAGCATGCATGAATTACAACTTACATCACATCCCCGTTTAGCAATAAGAAATCGCTCTCGCGAAAATCCCTGGTGTTGTTTATGTACAGCGCTTCTGCTTCTTCTTCTGCTTCTTCGTCGTCGTTTAATGACGGTTGGCAAACCAGCAAAAGGTGCATTTCTGCCACCTACTGATCTGGAGTATGAAGCCTTGAAATTGGAAGAGGATATATATATATATATATATATATATATATATATATATATATATATATATATATATATATATATATATATATATATAGGTCATAGTTCATGACTAAAAGAGGCAATATAAATAATGAATGTAATAACTTTACATATCTTTAAATATAGTGATTTATATGTTCTTTTCTATTGAGCGGCACATGTCCCCCAGTCTAACCCTCAAAACTGCACTTAGAAATTAAACAACTAAATATTTTTTCATATTTTTAAAACACTTCATCCTAATGTACCTTTTCAAGTCCTATCTAAATTTAGCTGACAGGAGTTTTTCTGCCATTTAATTTTTTTTTTTAAGAATTTATTTATATAGAAAAGATGTTGTCCCCCATTTTTTTGTCGATACCGAAACGCAAACAAAAAAGTCTCTCTGGATTGATGCAACATTAGCCACAACCCAAACCATGTGACCAGGAAGACTCATAAGGCCTTCTTCCCTCCTGGAGCACATGGTGAGTAGATGTTCTTTAACATTTTGAAATAAATTTGTTGTAAAGTCAGAAAACCTGGATGTGTTTTTAAAAAGTGTCATTACCAAACTTCTTGTTACGCTTATAAAAACAAGATGTAATGTTTGAAAAAAATTATATGTGTTTTTTGTGACTTTATTCTGTTAAAAGCATTGATGTCCAGCATTCTGTTTTGCTCACATTTTAAGATAAAGGCAAGTTATTGTAGAATTGTCAAACCCGAAACAGTCAATACCGAAACACTTTTTGTCAGTACCGAACAAGCAATGCTGTTTTGGTATTGACATATTTGTTTTGGTAGTGAAATTCAGTTGTTAATTTTATGTATAATAATTCATAACATTTATATATGTAAATTTTTACTGATTGATACAGACAGAGAAACACAAGAGACATGCAAATATGCCAAAAAGTACAGCTGAGCACCTGCGCAAATATAGGCAGAGGATCAGGGATGACCCCATAAGATACCAGCAATACCTACAAAAAGATCGAGAAAGAAATTTAAGGCGCAATCAAGAGGGTAAATTTAAATACATAAAGGACTTGACTGAAAGGGAAAAGAGATACACTCGTGCGAAATGGAGAGCAAGTCAAAAACAGCATAGGTCACGGATGAAAGTACAGAAAGAGCTAGAGACCTTCTGTAGGGAAACAACTCCACCTGGTACATCATGTGAGGGTCAACGTACACCAGACCACAACATACCAGAACAGAGAAGGGCCAGAAGAAGGAGTCAGAATGCAAGGAAAATGAAACTGTTAGAGAGGGAGTTACAGTCCATGAAAAGAAGAGTTTTCAGATACAAGAAGAGATTACAAAGAATGAAGCCAGAGCAGTCAGTTAGTGAATCCCAAAAACCAAAACACAAAGACAACTGAAAAATATCAAAGTTCCCCATCATGTCAGGAAGTCTATCCTGTTGCACAATACACTCATTGACCATTTGAAACACAAGTATAGCTCTAAAAGCTTTAAAATCAAACATGTGTATGGTAGAGTCTTCTCAACTAAGATGCTGAAGAAGTACAGGAGAACAAGTAGGCATTTCACATCACCACTATAAGAAAAACTCAAAAAACACAAACCTTTCATTCGTATCAAGGAGAGGGTTGAATCTCAGTACAAAAGAAATGATGAGCACAGTGAGGATCTTGTCGAGGAGTTGAGATGACAATAGCTAGCTGTCTTCAGGGAAGAAACTATCATGCGTTTCGGGAAAAAAAAAAAAAGCAGAAAAGATATCTCTGAATCTATGCAAAATCTCCACTAAATGTTGATTTTGGAGATGCCCCAATTTAAGATTTCATAATCCTATTTCTGTAGATTGAGACCATTCTGGATTGTGTGTCCAAACATTAACAACAGGGACACCTGCTTATGCAAAGTGCATGAAAATGCTCAATTTAAGGCAGACAGACTAAAGCAGCTTGGCATCATCAGCACTAATAACTTGTTGAATGTGGCAGAGAGCTTGTGTTGTGATAAAAGCAGAAAACCTGCATGTACCAAGAGTGTGTGTCATGTAAAAACCGGCCCCTCCCTTTCATGTCAAGCACTTTGGGAGAATGAATGGATCACAAAACGAGAAAACTATGAATAGGAGAAGGATGGACAGAAAGAAAAGATCACAGTGTCAAAAACAGTCAAGTAAAGAATTGAGGGCACAGCTGAAGAGCTTTTGAAAATATTTGAAAAAGACATGAAATCAAAAGTTTCAAACATCTCTTTAATATTCAGCATCAGTATACGAACCTGCAAGCACTGAAACGTTCCCTGAGAGACAATGAAGCCATTCTGCACGTTGACTATGCTGAAAACTGGCAATGTAAGTATGCTTCAGAGGTGCATCAAATACACTTTGGAGCATCCCACAGACAGACAACACTGCACAATTGTGTTGTATACACTACAAAGGGTACAGTATCATTCTGTTCCATCTCTCCCTCAATGAAGCATGACTCCACCGCTATTTGGGCAGAGCTAAAACCTGTTCTCCAATATCTCAAAGAGTAGCATTCAAGTGTGCAAAAGCTGTTCTTCATTAGTGATGGTCCAACAATGCAGTATCGAGGAAAGAAAAACTTTCACCTTTTGTCAACATTTCCATTTCAGATGGGTTTCACTGTAGTTAACTGGAGTTTTCTGGAGGCAGGGCATGGGAAGGGTCCTGCTGATGGTGTCGGAGCAACTATAAAGAGATCAGTCGATTTTTTTGGTGGCTAAGGGCATTGACCTCCCCAATGCTAAAATCCTCTTTGAAACATTTCTGTCCCTGACAAAAATAAATCTGTTCTATGTAGAGGAGAAGGAGATTCAGGAAGTATCTTCTCTAATTCCTAATGATCTTCCATCAGTGAAAGGCATTCTGGGCATACATCAGGTTATCAGCATTACACATGGCACAATAAAAAACCGTGAGCTTAGCTGTTTCTGCCAACGGGAGAACTCCTGTCCTTGCCTTCCGTCAGTAACCATGAGAATGAAATTATCAAATTCTCATGAGGAGCAAATCAGAACATCACAAGGAAATGCCCTAGAGAGTAATGACACAAGCAACAAAACTGAAGAGACATTGTCACCACTTGAAGATGTCACCGACAACCTGGTGGGAAAGTGGTGCCTTTTGCAATATGACAATGACTTTTAACCAGGAACAATTGAAGATGTGGAGGAAGGAGCTTTAGAGGTTAAAACCATGCACAAAGTTGGCAAAAACCAATACTTCTGGCCAAAGATGGAGGACAAGATATGGTACACAGTAGACAAAGTCCTGACCTTAATCCCTCCACCTCAAAAATGTGACAAAAAGGCATGTACAAATCAACCCAAAACTGTTTGATGTTGTCTGCAAGATGTGGAATATAGAATAGAGTGAAGAAATGGTCACAAACGGTAATGAAAATGTTTTCATTTCCAGTTTTAATGTTGAAATGCATTGATAAACATTACTATTAATCTTGTCGTAATTTTTGTTGGTTTTTCTGATCATTCTAATATTGTTTGTTAAATGAGGACTACAAGACTAAAAACTAGATTGGTTCCACAGTATTGTTGACAGTTCTGAATATCAGCATCAAACAGACCTATTGTGTCTCAGCACAAGACTGTTCAATATAGCCTGTTAAAAGAAAGCTCTGTTATTGTACAGTGAAGAAACCAATGTTGTAGTTTTCATGTCTTGTCCATTGTGTAACATTTTCTAAATGTTTTGAATATCAGCACAGGCCTGCTAGATATGTTTAATGATTGAGTAACAGAGTATGTCTCCATTATCCATCCAAGTTTTTGGTTCTTTCACAATATTTTTGATGCAAATAAATGGATGACATAAGTATAAAAAACTGCTGTTTCTCCTTGTTTTTTACTGAAAACTAGTTATAGTTGCTAACATTTTCATTAAGTGACTTGGTATGAGGCAAATGAGTAAAAGATGTGCCATAAAAATTAAGGTCACTACTAAAACATTAAGGTCACAACATAAGGTTCATTATTTTCAATGAAAATAATACCATGATTCTTTTTTAAAAAATTTTAAATGGTGACCAGGATGGGGCGCATTATCATTGTATAAATTTGAAATTGATATCTTCAAAATCTAACATTTACCAAAAAATAAAAGATTGATTTTCACACTAGCTGTATAATCTGAAGTATAATAGGGAATAGAAAACAGTTCTGAAATAGCTTAACAGCTAATACAGGTCCAAAAAGTACAATAAAAGAAATTATTTTATGCTAAATCAACATAAATGAAAAATACTTATTTGTTTCCTATTTACTGTAAATTTTCAGTTGTAAAGACAAGAGTAAAAAAAAAACACTGAATTTGCACCATTTCTGCAGAATGACCCATATATATATGCATGCATGTACAGTTGTGCTCAAAAGTTTGCATACCCTGGCAGAAAATGTGAAATTTTGGCATTGATTTTGAAAATATGACTGATCATGCAAAAACACTGTCTTTTATTTAAGGATAGTGATCATATGAAGCCATTTGTTATCACATAGTTGTTTGGCTCCTTTTTAAATCATAATGATAACAGAAATCACCCAAATGGCCCTGATCAAAAGTTTACATACCCTTGAATGTTTGGCCTTGTTACAGATACACAAGGTGACACACACAGGTTTAAATGGCAATTAAAGTTTAATTTCCCACACCTGTGGCTTTTGTATAAATAGTTAATGAGTTTGTTAGCTCTCACATGGATGCACTGAGCAGGCTAGATACTGAGCCATGGGGAGCAGAAAAGAACTGTCAAAAGACCTGCGGAACAAGGTAATGAAACTTTATAAAGATGGAAAAGGATATAAAAAGATATCCAAAGCCTTGAAAATGCCAGTCAGTACTGTTCAATCACTTATTAAGAAGTGGAAAGTTCTGGGATCTCTTGATACCAAGACAAGGTCAGGTAGACCAAGAAAGGTTTCAGCCACAACTGCCAGAAGAATTGTTTGGGAGACAAACAGGTAACCTCAGGAAAAATACAGGTTGCTGTGGAAAAAGACGGTGTGGTTGTTTCAAGGAGCACAATACGATGATACTTGAACAAAAATGAGCTGCATGGTCGAGTTGTCAGAAAGAAGCCTTTACTGCGGAAATGCCACAAAAAGGCCCGGTTACAATATGCCCGACAACACCTTGACACGCCTTTGGAGTGACGAGACCAAAATAGAGCCATAAGCCTTTGTTTGGAGAGGGGTCAACAAGGCCTATAGTGAAAAGAATACCATCCCCACTGTGAAGCATGGTGGTGGCTCACTGATGTTTTGGGGGTGTGAGAGCTCTAAAGGCATGGGGAATCTTGTGAAAATTGATGGCAAGTTGAATGCAGCATGTTATCAGAAAATACTGGCAGACAATTTGCATTCTTCTGCAGGAAAGCTGCGCATGGGACGCACTTGGACTTTCCAGCACGACAATGACCCTAAGCACAAGGCCAAGTTGACCCTCCAGTGGTTACAGCAGAAAAAGGTGAAGGTTCTGGAGTGGCCATCACAGTCTCCTGACCTTCATATCATCGAGCCACTCTGGGGAGATCTCAAACGTGTGGTTCATGCAAGACGACCAAAGACTTTGCATGACCTGGAGGCATTTTGCCAAGACGATTGGGCAGCTATACTACCTGCAAGAATTTGGGGCCTCATAGACAACTATTACAAAAGACTGCACGCTGTCATTGATGCTAAAGGGGGCAATACACAGTATTAAGGACTAAGGGTATGCAGACTTTTGAACAGGGGTCATTTCATTTTTTTCTTTGTTGCCATGTTTTGTTTTATGATTGTGCCATTCTGTTATAACCTACAGTTGAATATGAATCCCATAAGAAATAAAAGAAATGTGTTTTGCCTGCTCACACGTTTTCTTTAAAAATGGTACATATATTACCAATTCTCCAAGGGTATGCAAACTTTTGAGCACAGCTGTATATTCACACACACAAATCTATATATACACATACATACCACTCTATATTCTATTGATCACACCTGTTGTTCTTATATAATTTAAGAGAACATCATAAATTGTAATCTGCTTTGGGCACTTTGCAATAATATTTTCAATTATATCTGTTCAATACCCATTTCTTGTTGTGTTCTTTCATTTTCATATGCAATTTCAAAGCACGTGCTCCACAGTTTCTGGAGAACCACAAGCATTACAAATACCAGATTCATGTTTACCAACAATGAAGAGATAATAATTAAGTGCGGTATGCCCAATATGCATATGAGATATTATTGTGTCCTCTTTCCTACCACCACAATTCCTCCTCTCAGCACCAACATGCTTTTGAATATTATAAAGATGACAGCCTTTTATTTCCCCATCCCACATCCTCCTGCCATTTTTTAATCACAGCTACTCTAATGAATCCTTTAATTTCTGTTTTGCTCAATGGAAATTTAACATTAATGTTTGAGTATCTCAAGGCCTGCTGTGCCAAATTTTCTACCTCTTCATTTCCTTCCACCCCTACATGTGCTGGCACCCATAAGAAAGAAATTATTAACCCTAGCTGGTGGATCCTAAACATACTGTGGAGAATTTCATATAATATATCTTTTCTTGATGCAGATTTGCCACTCAGTAGACTAGTCTAGTCAGTGCTGAGTAGGAGTCAAATCACTGTGACTACTCTCTGTACTTCCTCCACCCACTGAAGGGCCATTAAAATAGCGATTAAAATCTGATATCATCCTTGCTATACTGACTTTAAATTGTTGTATATATACAGCTGTCCGGATTCAGGTTCTTTTGATCCATCAGTATATATCTGTAATCTATGTATTTCTGGCCCAGATATTGATTAACCAGTATATCGTTGGAAATATATCTATTCCTATCTTTGATCGTATCAATCAACTTAAGATCTATTTTTGACAGTATATAACCAAGGAGGAATGATAGGCACTACCACAGTTGGGCTGATTTCTATTCTAGACAATCCCATATGTGCTTCTTTATTTCCATCTCTTCCAAAACTTTTTAAATGAGCTGCCTCATACTCACACCACTCCTCCAACACTTTTTTTTTTATTGGATGAAATTCTGCATGACCTTGTATTGAAGACCAGTAAGCCATAGATAGTTTAATCCTATGTAATTCTAATGGCATCTCTCCCATCTCCACCTGAATAGCTGGCACAGAGGAGGATCTAAAAGCACCACAGCATATACTCAAAGCCTGTGTTTGTAAAACATCTATGTCCTTTAAGAGAGTTGCCAATGCAGAACGATAGGCCAAACACCGATAATCTATCACTGCTCTTATCACTGCACAATAAATACTCTTTAAAGATTGTCGTCTGGCACCCCATTCCACCCCTGCCATTCATCTTAATATATTGACTCCTTTCTTACATTTATCAATAATCTTTTGAATATGTGTTGCAAATGTCATTTTGTCAATACCCTACAAATCTTATCACAGATACCTGCTCCAACAGCTGTCTATATAGTTTTAGTTTGATCTTGAAGGAATTCTTATTTTTAGAGAAACATATCACCTGTGTCTTTGACACAGATATACAGAAGCCCCATAATCCAGCCCATTTTTCCACCTCACCCACTGCACTTTGCATTTTTCCCAAAACATGATTTACATTCCGTCCCTCTTCCATATAGCCCCATCATCAGCATATAATGACTTCCCTATATCTGGTTCTTTAGAGAAAATATCATAAATCATTATGTTGAATAGTATAAGGCTACTAAAACTATCTATTTTATAAATCTCTGAATGTGATGCTCCTACCCTAACTCGGATTGTTCGATCAAACAATTTTTTTTTTATCCAGTTAGGCGTTCTGCCTTTAATTCCCAATTTATCCAACATAATTGTTTTCTCCCCTTTTCTTCCCAATTTGGAATGCCCAATTCCCAATGTGCTCTAAGTCCTCATGGTGGTGTAGTGACTTGCCTCAATCCGGGTGGCGGAGGACCAATCTCTGAGACCATCAATCTGCACATCATATCACATGGCTTGTTGAGCGCATTACCGCGGAGATATAGCGCATGTGGAGGCTTCACGCTATTCCCCACAGTGTCCACGCGCAACTCACCACGTGCCCCACCGAGAGCGAGAACCACATTATAGCGACCACGAGGAGGTTACCCAATGTGACTCTACCCTCCCTAGCAACCAGGCTAATTTGGTTGCTTAGGAGACCTGGCTGGAGACACTCAGCATGCCCTGGATTCGAACTCACGACTCCAGGGGTGGTAGTCAGCGTCTTTACTCACTGAGCTACCCAGGCCCCATTTATCCAACTTAATTAAAAGCCCTTCCTTCCATAGCATATCCTTTTCCACATCAAAGAACACTCCTATTAAAATCTCTTTGTTAACTTGTGCCTTTCTAACATCGGTCTCTAAGCAAAAAACAGCATCCATAGTATTGCGTCCTCTTCTAAAACCACTCTGATGATGAGAAATGAATCCCTTATTTTCCAGAATATATGTCAGCCTAACCATTACCATTCTTTCCTTTAGCTTACAGAGTTTAGACGTAAGTGCTGTTGGCTTGTAACTATTAGCTTGGGATTTATCTTTACCTGGTTTAGCAATGGGAATAATAATTCCATGCTTCCAAGATGATAACTTTCCTGCTTCCCATATTTTATTGTACTTAGATAATATAACATTCAGTGATGCATCAGATAAGTGTTTAAGCATTTCATTACATACATCATCTCTCCCAGGAGAAGTCTGTCTAACACCAGCTATAGCCTGTTTTAGCTCGAATACTGTCAAATCTGCATCTAATGTACAACCTGTTGGACCTTTGTGTACCACAACATCTGGATTCTCGTTTAAAATCTGTTCCCTAAGCCTTCTCATTTCGTTTGATATGTTATTGTTACTATGCACATTGACAAATGCACCTTTGCTAGTACCTCATCTTTGTCCTCATCTTTTATTGCTGGTCTATCACCATTCATAAGCACCGGTACTCTACTAAAGTTTTGAATTCCTCCCATCCTTCTTATCGTGTCCCATATCTTACTATTTTCACCAATACTGTCACAAAATTTCCTCCAATATTCTCTTTTGGCAGCTCTGATTGTTCTTCTAATTTCTGCTTGCGCCCTCTTATAATTAATAAAATCCTCATAAGAATATGATTTTCTAACTTTCCTGAGTGCTTTGTTTCTCACAAGGATTATTTTGCTACAGTTCTGACCACCATGGCACACCTTTCTTACCTTTTAACTTCCATTGCTGTACTACATAGTATTTCACTTATCTTATCATTATACTCTTCTATGTCATCAATAGATTTGTCCATCTTTATCTCACAAATCTTATTGAATTTTTCCCAATTTGCCGATTTAAATTTCCATTTATGAATTCTTTCCCCCACATCTTGCTTTACATTTACTCCTATGTTGCACTGTATGGGAAAATGATAGCTACCTACTGTACAGTCTTCTAAAACCTCCCAAGCACACTTTCTAGCCAGATTTTCTGACGCAATCATTAAATCAATTGCCAAATAATGTCCACGACCTACATCCATCAGCCCAGCCATCATTCAGGCACACTAGTCCACTGCATTCTAGCATTTCTTCCATTATACTACCATTATAAACTGTTTTCACACTTCCCCATAATGTATTATGTGCATTAAAATCCTCACACCACACCACCCTGTGACCCCTCAATTCTCCAATGTCTTCTAGTACTTCTCTACTTAATCTATTACATGGGTTATAGTAATTAATTACTATATATGTATAGTATAGTATACTCTGTATTCTTGTCCATATTTCCACCACTATCGCCTCATAATCTTATACCTATCACCCTGAAACCAACCTCTTGCATTGCAAAAATAGCCACCCTCCCCCATTTCCAGAATTTATATCCCTATGCACAACTTCATAACCTTGTAAAACAGAATTTAACTGTGGTTTTTAAGCCATGTTTCTTGGAAACACTATCTGAGGTTTACTATCTACTTCATCCACAAAAAAGACTTCTTGCATTCCACTGTAAAATGGTAAAAACTATTACGATCCCACACATATTGTTTGCGTATTTGCAGTCTGCATCTTTAGCTTCTCATCCCTCAACCCTACTGTAACTTTTTTCTGCTGCTCTGATTACAATTCTAATCCTTTCTGTTCTGCTTTCCATTTGAGCTGAATTATTTACCACTATAAAAGAAACGAATGCCACCTTGTCTACAATCATATAATTTTCTTGTATACATTCCATATCCTGATCACTTCCGGATTCTACACTATTACCTTCCATCAATACTCCAGTCACAGACCAGTGTTGCCTTACCGCTTCACTTACCTGTGAACAGCGCTCACTGGCCTTCCATCTGACAACATACACATCACGATACTCGCACAGAGAGCATTATGGGTAATGTCATTTTCAGAATCAGAATGAGTTTTATTGACAAGTATGCTTCCACATACAAGCAGAGGTGGGTAGAGTAGCCAAAAACTTTACTCAAGTAAAAGTACAGTTACTTAAAAAAATGAATAATGTTATAAATTACTCGAGTAAGAGTAATAAAGTATCCAATAAAAAGAATACTCAAGTAGTGAGTAACTAGTTACTTTAACATATAACGTAATGGATGTTTACTCTCCTATATTCCAGTACATGATACACATTTAACATGCATTACAGAATGATTATTAATGATAATAATAATACTATCAATATTATTGTTAATAATGGAAATTGTCATCATTCACCACCATGTTGTTCCAAACCCATATGACTGATTTCTTCCATGCATCAAATTAAAGGGATGGTTCACCAAAATTTTTTAATGCTCTCATTTTCTCACCCTCATGCCATCCCAGATGTGTATGACTTTCTTTCTTCTGCAGAACACATATGAAGATTTTATATAATGAGTTGTATATAATGTTTAATTATACACTGAAGCAAGATTATGCTTTATTCATGCCTTCTGTCATTATTTCACAGCTTTTTACATCCTGCGTCAGTGACGGTCCAGCACTGTCAGTGTCGAAAGAATTTAGATAATTTAATAAAACAAAGCCGCCCGCAGCTGTCAAATGCACATGCAGAAATGGTCACAATCACTATAGGCAGGGCAAAACATTTGCACTTAGCACGGATGATTACAAGGACAGTAGGCACTGATATGTTGCAGCACTGATATAAAAATGCAAACTTAGAAACTGAGGTCATAAGAGCCCACAGTTACAGATTCACGCTGAAAATGAATGAGTATCACCATGACACATACAAGCCCACATTATCTCTAAAATTGACCTCACTGGGTTTTCTTAAGTTGGAGCTGCAATTTTAATCTTGAAATATATCATTGTCTTGGTGTAAAATGAAGGCATTGTGTGGAGTGAAGAAATTTTTGTGCGCTTGCCGCTGTAGTGTTGAACGCGACTCAAGTGACAGCGTGCAGCTGTGAAGTTCTGCTGTCATAAGAGTCCCATTCAAAAATCTCAATAAATGTAACACTTATTAAATTAAAACCAGTAATGTAATGATAGGAACACTACCCATTGTAACAAAGTAAAAGTAAAACTTTTTTTATCAGAAAGAGAAAGGGTGAAAAGTACCCACCATGAAATATACTCAAAGTAATTTTTTTCCAGAAAGTTACTCAAGTAAATGTATCGGAGTAAATGTAGCACGTTACTACCCACCTCTGCATACAAGGAAGCCTCTGCATACAGAAGTTTCCAGTGCACAAACAATACAACAATAAGACATATATAATAAAATGTAATACAAATAAAGAGCGAAAAGAAATATAAGTATATATAGAAATACACAATAAGACAAAAATATACATATAGTATGTACAAATACAAATCTGATATATACAGTGCAAGGGAATGTAATGCAGAAGAGGTAGGATATGTTAAATAACATAACTGACTAGGCTGTGTATTGCATGTAATTATAGTATAGTTTTAACTGTTCATGAGGTTGATAGTCTGAGGGAAAATAAACTGTTCCTGTGCCTGACGGTTCTGGTGCTCAGTGCTCTGTAAAATCAGCCAGAAGGCAACAGTTCAAAAAGGTAGTGGGCTGGGTGAGTGGGGTCCAGAGTGATTTTTCCAGCCCTTTTCCTCACTCTGGATGTGTACAGTTCTTGAAGGGAGGACAGGGGGCAACCAATAATCCACTTAGCAGTCCACAGTGTCCTTTGTAGTCTTCTGATATCCAGTTTCATAGCTGAACCAAACCAGACAGTTTCTGAAGTGCAGAGGACAGACTCAATGACTGCTGAGTAGAACTGTATCAGCAGCGCCTGTGGCAGGTTGGACTTACTCAACTGTTGAAGGAAGTACAAACTCTGCTGCGCCTTTTTCTCAGTGGAGTCAATGTGGGTCTCCCACTTCAGGACCTGTGAGATGGTAGTGCCCAGGAACCTGAATGTCTCCACTGCTGCCACAGTGCTGTTTAGAATGGTGAGGGGGGTCAATGTTGGGGTGTTCCTCCTAAAGTCCACTATCATCTCCACTGTTTTGAGCTTGTTCAGCTCCAGGTTGTTTCGACTGCACCAGTGAGCCAGCCGTTCAACCTACCTTCTGTATACAGACTCATCGTTATCTTGGATGAGGCCGATGACAGTAGTGTCGTCTGCAAACTTCAGGAGTTTGACAGAGGGGTCCTTGGCAGTGCAGTCGTTGGTATACAGGAAGAAGAGTAGAGGGGAGAGCACACATCCCTGGGGGGCACCAGTGCTGATCATACATGTGCTGGAAGTGAATTTCCCCTTTCTCACTAGCTGCTGCCTGTCCATCAGAAAGCTGGTGATCCACTGACGTGGGAACAGAGAGCTAGGTTAATTTAGTCCATAGCAAAGCTGGAATGATGGTGTTGAAAGCCGAACTGAAGTCCACAGAAACAGTCCTTGCATATGTCCCTGGTCTGTCCAGATGATGCAGGATATGATGCAATCCCATGTTGACTGCATCATTCACAGACCTGTTTGCGCTATAAGCAAATTGAAGGGGATCTAGAAAGGGTCAAGTGATGTCCTTCAGGTGGGCCAACACTAGTCTCTCAAATAACTTCATGACCACAGACTAATGACTTCATGCCAGCACATCTGCGATTATATTATGTTATATTATAGGCCACTATTATTTAACAACACAATATATGTTATGCCTTGTAACTATCATTCAAATAAAGTTCTGCTTCATAATTATTCGATTATCTAATGCGATTATCTAATCAGCCAATCATGTGGCAGCTGTGAAATGCATAAAATAATTCAGATACAGGTCAGGAGCTTCAGTTAATGTTCAAATCAACCATCAGAATGGGGAAACAATTTTATCCCAGTGATTTCAACCGTGGCATGATTTTTGGTGCCAAATGGGCTGGTTTGGGTATTTCTGTAACTGCTGATCTCCTAGGATTTTCACGCACAACAATCTCTAGAGTTTACTCAGAATGGTGCCAAAAACAAAAAACATCCAGTGAGCGGCAGTTCTGCGGATGGAAACGCCTTGTTGATGAGAGAGGTCACCAGAGAAAAGCCAGGCTGGTTCGAGCTGACAAAGTCTACGGTAACTCAGATAACCACTCTGTACAATTGTAGTGAGCAGAATAGCATCTCAGAATGCACAACATGTCGAACCTTTAGGCGAATGGGCTACAACAGCAGAAGACCACGTCGGGTTCCACTTCTGTTAGCCAAGAACAGAAAGCTGAAGCTGCAGTGGGCCTCCCATTTGTGTACCTCAGCAGAAATCAAGATTCATCAGACCAGGCTATGTTTTTCCAGTCTTCAACTGTCTAGTTTTGGTGAGCCTGTGTCCACTGCCTCAGTTTCCTGTTCTTGGTAGCCTCGCTGCTGTTGTAGCCCATCCGCCTCAAGGTTCAACGTGTTCTGCATTCCAAGATGCTATTCTGTTCACTAACTTGAAAATATTAAGTAAATTCTACATTTGTTTTTAATTCAAACATGTAAAAAATGTTTTAGCTTACAAGTAAATATTATTTATGATTTGTTATTTTTTTAAATGGGTCATGTATCAATACTAAAGTAGAAATCCTTGTCATTTTTATTTTTTTGCAAATTTGAACAAATTTCACTGGGAAATAAAATAAGTAAATTTTACTAATTTTTTCAAAGTTGATGTTCCCAACATTTATTGGGCTTGAATAATTAATGAGCTTGCATGGTTTCACTATTTGCAAATTTATTTACACAATTTTTTATTTTGTTGTTACATTTCATAACTTCTTGTTTTGTGAAGTCTGAAGTTCATTTTCTACTCAAAATTACCTGTTCATGATAAATAATAATAATAAAATCTATTCATTGTTACTGTCATCGTGTTTAGTGCACCAAGAGTTGAGGTCTGCATGCGCAGCTCTCTATTGTGTTCCTGTGGAAAGCTTGCATCCCTCATGTGGTACACATTTTTAACATGCTAATAATGTTAAAAATGTGGAATGTTCTAGTAAAATGTTCATTTAAATGTTACTAAGCTTATTTAAATAACGTGTATCGCATTTAGAAAAGTTACTAAAATGTTTAAGTTAAATTTACTTTTTCCCCTCAATCAATATTATGTCATGAAATTAAGTAGATTTTAATTAATTTTAAACTAATAAAATGTCCTTAGAAAATCTGTGCAAAAACTTGCGAAATAAAAATTAAGTAAATTTTACTTGTCGTTTTTTTTTTCAGTGTATTGTATGTACCGAATCATGACAGAATGTCAAAATCTGCTTTATATTCATTTATCCAAACCTACTTGTATGCAAAAGTTGAAATCACAAAGCTATTATTCTTGATTAATTATAAGCATTATTTGATCCACACAAATAACACATTTTAAGCAATGAGCCACCATGAACTCTCTATATTGGGATACATGATTTCTTCAAACTTATACAAAAGAAAAACAATACAAAGAAAGTTAATAAGTTCCTTTTTTAATCAGAACAGCCAGGTTTGAACAGATTTGGACCACAAAACTTTCTCCATTCTCCCCTCCCTCTGGATCTGTAACACCCCTTTATACAGTATAATTAACTTTTATAATAAAAGTTGTACATCTCTTGATCTTGATGACGTGCTGGCATGTCTCAACGGCTCTTGAACATCTTAACATTTTGCTCTACCGGCATCAACAAGTTTAATGAAATAACATGGAGTTAAACAAATCCTTTTCAGTTTCTATCGAGATGGTGCAACCAGACCATGAAGACCTCCTATTGCTCAACTCTCAGACCTCCTGTACTCACAGAGCACACTGTAATGCCCAGATTTCAGAAGATTCATCTCGTGAGATGATAGGGAGCAGCAGTGTCATCAGCAGCAGGGTCGAGTGAGCTCTCAGGACGGGTCACTTCCTGTCCCTTTGATGCCCACTCAAAACCTTCAGCCCTGAGAATATCTAGCCCAAAGTCAATAGATCTGTATCAGGAAACTGAACAATCTTGAAATGGTGTTACAGCTAAGACATGGTCAGAGAGGAGCATTAGGTTGGCGTCTTGAATGATCTTGGACCATCTTTAAATAACCAAATGTGCAACGTTCATGAAGAGAAAAAAAACAAAACAAAACAACAACATGTAAATGCTTTTAAATCATTCGCTTGGGCCAGTTTCAATGACCAACAGTTTGTACACTTCCCTTGTAATCAGATGTACCAAAATGTTCAGATGTTTAATTTATTCAGCCCAATATCATGCACCAAACACATCACAATAGTTGAATTGTTTTGAACTGAATAAGTAATATTCTGTCTTGAACAGCTATGAAATAAATAAACCGTTAATAAAAGCTACTTTTATACTGCTTCTGTTCATTTTTACTTCAATTACACTGAAATAGTTTGCCCAATATCGCAATGACCTTTTATATGGGATTTTTCCTGGTGATATAAAAAATAGTTTTGTTTTCCAAAGGTCATAAAAATTGTTCATCATACTGTACATTTGATGCACCTGATAACATACATCCATTTTCACCCAAAGTGTTTTCGAAATAATAAACATTTGATTTCTGAAATATTTAAGTACAATCTTCCAATAAATGTGTAAAGACATTTTTAAATAAGAAAGATGCAAACAGTGAGTTTCAGAGACATGAAAGGGCGAGGAGATCAGAAAATCATTATATATAGTGAAAAAATATAATAATTAAATGTCAGCAACATTCCAGCATTTGGAGTCAATTGTCAGACCTGTATTTTTAATCTCAGAAATAAATAATAGACACATTTGAGCGAGATCCGATAAGAAAGAAAGCAGCTATTCATTAAAAAATGTCCATAAATCCGCAATTTCTCCACTCCAAGATTGTGGTTTGAAGCGTTTATGAGGTTTACCCAGATACAGAGACCAGTAACATTGCCCTCTTAATGAAAAAGGTCAGATGTACTTTATATACAGGTACATAAAAAAAAAAGAGTGAGGTAGATAAATATTTGAAGAAAAAAGAAAAAATCCCAAATCATGAAAAAAAAAAAAAAAAAAAAAAAAAAAAACACAACATGTAAAAATATCTAAAATGTAACACTTCATCAAGGTTTTTTTATTATTATTATTTACAGTGATCATAAACATATCACAAATAGGTGAGAAACAAAATAAATAATGGAAAAAAAGAACGAAAAAAGCTCAGGATGGGGAAAACAAAAAAGGAAAAATCCTTAAAGGAAAAAAGGCTCAAAAACTGGTGCTCATGGTCAAACCTGTATCTTAAATGTATACAAGTGATCTATGTTACAAACACAACTTCTGCATAGAGTTATGCTGAATCGTATCTGTAGAATTCTTGTTTATCAGACTCTGCTTGGAAGGAAGGAAATGCAGAGTTCATAACATATAAAAACGGTGGCAGGATCAGTCACAAATAAGGCTGAACAATCAATAAAGTATGCGGCAAGTCGACATTTACGAAATTAAATGAATTCAAAAGCAAATTTTGCCTTAATTTTCAATCCAGTCGACTTGTGAATGCGTATGACCAAAAACAGAGGAATGAATAACGACACAAGAAAACATTACAGGGGTCTGAGACCAAAACTTGAAGGAGTTTGACCTGAGAGAATTTGTAGCGCATTAATATGGTGAGAAACACAGTGCGGAGCTGTTTGAGAATCACGTTCGCCGTTGTTATAATGGCATGAAGACAGAAGTATGTTACCTTGCAGATTTTCCTTTTCAAGAGAAAAAAAAAACAGTATGAATCTAACTTTAGAAAAATCTGTCCAAAAAACCAAGGCATTAAACAACTTTACATGGCAAAACTCAACTCGTGAACTCTTTATCTCTTTTCTTCTTTTGCAGAACTATAAGCATATTAAAATGGACTGTAGTGGAAAGGCAAAGAATTACACCTGAAGAATCTCTTTATATCTATCCATATATATACTGTATATATTACAACTACAAAAGAAAAACAAGAATAAAATAGCAGCTTTTTTCAGCACAGACACATAGATGGTCATCTGAACTGTAAAAAAGGTACAAAAGTGACAAACCATGTACACGCTTTGTGGTCCAACATACAACTGAAAGACCAATCGAGAGATGTCTAGTTAAACATTAAGATAGAAAAACTTTTGAGCTCTATTTTACCCAAATCCATTCTAAATTTTATTTTGCAATTTTGTGTCTGTTGCATTTGTTGTCATTTTGGTGCCATGTTGTTTTTGCATCGTTTCACCTTTTCTTGCTGTCTGAAATGCGTCTAACCCAAAGCAAGAAGCTTCGTATACATCCGGCCAATGAGAACAAGAGGCAGGCGTAGAAAGTACTGATTTAACTTTTTGGCTAGAATATGACTGGAAAAAGCATGTACACCAGTGTGAAAAGAGTGAAGTGTCTTATTTGATATTTTCGAGCTGATTGAGAACATAAAAGGAGAAAGGAATGAGGCCAAGATGAAGTTGAAGGGACAGGTAAAGAGACGACAGAATAATTTGGCAATGCAAAAAAGGAAAGAATTTGGCAGGTTTGAGAATTTCTTTTGATATATATATATATTTCTTCTCAGGAGACCACACAGTGGCTTGACAAACACGGAGATATGTCCATGTTTCAGTCAAAGAGACGTGACGTAAAGGGAACTGGATCAGCAAGCCGATGACTGGGGCAAGGCACGCTCATTCTTTCGCCCCCCGTTCATGTGAGTGTAAGACTGGGTCTCGTCAAAAGGGCTCCGGAGAACCATGGAGGGTCCGTTCGCAGCGGATGCCGGGAGCGGGTGCTTGTCCGTGGAGCAGGGGGAGGAAGGGGGCGAGGATGGCCCGGCGGGCGTGACAGAGCCCTGGGGTACAGGGGTACACTGCTGGGGGAAGGCCGAGGAGGGGGTGAGGGGCTGCAGGTTGGAGGATGGCTCTAGAGGAACGTTCTCCATGGTTCCCACATTCTCCATGTCCAGCTCTTCAGTGTCAGGAGGTTTGTTCTCCTCGCTGTAGAAGAAGCTAGTCTCTTTGAAGCCCAGCTCCAGGTCGTCCTTGATGCTGCTGATGATCTCCAGGAAGGATGGCCGCATTTTGGGGTTGTACTGCCAGCACATGCGCATCAGTTCAAACCTGAGGGTTCACACACAAACATAAAAGACAGACTGATCAAAATGATCCTTAAAATATCATAAATATAGATAGACTGATGTGCTCGGCCAGGGTGATAATTTTGTCGATATTTGGACATTTTGAGATTATCAAATGGCTGATGAGCGATTAAATGATTGACTGCCTGGCCGATAAACAGAAGAGTAAGCTCACTTTGTGTCAATTCCAAAATCTACTGACAGCCTTGTTTATAAAACATTTTTCAGTCAATTTTGAGTAAAAACACACAGCATTGAGCAAAAGTTAAGCAATTTTGTATAGTAAAGCCCTGTTCACACTGCCCGAGGCATCATGTGACAAAGCTAAATGATCCCATTCATTTTCAATGAGAGCAGAGCGACTTCCGACGACACGAAATGCAGTGGTATGGACTGGGAAAACGGATATTTCTGAAAACAATGACGTATTTGTTGTCATGTGACGCAGTCATGTGATCCATGCAACCAAAACAATCAAGATGGCGGCCCATGTTATAGTGGTGCTGTCATGCCTGATATTCACTTTGATAGTGCTGTTAAAGATAAATGTTACTTTGTACAACATTCACATTGCATTCCTTCAAAGGCGACGGGAAGTTTACTCGGAATTGGTGTCTGGCGAGAGAACACAAGAACAATTGCATTTCAGACTGTACATGCAACGGCAATTACCACTTTTTCTCTTCCGATCAGATATCGGAAATCTCAGTTTCGGCCGATACCGATCCCAAGCCGATACCAGCGTTGCTTTTTTGCATAATCTGTTTAGAATATCTTTACATTATTGTGTGGAACTAATTGGGAGTACTCTTCAATATGTAAAGAAACACAAACCTCTAACTACACATTATTTCAATATAAATGTATAGCTTATTAAGAAAAACTTTATTATTAACTAGTATACTGGATAATGATAATAATTAACAGTAATTCCAGTCTTCAAGTCTTCAGTAGAAAAGAAACCAGTGTTTTATTTTTGCCTTTTTTTTTTTTTCCAAAAATGTTTCAACTTGCATCTGGACTTTAAAGGATTCAGATCTCTTTTTTGTTCAATTTAGTTGTAAGACATCAGTCCACTTTTCATTCACACAGTTATTTTATGGAACCCATTCAACTTAAATATTGTTATAAATTAAATTCTTATTAATATTATTGACTTTTAATTTTAAATACAACAGTAATATATTTAAATCGTGCACTTTTTAAACCCTCAAGCTTTTATTTTGACATTCTAAACTCTCCAGGAAGTCCTGTATGTGTCTGTTTGTAGGCAAGTTCACTAGTTTAATTACCTTCTTATTCAAATTCTGGTAAAATGCACCTTCGGTGCCATTCTAAATTCATATTATAAGTGAATCAAACAATTGAGCATCTACATCCGAGATGCTGTTCTTAAGTAGCGCTCAAATATTGCGCACCGAGTGAAG
The DNA here is from genome assembly GCF_019703515.2 of Myxocyprinus asiaticus. NCBI lineage: Eukaryota > Metazoa > Chordata > Actinopteri > Cypriniformes > Catostomidae > Myxocyprinus > Myxocyprinus asiaticus. Next base: position 13,830,644 of record NC_059344.1, on the reverse strand, counting down.
GTAAAAATAGCCGCGAGTGCATCACCAGCCTGTGCTTGAGTTTGTGTCAACAGAGCAGCACCATTCACTAACGGGCTGGCGCTGCGCATACTATATATTTACTTATTAAACACAGCCTTTTGCGATTCACAGAGCTATCACATGTCTTCAAGTGGCTTTGAATAAAATGCACGAGTCATATGAACTGCTTTAATGGTGTTTTTATGGTTCTTTTATGTCATTTTTGGAGCTTGACAGTAACGAACATCACTAACACATAGTATCGGATTTGGATCGGGCTCGTCGGACCGATACCCGATCCGTCTAAAAGCTTCAGTATCGGAACCGATACCGATCCAGGTATCGGTGCATCCCTAATGCACAGTAAGGGGATTTAAGCGTTTTCACACGTTTCAGTGTGGACAAGCAACTTTTGGAAAACGCTTAAAAATGGCGGTGTGAACGGGGCTTAAGGATGTTTTCAAAAATAACGGCATGAATAATTCCTATTTATCAGTTAAGTAAAAACTAAATCAATATTTGTTGTGACCACCCTACGCCTTTAAAACAGCACCAATTCTCCTAAGTACTTCAAATATCAAATAAGACACTTCACTCTTTTTACACCGGTGTACATACTTGTGCACAGTTTTTCAAAGTTGTTGGCAAATAGATTGTTTCCAGTAACTTGGAGAACTTGCCACAGTTTCTTCATGTAATCCCAAACTGACTCAGTGATGTTGAGATTCACGCTCCATGAGAGCCATGCCATCTGTTGTAGGTCTCCTTGTTCTACTTCTATTCTATTTGTTAAAGGAATGTTTGGAAATCTAAAATTCATATTTCCTAACCTGACACACTAAAGCAGAAGACTTAAAATAATCATCTAAAAAACAAATGTTTTTGCACAGTGCGTTAAAAGTTTCATATTTCAGCAAATTTTGTGTATGTTTTGTTTGCTACTTTTAAATGGTATTAAATTGAAATACTTGGTAATAATGTAATTCATAAGTTACCTTGATCACTAAATATCAGCATCTGCCAAATGAAAAATGTTATTGGTCGACCACCAATCGGGTGAAATATTTTTGCAAATGGTCAAGAAATGCCTGGGTAAACTTTCACCCAAAAAAATAAATAAATAAAATGCAACTTATAATTTACATAAAGAAAAATAAGTCTAATTTTAAGAACATTAGGATATCTTTCTGCGATCGGGAGTCACGTGACGCTATGCGAGTGGAAGCAGCCTAGTGGCATTTTCCACTACACTTTGCTATAATTATCCTTTCAATCAACATGAATCGGTGAGAACTGATTCACGGGGAGTGTAGGATGTGGAAGAATTTGAAATCGTCGGCCTGTGAGGACATTAAAAAGCATTAACAGTCACACACGTCTGACGCCTCTCAAGAACAAGATGGCGGGGGTCCGGTTGGGAATGACAACGCGCCTCAGGATGTAGGTCAAGATATTGCGAACATTTATGCAGCGCTAAAGAAAATATCGAATGACATAGAGGGCCTCGCGGAAATACGTCGAACGATCACATCTATAGAGACGAAAATTTCCGCCCTGATCACAAGAATGGACAAGGCTGAAAAGCGAATTGAGTCTCTGGAAGCAGCCGGAAGAGAGCTGCAGACTAACCTGCTGGCCACCAAAACTGATATGGATATGGAAAATCGAAGCAGACATAATAATGTTTGTTTAGTTGGAATCCCTAGGGAAAGGAAGGTCAAGATATGGTCAAGCTCCTGGACGGGGTTATTCCGAATTTGTTCGACACAGCAGGCCATCATCTGTTAATAGAGCGTGAGCACAGAGCTCTCGGTCGCTTCCTAGAGAGGGTCCATCCATTCTGGCAAGATTCTTGCGGTCGGTAGACAGAGACTTTGTTTTACATGCAGCGAGGAATAAAGGCAAGTTGTGCTGGGAGGAGTACAACATTATGGTTTTTCCGGACTTTTGAAGTGTTACATAAGCGAAACGGGAGAGATTCAAAGATTGTAAGAAATTATTTCACACACAGGATGTGAGCTTCGCTTTGCTATTCCCAGCTAAACTGAGAATTGATGCCAAGGATGGACATAAGACTTTCACATGCCCACAAGAAGTTATAGCCTTCAATAAATCAATGGAGTGAGTGGGTAGCTTTGACAGTGCTGAATCAGCGGGACTACACATGGTGCATTTTGCTGATGTGGTCTGAGAGGGTTTGTTATGCGGTTGGTTGCCCACTGTCTATCTCTCTCGATCTACAATTTTTTTGCATGTCAATATGTCACACTTTAATATAGGTAAAATGTTTCTCTACACATGGAATATTAATAGGCTGAGACACCCTATAAAAGGAAGGAATGTTATATCTTTTCTTTTTTTTTCTCCCCTTTTCTCCCCAATTTGGAATGCCCAGTTCCCAATGCTCTCTAAGTCCTCGTGGTGGCGTAGCGACTCGCCTAAATCCAGGTGGCGGAGGACGAATCTCAGTTGCCTCCGCGTCTGAGACCGTCAATCTGCGTATCTTATCACGTGGCTTGTTGAGCATGTTACTGCGGAGATGTAGCGCATGTGGAGGCCCACGCTATTCTCCGCAGCATCCACTCACAACTCACCACGCCCCCCTACCGAGACCGAGAACCACACATTATAGTGACCATGAGGAGGTTACCTCATGTGACTACCCTCCCTAGCAACCGGGCCAATTTGGTTGCTTAGGAGACCTGGATGGAGTCACTCAGCACGCCCTGGATTCGAACTTGCGACTCCAGGGGTGGTAGTCAGCATCAATACTCGCTGAGCTACCCAGGCCCCCGGTTATATCTTTTCTTAAGCGTAAACATTTTTGATATAGAGTTCCTTCAAGAAACGCACCTTTCCGAACAGGAAGCTGAAAAACTTGGTAGAGCATTGGGTGGGCATGTGTTTTGCAGTGCTGGTTCGAATAAGAGCAGGGGAGTCATCACATTGATAAGCAAACATTTACAATTTAATTGTCTCAAACAGATTAAAGATAATTTAGGAAGAGTCATTATTGTTCTGGCTGAAATAGAGGGGCAAAATCTTATTTTGTCTAATATTTATGCACCAACGCTGATGATCAGAACTTTTTTATAGATCTTGAGGGAAAGTTACAAGCTGCTGAGATCATCTATGAAATGGTTTTGAGTCGAGACTTCAGTATTTTAATGTATCTGGTCCTTGATAATAGTGATGCAAAAGTGTGTAGATCCTTTAAAGCAATGTTGACACTAGAGAGGATGTGTAAAAATCTTGGTCTTACAGACATCTGGAGACTTCTGAATCCATCTGGGAGGGACTACACATTTTTTCATCAGTTTATAAGATTTACACTAGATTTTTTTAATATACACACACACGTCGCTTATTCCATTTGCCACCGATTGCTCAATTGGGAACATTTTAGGTTTTGCTGCATATAGAGAAAAGAAAATCATATAGATGCTGCTTTAATACATCCCTCCTGCAGGACCCAGCATTTCAACAACTGTTAAAGACAGAAGTTAATGTTTATGTGGAGGCCAACTGGTCCCTAGTGCCCTCTGTGGGCATGGCATGGGAGGCGCTTAAGGCAGTTCTTAGGGGGCGGATCATACAATGTCTCATTCATTAAAAAAGATCAAAGCACAGGAATTCATGGAATTGGAAAAGAGCAATAAATGTGCTGAAACAGAGCTGAAGCGCCGAATGTCTTCCAATGGTCTTAGAGAGTTGACTAAAATATGACTAAAGTTGACTATAAAATATATTCTGTCACAGAAGGTAGAGTTTTGCTTATTCAGGGCAAGACAGACAGAGTATTTCTCTCAGATATTACTTTGGAGGTGCTTGTTGATGTAATTAAATCCTTGCCAACAGGTAAGGCACTGGGGCCAGATGGTTTTGCCACAGAATTCTTTAGATCTATGTCACAGAACTGGCTCCACTTATGTAAGAAGTTTACACAGAGTAATTAAAGAAAGGTGAACTACCGCCAACCATGATGCAAGCCCTGATCAGTCTCATTCTTAAAAAAGATAAAGACCCAAATTAATGTAAAAGTTATTGTCCAATTTCCCTGATCCAGTTAGATGTAAAAATATTGTCTAAAATTCTGGCTAATCGATTAAGCTGAGCAATTATATCTTTAAATACATATAGATTAAGTGGGGTTTATTTGTGGTCGTAGTTATTTTTGTCTTGGTAAGGGAACCCGGCAAGGCTGTTCTCTCTCCCCTTTGCTGTTCTGTCTTGCCTTGGAACCATTAGCAGCTGCAATAAGAAAATAGGATGATATTCCTGGTATTGTAGCAGGACGTGTGGTGCATAAACTTTTACTCTACGCAGATGACATATTAGTATTTGTCTCCATCCCTAGAAGATCTATGCCTTGCATCCACAGAATTATTAATTCAGATTTTCAGGATACAAGGTGAATTGGTCTAAATCGGAAGCTCTTGCTCTGACAGTATATTGCCCTACCACAGCTTTCCGACCTGACACCTTTCAATGGCCCAAGCAAGGCATTAGGTATTTAGGCATTTTATTTTCAGCATATTTGAGAGATTTAGTTAATTTTGACCCATTAATGAAAAAGTTCTCATGTGATGTTGATACGTGGGCTTCACTACATTTGTCTATGGCTGGGAAGGTCAATGTTATAAAAATGAATTGTATCCCTAAATTCAATTATTTACTACAGTCTCTCCCTCTAGAAGTTCCTCTTTCTTATTTTAAACAATTTGATAGAACATCTGAGTTTTTTATTTGGAATGGTAAACAACCTCGGTTACATTTCAGTAAGTTACATAGACCAATTGACAAAGGAGGTTTATGCCTCCCCAAAATTTTTGTTTTTATTATTATGCTTTTAACCTTAGACACTTGGCCCATTGGTCTCTTCCACCTGAGAGAGCCCCTCCCTGGTACAACCCTGAACAAGTGGTACTTGCCACAATTTTACCATTGCAAAGTCTTTCTATTAAATTGCCTAGAGAAGTAAAAATGCATCCCATTATTTCACACTTGCATTCAGTATGGACAAAGGTTTTCTGTTCAGTTTTGATACTTACCTAAATGTTTTCTCAAGCATATGGCTGAACCCCAAATTATGTATTAACAAGTCCCCCTTTTGGAAAGAATGGATGGATAGGGGTGTTGCTACACTTGGTGGCCTTTCTGAAAACTGAGCTTTGAGATCATTTGAAAATATAACAGCAATTTGGGATTTCTAGGTCTCAATTTTTCAGGTATTTACAGATACTCCATTTAGTTTGTACTATTTTTGGTGGTAGTACACAACCCCCTAAAGCTGCAGACACTCTTTGTATGGTGCTCACAGCCTTTGAAAAGGGTCATGAAGCTTCAATGTAGTATTCCTCGTTGATACAGAGTCTTGGTGATGGGGCCTTAACAGCCCTTAAGAGGTTATGGGAAAGAGATTTTAAATTGGTATTGGAGGATGGGTAGTGGGAAAGAATTTTAAATTTTTTTAAAACTATGTCTAGGGATGCAAGTGCACACATTACTCAGTTTAAGATTTTTCATAATTTCTATTGGACTCCCTCTAGATTGTTTAGGCTTGCTTTAAAAGACACACCTAACTGCTGGTGATGTCAGTTGGAGGATGGAAACATAGCCCATACTCTGTGGTTCTGCGCTAAGATTCAAGAATTCTGGTTAAGAGTATCTGTGAGGTTTTAGATACTCAAATTTCATTCTACCCCAGACTATGCATATTGGGTGATGGGGCGGTTATTAAATTAGGTGACAAATATACAAAAAGCTGGGTCCAAACTAGTGTAATGATTGGCAGACAAATAATTCTTAGAGGATGGAAGTCAATTATTGCTCCCTCATTTCAAAAATGCTTCACCGAATTGGGCAGGGTGGCGGTATTCAAAAAGACGTCATACAAACAGCTTGGCAGATTAGATTCGTATGTTAAGAAATGGGACAAATACATGACCTTTCTGAAAGGCTCTCAGTGAGGGCCATGTAGAGAGAAACCATTTCTCTCTCTCTCTCTCTTCATGTTTATATGTGTATACTCAGGCTTGGACCATGGGGATGTTTGTTGGGGATTAGGGTGGGGATTGGGAGGGGTATAGGGAATTAATGGGGGTTAAGGGGGATAATGGTTGACTCTGTACATGTATATTCTCCTTTGTTGTGATACGTTTGATAACCAATAAAAATGTTAATCTGAAAAGATATATTTTTGCAATGTGAAATCCCAAATTCTCAGTGAATTACTACACAAATAATGATATCTTATTTAAAATTGTAAAGTACTTTTACATAATCATATAATTTGTTGAGCTGCCTTTAATCTATGCTGATCAATAAAAACACCCTTCGCAAAGGAGGGTTTTTTTATCACTGTATTACAGTACTGATAAATTGGCAGAATTTAACCCTATAACGCCATATGTATCAAATATGATACATAACGTTTGACGGCTCCTGTCTCACTCTGTTCAAGCTGAATTGCCAAAGAAACGTATGGTATGTACGTTTCACATGTTTATGGCACCATCGAGTGGTTATTTGTGAAAAAAGTGGTTTCAATGTTCATATCAATCTATTTAAAATGGTGACGGACTTCCGCAAAAAATGACTCCTGTTGGGATAAATAACAGCTTAATTTAATAAAGTAAAAGTGACAGTAATGATTATATTGTTACTGATATTTTAAAATGCAACTTATGCTTGGTTAAAATTTTGTATATTATTTTATTGAAAAAGCATGTTGGAATTAAATGCATCAAATATGATACAATAGGCTTTTGAGGTATACCTCTCAATCACCATTCCATTCCATTCATGCCCACTATAAAAAAAAGACAATTCTTTCAAATGTCAGGCTTTACAGGGTTAAACTTTTTTTTTTTTTTTTCACAAAATAAAAAAGGATGACCCATATTGAGGAAAAATTCAATATTTCGAAATTTGCAACATTGTTTTCTATTCATGTGATCATAAATCAAATGACCCATGTAACATCAAGATCTCTTTGTGGTTTCTTTTTCCGACACTATATTATGGGTCATTGAGAGTGCTTAAGAGCTTGAATTTAACTTTCAGAAATGTAAGTACTGAATACCTCGAAAAATCGCCTTGTTTTGTTGTAAAAGGGCTTGAAATTTAAACAGAACATTCCTTCTATGTAATGTGTGTCAATCAAAGACGAGATCCCCACACTTCACTTTAACTGAACAGTGTCTTTAATATCCTTTCTGTTCTTTACAATCAGTTGTTGATCAAAAAGTAAAAAAATAATCAAAAATAGCAAGGACGGGGCAAAAAAAAAAAAAAAAAAAAAAAGTGTGATATAAATGGGAATATGTCAATGATAAAGTACAACTGTCCCTTGCATGTTATAGAGGAGTTTTGTTTGCACCCTGTCATATTTATCAGGACATGTTCGGTTAAGCTGAATTGCTTGTCCTGCACCTAATCAGCCTGTATGAAGCTGACTAGTTTTAAGGGTTAATTTGTTTGTGATCTTTTCTTAAAGGTGCTGTATATGAAACTACAAATGTATATGAGAAACTCTTATTATTTGAACATTAGTATTGTGTATTAGAGAACTATTCTGATAAGAAATTATAATGTGCATTTTGTTCAAAAATCCTTCTAAAAAATATACAATTGTCTGTCTGTTTTTGTCATTCAAAGGAATAGTTCACCCCAAAATGAAAATTCTCTAATCATTTACTCATCCTCATGCCATCCCAGATGTGTATGACTTTCTTTCTGCTGCAGGACACAAATTAAGATTTTTAAAAGAAAATCCAAACAATGCAAGTGAATGGTGACCCAAAAGGCAGTATAACAGTAATCCATAAGACTCCATTGGTTAATTCCATATATTATGAAGTGATATAATAGGTGTGGGTGAGAAACAGATCAATATACAAGTCCTACATTTTCACTTTCGCATTCAGTTACCTACTGGTTGGGGCTGGTCAAACGTGGAGATTTATAGTAAAAAAAGGACTTAAATATCGATCCGTTTCTCACCCATACCTATCATAATTCTTCAGAAGGTTTGGATTTAACCACTTGAGCCGTATAGATTACTTTTATGCTGGCTGTGATCTTTTTGGACCTTCTGAGTTCTGGTCACCATTCACCTGCAATGTAAGGATCAACAGCTCTGAGATATTCTTCTAAAAATCTTCATTTGTGTTCTGCAGAAGACAAAATTTCATCCACATCTGGGATGGCATGAGGGTGAGTAAATGATGAGGGAATTTTCATTTTTGGGAGAACTATCCCTTTAAGTGCTGTTATATCGAAATAAGATTATATTGAATCATGAACCTCACATCATACATAAAACCAAATCATGATATAACCATATCATCCCACCCCTAATTACAGTAAATTAAGTTGTCATTCAATAGGCATCATCTGCCTTGGAACTCAATGATTTTCAACAGGATACTGAAACTTGGCACAACTCCCCGCACTGAACAAAAGGTGGCTGTGTGATGAATCAGCAACATAAACATGCATGCTATCAACAGTTACGTCCTAAACACAGCTGCAGTGAGCTCATAGTGAAAGCTGAGGCCTGCTTTACTGTACAGCAAACACAGAGCCATAATGAAATCACACTGCAAAGCTGCAGAGACCCATAAAGGAGGCCTGAGAATGCTGGCGAAGAGGAACTGCTACAGTTACAGAGGAAGAAAGTAAAAGAGAGAGCGATCTCGCTGACACTTGAGCATTCCTGTTCACCGTCCTTAATTATACACCAACAAGCTAAGAATACCAAAGAAGACTGCTGAAATAAATACTCGACACCGTCTGCCAGCTCACACACACACACACACGCAGAGTTACACACATTATTAGTCTTACAAACACCAACACCAACACCAACTACACACAGCTAGCGCAAACATCAGCTGACAGTTACAACTACCCGTGCACCACATACACAAACATTCACACCAGCGAATCCAAATGCAGTATTTTCACTGACACTCACACACTTACGAGGGCTCTTGGCCCTCCAGCTGTGAGATACACAGATTGGACTCGTTGCCCTCAGAGCTCTAGCTTGTTTTCCTGCATGCTACTAAATGAAGTTTCCATTGATGTTGGGTCAGACAAAGTTTTTCAAGATTCCTGACATTTAATCATAGAAAACATTCCCTATCTTAGGTCAGTTAGGATCACTATTTTAAGAATGTGACATAATACACAATAAGTAGAGAGAATGATTTATTTCAGCTTTTATTTCTTTCATCACATTCCCAGTGGGTCAGAAGTTTACATACACTTTGTTAGTATTTGGTAGCATTGCCTTTAAATGGTTTAACTTGGGTCAAATGTTTTGGGTAGCCTTCCACAAGCTTCTCACATTGCTGGAATTTTGGCCCATTCCTCCAGACAGAACTGGTGTAACTGAATCAGGTTTGTAGGCCTCCTTGCTCGCACACGCTTTTTCAGTTCCCACAAATTTTCTATCGGATTGAGGTCAGTGCTTTGTGATGGCCAATCCAATACCTTGACTTTGTTATCCTTAAGCCATTTTGCCACAATTTTTTTAGGTATGCTTGGGGTCATTGTCCATTTGGTAGACCCATTTACGACCAAGCTTTAACTTCCTGGCTGATGTCTTGAGATGTTGCTTCAATATATCCACATAATTTTCCTTCCTCATGATGCCATCTATTTTGTGAAGTGCACCAGTCCCTCCTGCAGCAAAGCACCCCCACAACATGATGTTGCCATCCCCATGCTTCACAGTTGGGATGGTGTTCTTCGGCTTGCAAGCCTCACCCTTTTTCCTCCATAATGATGGTCATTATGGCCAAACAGTTACATTTTTATTTCATCAGAGCAGAGGACATTTCTTCAAGAAGTAAGATCTTTGTCCAGGATATGTCGATATAGGACTTGTTTTACTGTGGCTATAGATATTTGTCTACCTGTTTCCTCCAGCATCTTCACAAGGTCCTTTGCTGTTGTTCTGAGATTGAGTTGCACTTTTCACACCAAACTACGTTCATCTCTAGGAGACAGAATGCATCTCCTTCCTGAGCAGTATGATGGCTGCGTGGTCCCATGGTGTTTATACTTGCGTACTATTGTTTGTACAGATGAACGTGGTACCTTCAGGCATTTGGAAATTGCTCCCAAGGATGAACCAGACTTGTGGAGGTCCACAATTTTTTTTCTGAGGGCTGATTTCTTTTGATTTTCCCATGATGTCAAGCAAAGAGGCACGGAGTTTGAAAGTAGGCCTTAAAATACATCCACACGTACACCTCCTATCAGAAGCTAATTGACTAACTGTCTAAAGGCTTGACATCATTTTCTGGAATTTTCCAGGCTGCTTAAAGGCACAGTTAACTTAATGTATGTAAACTTCTGACCCACTGGAACTGTGATATAGTCAATTAAAAGTTATACAATCTGTCTTTAAACAATTGTTGGAAAAATTACTTGTGTCATGCACAAAGTAGATGTCCTAAACGACTTGCCAAAACTATAGTTTGCTAATATTAAATCTGTGGAGTGGTGAAAAATAGATTTTAATGACTAATGTTAACTTCTGACTTCAACTGTATGTACAAACGTGTTTGAAATATAAATTAGGGCTGTCAATCGTTTAAAATTCTTAATCGAATTAAATCGCAGTTAATGGCATTTATAATATTTTCGGCAAAAATGTATATATTAATTATATAACAATAATGTAATGTTGTTGAATAATTGTAATGAATAAACAATATATTTTAACAATTTTAAATAATACATATTATAAATATAATAATTCTGATCAATAAAATCCATTACATTAATGAGGCAGACAAGTCTTCATTGATAAGTCAAGACAAAAAGTGACTTTAGATGCCAATATATTATTTATTTCCATATTATTGAACATAAGCCTATCATTGGCCTACAGTCCACAGCAAATCATTTTGCAACTGAATTAGTCAATCTGTCTGAGACAGATTTATTATAAGGGCTTTTCTAAGGATGTGTCAGTGTTAATGTACATATGCGTCAGACGGACGCTTTTGGAGCGTCTCACTTTGGTTGCGTCATGTCATAAACACGTGTTTTTAGGTCGCTGTGTCAAGTTAAATGTCGTTTTTGAACTTCGTCTCGAGACCCCTGCATTCGGAATTGCGCTCCGTCCAGCTGCGCTCCTCTGTCGCTGGCATCAAGCAAGCCTGAGTGTTTTTTTTTTTTTGTACAGCAGCGCATTGCCTATACAGCTGGAGTTTTGCTTACTGCCCCCTGCTGTAAACAGGTGGTACTTCAACCTTGAATAGCTCAATTTCCTGATTATGGTCTGGGGACATGATTAATTGCGTACAACACGTTATTTTTTTATATAATTAATCGCAATGAACGTTTTAAATCGACAGCCCTAATATAAATTGTAATTTATAATACAATCTTATTATAACAATTCATAATAACTTTCATTAAAAACATTAGGAAACATTATTACATTATATAATCCTTACAATAAAACAGATAGCTCAGTTTTGAAGGCTGAAATATAGAATTCTAGCTTGGTCTGTCAACAGGACTGTGAAACTAATTTAAAATGTTTTCCTTAAATATATCCAAAATGTAAATTATATTCAAATTATAAAGACATTATTTCAGTTGGGAGGAAAAAGAAGCTACAAGACATAAGTGACAATCAGATTTTAAATTGATGCTGTCCACAATGTCCAAAAGAGGGCACAATGAATGAATAAAAAGCAAACAGCACCATGTTATATTGTTTAATGTAAAGAACATTCCCGGCTGATGACAAAAGTGCATTTAATTTTTAACTAAAGTGCATACTTACACAGTGCACAGCTTCAAAATACATAAAGTATCACAGTGTTTTTCATTAACTACAGTTGTATGTTCGGTAATAATATTCCCAGATAATAGTGATATTCAGCATTTGTGGCTCAGACTCTGTCACACAGCGGTAACGGCATGTATGAGCCCAGTGCTGCAATAGGGGCTGTTCAAACATGTCGCTAGACAGATTGCAACAGAATGGAGCCGGACATGGGGATCTTGAAAAGCGTGTATTAAAACTCAACTCTTTTCAAACCCACACAGCATTTGAAAACACATTGTTTATGCTGCGAGACACTGATAAGAGAGCAAGATGCAACGGCCAAAAGAGCTACACTTAATTAATTGTCAGTGCTTGGAACACATACTGTATAGTTCGAACAAAATCCTTTAGTTTAAACATTGGCCACCAACATCTACTCAGTTTAACAATTTAACTTGACTTGCATTACACATAGATGACTAATATTGGCATCGTATTCACGCTGTTTAGCCAGAGGGGAACTGGCCCCCCCAGTGAGCCTGGTTTCTCCCAAGGTTATTTTTCTACATTATCTACATCTTATGGAGTTTTGTGTTCCTTGCCACAGTCGCCTTCGGCCTGCTCACTGGGAGCCTATAAACAATTATTTTTTTAAGGCATGCTTTTTATCGCATTACTCATTATAACCACACAATAAGGACTTCAATAGCATAATTTTTTGTTACAAAATTTTCTGTAAAGCTGCTTTGAAACTATGCGTGTTATACAAATAAATATGATGACCTAAAATTTGAATGCATTTTCAGCATTCAAATGTTAATTTTGTCCTAATTTGAATAATTTTAATTTGACAGCCTTAGTTCCAGCCAAGCTAAAATACACATTATAGTACCAGCTATTCCATGAAGCACCTGTTTTCCTACTGTGTATAACACTGTACAACAACTCTATAATGTGGTTACCACTTTATAAAACAATAAGGCACTTGAAGCCATGCAATTTGGTGAAATCGCAGTTAAACGCGACTCCGCTGTGCGTCTTAGCCGTGACTACATTTAGAATACAGCATGGCCTTTTGTACCTTTTTGCCTATATAGTAAATGTACCTTCAACAGTTTGAAATATAATATTTGATCAGAAATAAAATACTGACATATGAAGAATTGTATAATGTTTGTTAAAGATGAACTGAAAGTTATTAAACAGTGCCACCGAATGCATTTTGGTTGGGAGGCTATTTCCAGTCATGCCAGTGCAGCTCCTATCTATTTGAATGGGGAAGAGACCGAAATCTCAAAAACGGTTGGTGAATCAAAGAACATATTTCAAATCAGCAATAAAATTTGACAACACTGGAATCATAAATTGTGCTCCTTCAGATTACACTAATAAACACAATTTCCCTGGCTTGAATAGCTAATGCACATGCGCACTCTCGAATTGATTGACAGGCAATGTATCTAAAAGGTGATTGGCTCTTTTACCTGTAAGGCTGCTAATTAGGCGCTTACAGCTCTGTGGTTGAGCATTCCAATTTTTCCCATTCATTTTAATTGAAGTGGCCAGTCTCTGCTAAATAGTCTCTGTCCTAACATGGCAGCCCCCATGAGGGGACCCTCTCCAGGTAGAATAAAACTAATTTTATAAAGTTACCGATATGACTAGAGTCCTCATCTTATGTGATTTTATAGATATGTTTCAAAATTACAATTCATTTCTTTAGGAGTAAAACATTTTTATTGGAGAAAAAATTACTGAGTGCACCTTTCATTTTCCAAACCTTGTTTTTTGGCCTTTTTGCAACTTCTACTGAAAGGTTCAGTATAAAAAGTGGACAGGAAATTATGGGGAGAGTGGAGGGGGACAGCATCGAGAAACAATGCGAACTGGACCTGCAACATGAGCAACATGGCTTAATGTGTTTGAGAACATGCGCTAACCGCAAGGCCACTGCTCTGATTTATTTTGCAGTTTTACTGAATAACTGGACTTCCTTTACAAGGTCTATACCCCCCTCTGAATGGCAAGGGTTTTACTTCTGTGACACTTGGCACTGTGAGTCTCAGCAGTCCTGAACTGGGTCATTAAAACAGAATAAAGAGCAGCAGCAATAATGCAGCACTTACTGTACCACCTCAGAACCCTCCCACACACCCTCATTCACCTCCTGTTCTGGCAGCTTTAAAGAGCTCTTTCACCCTTCCCGGCACTTCTCTCAAACAGTGAGGAGCCAGACTTGAGCCAACCACAACAGAGATCGTACACCAGAGTGCTGTGAGATGAAAACTAGGCACAATCCAACCTAAACCATTGAGCACTTCCTGTTAATGGACAGTGGTGAAAAATGCCATTACTCTCAGAACAAAACATAATTGTTCATTTGTTTCACCGAAATAATACTGGTTGTGAATTTTTATTTCCTTTATAAACTCAAAAAGGAGACAATTTTCTGTGGCTGGCTGACATATTGAATATTTACAATATATCCAGTACTATGTTTGTTGGCAATGAGAAATTAACAATAACATGAATGTCATATGCAAAGAATCTGTGATTCAGTTTTGTTCATCAAGTTTTCTAAAGACAATGCCAGTACATTACTGTAGCTTTGCTAAATTTTAATGACTGAGACCAAGGATTGTTTGAATTAATTTTCAATGTATGCATTTCTTTGTATGGATTTCTCTCTGTATGTATACTGACTTGGATAAGGACCTTGGTGTGTGTGTATATCATTTTTGATTATATACTGGTTAGGGATATTATTGTAATCCTGCATGGTTTTAAAGGTTTATTATGCTGTAAATCTAAATAAGGAATACTTTGATGTTTAGAAGTTATACTACCTTTAATGTATAATACCATGTTTTTCAGATTTTCAATTCTAATGCATAATAGTAGAGTACTTTCAGTAAATACTTATAATATAAATGATTGCTGCTGTGTTGCTTACAGGTGTGTGTGTGTGTGTAAATACATACATATAAAATATGTAAATATTTAAGTATATTATCGAATATCAATAAAGGCAGAAATATTTTGAGATAATCTTATAAAGATTGACACTTTTTTCTTCATTATTTTTTTTTCATCAGTTTTTAGTTTTAATTAAAATGCATTTAATATTTTTATAATGTAGTAACCATCATATAAAAGCAGTAAGGCACTTGAGGTCATGTGATATTGTAAATATGGGTGTCACACCCACAGGCACTCATAACAACGTCCTCTAGACGTGACTATCCAATATAGCATGGCCTCTCGTTTCTTACTGCGTAAACAGGTAATACACAAACAGACAGAAGTGTCATATTTGAATATGCATGAAGTACTGACCTTTGAAGCATGATATAATGCTTGGTTTATGACTTAATGAAAGTTATTAAACAGTGCTACCGATTCTAAATCATTGGATTTTATTTTAAGTTGCTATTTTAAGCCATTTCAGAGCAAGTACATACATTTTAAATATGTTGTTGAATATCATCAAAAGACTGACAAATACTGTCTTCTTTAGCCAAATTGGCCAGCCCTAATTTTCTGTTATATTTAAACTGCTGATGAGCTGTCACTTAAGCCATGGCCGATGAAATAAGAGTTGTGTCATGAAGCCAAGAATTGAGGCTTCATGTGAACATAAGCTATCCCTTACCACAAAAACTGGCTTCCCATTCTTCGCACCACACACCCCTACCTACCTTCCAAATATAATGTTATATTATTAAAAATGTGGTATCCCTGTAGCCACACTGTTCTTTGACGTATGAGAGCAGGCAGTGATCAGCAACATACAAACACACAGACTGAAGCCAGACGCAACCTAACTAATTTCAAGCCAAAGAAAACCCTGAGCTTGGAGGTTCTCACGGATCAACAAATTGTACTTAAATTTAGAGCACAGAACCCACTGGCAGAGTGTACTTAGTAGCTTTAAAGTCCAAGACAAATAATGGCAGAATCAAAACAAATAATGGCAGATTTCAAAAACAGTTTGGTCCTAACATTAATTCTCAAGATAATACAGGTTGCCATTTAAATTCTTGTTTTTTTAACTTTGTAATGAGGCCACCAGCACACATCATACAAAGATGGTTTGTTGGTGAATCTCATGATGAAACCTCATATTTTTCTTTTTTTTAAAGCAATGTTATTACCATTAAGGTTATTTGCATTGTGCATTGTAGTGTTTTTTTTATAATTAATTTAAATAATTATAATACAGGATTTAATTTACTCTGATATAGTAAAAAATACTGTATTTACAGAATTAAAAGAACTCAAAAGCAAAATGTCTGCACACATTACTGCAATAACAATGAGATTATTTGCATTACAGTAGGTAAACTTGATGTAATGAGGAAATGTGCTTAATTGACATGCAACTAATGCACACCAATCTCAATTATCCAAAAATAGGCTTATTTTCTTTATGCAATCTTTTTCTTTTGATCTAGGGGTAAATTATGACCTGGACATGTTTTTGTGAGATTCATCCTTCTACATCAACTCTTTTGAAGACTTCTAAGTAGAATTAAATGAGAGGAGACTTACAGCATATCAGGGCAGTTATCTGGTTTGTCGAGCAGTCCTCCCTCCATGACAAACCGCAGCACCTGCTCATTGGACATGCCCTGATAGGGCTGTTCGGCAAGGGTGGCGATTTCCCACAACACCACCCCAAAGGACCTGCCCAGAGAAGAGAAGGTTGGAATCGATCTACATTGGCACAGAGTGACCAAAGTGTCACAACATAAGCTGGCTATAAAAGAACAAGCATTGTCATGTTACTCTTTTTTTTTTTTTTTTTTTTTTATTATTATCTGTTAAAACGTATTAGAACAACAGTCAATAATGATTTCTGAAAGGTAAGCCAGATTACTATATGTATGGATGAAAGCTGCCTTGCTGCTAAATGAAGGTATTTTCTCAAGAAATATGAATCTTTTTTTAACTTCACAAGCCATTAAATTGCTATCCGATTGGAGTATCCACATTCCATTTACACTATGTCACATATGTAAATCTGATCTATTACTTCTATTTGCAAATATATTTCACTTCCATGATGATAACACCAGGCAGTGAAATTTTGCTTCAACAACTGTGGTGAAAAGGCAACAGCTGTTATGTCTTAAACTCCTGAGGTGGTCTGAGTGCCCGGATTACTATCCATCTTGAATGCATCTTGGAAGGCATTTGCACTTGTTCTTGTCATGATCGTATAGTTATCTGATCAATAAAAATGCAAGTGACCAAGTATAAATATCAACTAAAAATGTGAGTGCAAGTACCATGTTGCTAAGCTAATGAGTGAAAACTCTAAGCACAAAATCTGCATTTTTAATTAGTATGCATACTACAGCCATTCATACTCTGAGATCTCTGGTAGTATGCATGGCTTTTAAATAGCATTAAAGGGATAGTTCACCCAAAAATTTAAATTCTCTCATCATTTTCTCACCCTCATGCCATCCCAGATGTGTATGACTTTCTTTCTTAAGCAGAACACAAACCAAGATTTTTAGGAGAAAAAAGAAGGGGGTTGGTGTGCGTTGCGGCCTCCTCTTTGGCATCCCCCCAGCAGGTGGCGCCCTAGGCGACCACCTAGTTCGCCTATGCCTAGAAACGGCCCTGCACTGGAAGATGAATCAGCTCGAGATTCCTCAAGGCTCTGGAATGCCGCTCATATCAGCCGCAGCTGATGCTGTTTTCGGAAAAGCGCGGTCTAGACACCCCGAGGTTTTCTTTGAATTTTCTTAAATGTGACTAGCATATGAGGGAAATGTTTCCTAGCTCATATGAGGCCTGATACCCAGCTTCATCTCAAATATATGGAAAGACGTTTCTCCTCATTCCCTACCACATAAACGTATGCAGCATGTAATGGAAAATGTGTGATGAGCTGTGCAAGTGTGGGTTTTATTTCACTGGAGTGGTCACTGCGGCGGTCTTTGCTCAAATACAGATGTCTAAGAGAGTTGTTCTCATAGTTGCTGTTTAAAGGATTAGTTCAGCCGAAAATGAAAATCCTCTCATTATTTACTCACCCTCATGTCATTCTAAACCCTTGTAAAAAAAATTCTGTGGAAGACTTCGAAGAATTTCGAAGAATTGTAGTGGGGTTCCCCCCCCATGCAAATACAATGAATGGGGACCGAGGCTTTCAAGCTTTAAAAGGATGCAAACGTATCATAAAAGTATCATCAAGGTGGTCTATACAACTCATGCTCTGCAAGACATCCGAAGCAGTAAACGACTGCTATGTCTTCAGAAGTATTGAAACATAACACAGGAGTCACATGGGAGGCACTTTTATAAAACTTTTATGGAGCTTTTGTGTCCTTATTGAAGCTTGAAAGCCTCAGTCTTCAGAATTTCTCCTTTTGTGTTCCACGTACGAATTAAAGTCACAGGGATTTGGAAAAACATGAGGGTCGAAAATGATGCTCATTTTTAGGTCATTTATTCCTTTAATAGAATTGTGAACCAGTGTACCTTGACACATTGTGCATTTCACGTCTCGGTTGATATTTCTGTGTTTCTAACATCATGTAAGCATGCACACACTGATTCTCTGTAGAGTACTTGAAAGCTTACCACACATCAGACATGGTGGTGAATACTCCATCTTTGAGGGACTCTGGAGACATCCACCGCACAGGCAGCAGTCCCTTGCCTCCTTTTCTGTAGTAATCTGTCTCATAAATGTCCCGCGTCATGCCAAAATCTGCATATTAAGGACAAATGAGGTGAGATTACTCAGCTTCTATAATTTTACTTAAGATTTAGCCAAACAAAACGAAGAACATACAGTCTAATACTGCATTATCAACAATTGTCAAAATGTAGAGCATATATCCTATACAGCAATTAATTGTTTAATTTTATCAAACAAGAAACCCATGATATTCTGTTAAAGAAGTGCCACTTACTTTACTGTTCACAACCATTTTTGACTGGAAACAGAACAGGTGTAATTTATTTTCTTTTTTTTTAAGAAATTATAACATTTCTTCTTCCCTGATTTCAAGTTTTTTTTAGATCTAATATACATATACGTTTCTTGATTTCACCATTTATTTGCATATGCAAATAAGCAAATTTATGTAACTTCAAAACAGTAAAAAGCTACACATCTATAAATTTAAACATGAGAATGTGTCATGTTTTAGGGGGAATATTGCTGTCAAAAAATAAAATTTGACTTGAAAATCATGTTATGACAATAATAGCCAGTAGATGGCTGCAGTATATGCAGCCACCTGTGTAGTAAGTCTAAATTTTAAATTAGGTGCACTGTGGGTGTGTTATGCCTTACCCCTTCCTTTCTGTGTGTGTGTGTTCTGCTTTATGGCTGATTTATATATTGTATTTGTGAAAAAAAAATGCTCAGTTTTTTAGTCCCCATTCATTTCCAATGGTCGGCCAGTTTTGACAACAGTAAAGGTGTCACTTTTGTTCTTACAACTACTTAAGACTTATCAAATCAAGTCCAAATATTTTTTGTGTGTTCAGATGGCAAATGGATGAAAAGTCACCAAGTCCTGTACTGCTCAGATAAAGGAAACCATTTTTTTTACATTGGAAAAAATGATTTCGGTCACAAATGGCCGAACAGTAATGACCCAATAAAAGGATTTGCTTAAATCTAATATTTTCGTTTTATTACATACCACCAATTTTCACTATAAAGTCCTCGGCCACCATGCAATTCCTGGCTGCCAAGTCTCTATGAACAAACTTGTTGGCATTGAGGTAAGCCATGCCATCCGCAATCTCTCCTGCCATCTGGATCATCTTTTTCAAGGGTGGTAATGGCAGACTAGAGGTGCTCTGAGGAACAAGGAAGAGGAGAAGAAGGTGAGACAATGGGGAACAAAATTGGAGGAGAATGTAGACTATTCTCTGACTGTACAGAGCAGCTCATTAAGGCAAAGAAATAAATCATGTGAGAACAGAAGTTTAATTCTTATTCATGGAAAACTCTCAACTATGCAACACAGTTCTGCTACACTTCGTGGCGGCAATTCTTACCTTGCTGGAATTGTATATAATGGTACGGAAAAATTTGTCAAATGTGTGTGTCTGTATTTACCTCTGTGGACCGTAGCGAGCGGAGATAACTCTTCAGATCTCCCCGTGTCATAAGCTCCATGATCACAAGGGTGGGCTGTCCCTGCGAGACCACACCCAGCAGACGCACCTACACCAATCACAAAAGGCATCACAGGTGTAGTACAACTCACCAGTCAACAACTGTCAACATTATTCAACAATATTCAAGGAATAGTTCACCTGAAAATGAAAATGATCTCATCATTTAATCACCATCATGCCATCCCAGATGTTTATGACTTACTTTCTTCTGCAGAACACAAAGATTTTAGCTCTGTAGGTCCATACAATACAAGTGAATGGTGGCCAAAACTTTGAAGCTCCAAAAAGCACATAAAGGCAGCTTAAAAATAATCCATGCAACTCCAGAGGTTTAATCCATGTCTTCAGAAGTGATCCAATCAGTTTTAGGTGAGAACAGACCAAAATATAATTCCCCTTTCACTGTACATCTTGCCATTGCAGTCTCTTGGCACCATCATGATTTCTGGATCGCGTCAGAAGACATGGATTAAACCACTGGAGTCGTATGGATTGCTTTTATGCTGCCTTTATGTGCTTTTTGGAGCTTCAAAGTTTTGCCCACCATTCACTTGCATTGTATGGACCTACAGAGCTAAAATATTCTTCTAAAAATCTGTGTGTTCAACAGATGAAAGAAAGTCAAACACATCTGGGATGGCATGAGGATGAGTAAATGAGAGATTTTTCATTTTTGGGTGAACTATCCCTTTAAAGGCTGAGTTACATCAGTACTATAAATGTTTTGAGTTTCACATGACATTTTGCATGTGTGCTTTAACTGACCACATGGTGACAGTTGAATTCCTTCATTACGGAGGCTTCATTCAGAAACTCAATGCGCTCGTTCAAGCTAGCCGATTCGTTGACTGTTTTGATGGCCACCCTGGTTTCCGGCTCGTCCTTGACGACGCCCTTGGCGATGCCCTCATACACCATACCAAAGGATCCTTGCCCAAGCTCTCTACACATTGTGATTTTCTCTCGCTCAACTTCCCATTCGTCTGGCACATACACTGTAAACGGAAATTACAATAGAAGTTAATCACAGAGCTGCTGCATATTTAAAAAAAATAAAATAAAAAATACATATAAAAATGTCAAGTGCAAACAAAGTGTGACCATCTGTTTTAGATGGGTTCACACTGAAGCCAAGATAGACGTGTGCACAAATGCATGTAATAATGGCAGAATAAAATTTCCTAAATGGTTCTGGGAACAAACTGATTTCAGTTTCTCTATTTTAGTATAAACAAATAAGGCACTTAAGGCCATACATTACAGTGATTTTACAATGGTTAAGGTGTGTTGTTAGTGGAGACACAACATGAAGCGGAAAATGAACCTGGAACTTTTAAAGTTTTAAAGTCTTTTTAACAGTGCCAAAATAAGATGAAATAATAATAAAAGATAAAAATACATAAAATACATAAGATAAAATACATCACTGTTCAATAAATAAAATAGCTAATATATTGTATACACACTTGTGAATACAATCAAATACACTGTTCAATAAATTACTATTTTTAATAATAAATATTAGGGCTGTGAAATTGAATGTGTTAATTTCTGCGATTCATATTTTTTGTTTAACGAGTAAAAAACAATTAATGCATTTAACGCAGTGTCCGTTTCTTTTTTACTTCCTGAAACTTCACAAGATAGCAGAAATGTGTCCTGAGTTGTTCCCAGGGACTTTAGTACAATGGGCGAAACTTCACTAATGTTTTTTTTCACACTGTCTGTGGCTAAAATTGGCATATATACATTCAGGAGGTCCATGAAACTGATTGTGTGAAGCAGAGCATGCTTATTCATTGCGCATGATGCATGTCTCGGGCATAATTAACACAGGAGCAGTTTTACTGTACTGAGAAAGAAGACTTAACCCGCAAACGGTTAACTAAGCATGTGAGAGATATGGGCGAGCTTTGCATCGCCTGAAAATGCTCACTCACTTTCATCTGAACCAGTTTCAAAAGTGAACCCTCCCGAGTGAGACCCAGCGTGTGCTCGAGAGGGACCTGTCGTTCAGCAAGCCGCAGACAGGTATACATGAAGAGACTGAACGGCAGCCAGAGAAATAACTCAACAGTTTTGAGATTTTAAACTTCAGCAAATTACAGTTTTATATCTGTATGTATAGTGTCTAATAATGCATTGGCAATGTACACTTAAGTTTCTCTTGCCAATAAAGTTTGAACTGTATCTGCCCATTTGATCCTATTATTAAAAAAAGTCCACTGGAAAACGGCAGAAGGTTTTGCCCAAATTGTAATTGCAACATGTCCACTGATTTTATGGCATGTATACATATACTTGTATCAAAGATTAATACCTGTAAAAATGTGTCTAATTAACTATCCGGAGAGGAAAAAAAAAAAAAACATTTTAACGTACATATTTAAATAATTAAAATAAATGATAAATAAAATAAACTAACCAATTTCTTGCATTTTCCTTGAGAAAAAGTATAAAATACTGTACATTTATGATGATTTTGTAATGTTTGTTGTAATGTATCATGTACCATAATTTAACCTTGATTAATCATGATTAATCACAGAAAACACGATTAATTGGTTAAAAAAAAATGATCGATTCACAGCCCTAACAATATTAAAAAATATGTAGTATTATTATTATTACGATTATTGCTTTCATTATTAATTGAAATACATAATAATTAAACAATAATTAAAAATAATAAAATAAACCATTCTTCCATCAAGTCATAGCCTAACTGTAGGTGATATTGCAGATATACAGAATGCATTAACATAAAATTCAATTGATGAACTATTATGTGGTTCAGATTTCAGAGCTGGAAACATCTGTATTAGAATGGGAGTTTAATCATTGAAATGACAGTGGAATGCTTTTTGTATGTAGAAAATGAACTGCACATGTTGTTCACTGCCTGTACTGTCCTAAAAGGAGTTCATTCTGACCAGGACAGGCCAGTATGGAGATGACAGCATACTCACTTTCTGCTGCACTAAAGTACTCTGGATTAACAGAAGCGTAAAGGACCCCGTTTCCAAGCCTGTCACTGTTCCTGTAGATTCCAGACAACATTTATTAACCAAAAACAGCACTAAATCATTTCATTTCAGGGCATTCACTTTGTTATATACCGTAGTGTGACAAACAGAAGTGCGAAAGTGTGATTGAGGCAGTTTTACTAATATTAATTACAAGAATAAAGAAAGTGTAGATATGTTCAGACTGGTACCGTTTCTTATTGACCAAGATGAAAACCACTCCAGTGAAGACGGCTAATATCATAATAATTGGGATGATCATGAAGTACAGGAAGTGCTCGTAACCTGATTCTGAAACATGCCAAAAGAGAACATTTTAACACTCAACAATGTGTCAACAAATCTTTAATTTAAATTCTCATGTCTTGGAATGTAAGAATACATAGGCAAGAACTACAGTGAAGAAAATCTACCTACGTTCAACCTGAAGCACATAGAATGCTATTGGATCTGTCCACGACCCATTTCCTGCGAGAGAAGTGGCCCGCACACGTGCAGAGTAGTTTCCAGGTCCCAAGTTGGAGAGTTTCATGCCTTTGTGCTCCCTGTAGTGTTGTCGGGATACACATTCGTGCTTCTCGGGCTATACCCCACCCCAAAAAAAAAAAAAAAAAAAAAAAAAAATGCTGGTCAATGTACTTACAAAAACGATTTTTGAATGCCGACTGCTCATGCAAAACTCGCCACAAAGATACAAAGATGTTGTAAGGGGTTACCAGGTTGTTGCTATGTGGTTGCTGTATGGGCCAAGGCAAAAGAGCCCAGTCCAGAGTCAATGATATTTTGATGCCTATACAAAGTTTGTCACATTTTATCATCCACGAGGCAAAACATTTACGTTTGATTGCATAGAAAAATTATAGCGCACTTCTGCTGAATAATTCGCAGAATTTGAGCTATCACTCAAATTCATTACTTAAGATTTGGGGTTTGTTTAAACCCCTTACCATATGTATAGGCAATATTTATAGTGATACTTGCTAAAGGAAACATCTAATTGGGAATTCAGTGTTCACCTCAGCTCCAAGACGGTACTGAATCTCATAGAGCAGGATCAGGCCGTTGGGTTTGTGCGGTTCGGGCCACTTAAGGAACACTGAATCCTCTAGACCTTCCCAGGTCACAGGGCCAGGAATGTCATCGGCTCTTTCTACAAGCAAAAAATGAAGAAACAGGAAGGTTTGTCGATGATCTTTTAATGCAGCATGCATCCATTTTCTATAACCACTTATCCTATTTAATGTAGCAGTTGTTGACTAATTACTTGTTGACATCCTGCCCTTACCTGCCGGTTTGGTGCGGGAAAATACGAAGGCGGCTGCGCTACAGTGTCGAACCTCGTCATCGCAAGCGTGCAGGTCAATGCGGTAGACGGTAAAGGGCTGCAGGGACCTGATGTCAGCTGTGCGCTCCCTCACCTTCCTCTCGTGAAAGAAGTGTTCACGTCTGGTCGGCTCATCATCTGAGAAGTTTCCCCCTGTCAGGTTCCAGTTTCCAGGCATCAGAGTGTGGATGGAAGTTGCGTTTGCCACGCCAAACACATCTCGCCGTCGCCTGTCGGGAGGTCTGGGACAAGAGAGATGGGACACATTGGGGCTACGTTGTTCAACTTTTGGTGGTGCAGAAACTGAAACTAGTGCCATTTAAATTCAAACCAATTGAAGGAATGTTCCACGTCCAACACAAGTTCAGCTCTATTGACAGCATCTGTGATATTATGTCAATTGCCATAGAAAACTATTTATGTAGACTTAAAAAAAAAAAACAAACAAAAGATAAAGTAATGCACTTACAATGAAAGTCTATGGGGCAAGTGTGCTGAAGGGTTTAAAAGCAGAAACATGCAGCTCACAATTTTGTTAGAGTTTATATTAGTTTATCTTTACAAAGAAGCGTGTAAATTTTGCTGTAAAATTGTCTAAATCACCCTTTTAGGAACTATTATTCTAGGTGGACACACATCGAGACACATTGAGTTCAAGATGGTGGATTTTTCTCCATGTAATCAGTACTTAGCAGATAGTTATGTCATGCTTTCAGACATCCTTGGGCGTATTGTGTGAAAGTCCCCACGTTCACCGCCTTTACATGGTCATGACATGAGCTGAAAGTTTGGTAATGACTTAGTAAGTTAGTAAGTGATTTTATGACACTATGTTGACAAATATTATGATTAACTTGTGTGGCTACACTTGAACTGTGTGTGTTTTAACATTTTTCCCGGTGCAATGCCTTACCCCATAGACTTCTATTGTATGTGCATTACTGTGTGTGTTTATTTTTTGTTTTTTACTTAGGGTCAAGTTTAAATATTTTTTGTGGTAATCTACAGTATCCCACAGATCTTGTCAATAGAGCTTAATTTAATGTTTCTTCCAAAAATTATAATTCTCATTTATTACCCTCATGCTTTCTCAAACTTGTTTGACTTCATTTGTCTACAGAACACAAACAACCCATTTTTTTTAAAAGAATATTTCAGCTGTTTTTGTCCATACAACGAAAGTCAAAGTGACCGCAAATGGGGTCATGAACGTGGATTACACCACTCAAATCGTATGGATAATTTATGTACTTTTCGAAACTTTTACGTTTTGTAACCCATTGATTTGAACTGTATGGGCAGTTTCTGGTTGGCTGGGGGAGTAAGTGTCAAATTGGTTTGTTTGGGGGTGTGTTAGTATTAAAGTAACCCTTTTTGTTGGTTTTGCAGCTCTTTCTTTAGGGTAAGTTCACCTAACAGAGAAGTCATAGCTCAGCTATACTCACCTATATTTAACAGCATATGATAGGCTATTTGTTGTTTGTTTAAAACCCCTTGACATTTTGGCTTTATTATGTTAATTTGAAATGATTTACAATAAAATTACATCTTTAATTGCATTTTGTGTCTGACTCTCCTTAATGCTGCGGTCTTGAATAAGCTGGCCAAAACATAAATTGGGGGCTCGTCCGGGATCATATGGAGCTGTGCTGGTTAGTATGTGAATGGCAAATCTTGTGAACAGTGGACGTTACCTGAAAGGAGCCAGCTGGTTGGAAGGGAGGGCTTGGTGATGCAAACCAAAAATTACAATTAAAATTTCAGAGGTGGAGCAAGTTATTTCTTTTTAAGGAAAGACTACATATACAAACTTTTTTTTTTCCTTTGGAATGACATGGACCAATTAATAATTGGTAACAATAAGAGCAGGAACATGTACTGTATTAAGAAAGTGAATATGGTAATTTTTTTTTACTGAATTTTGATTTGAACTTGTATTGAACCTGGAACATTCTTTTAATTACCATTCAGTTTGTGAAAAGTAGAAATTTACCCATTTGCGGGTGTATTCATAAATTCGTGGGGTAACAGTGGGATGGCTGCGTTATCCCCTAAGTTACACCAGTCCGTGCCAAAGCAATCATGTATTTTGTCCCCAGATGATCTGGCAAAAACTATATCCCCCTAAACACACACACGCTAAAGCTGGTCTCCAATCCTCTGCCTGCTAACAATCACACATTGGAGCGGTATGTCATTCAACTCCCTACAAGATGCAAGTCCTTCCTCTGCCTGCTTGAAACACATATCCTACCACCACAGATGGATTGAGTTTGGATGAAAGCATGTGACCAAAAACACCGGAAATGCATCTCACTCTGTTTACACCTGATGCACACTGGATATCCTCATCACTTTTGTTTTTTAGCAAGTGACTAGAAATGACTGTACTTGGGTAAGCAACTATGTTCGAAGCGAAATAGAAGCATGTTCTGCATACTTCACACACTAGTATGGTACACTGTTGACTTCAGAGCCTTGCATGTTTGAAGGGATAGTTCACCCAAAAATTTAAATTCTCTCATTATTTACTCACCCTCATGATATCCCAGGCGTGTATGACTGACTTTCTTCACCAGACCACATTTGAAGAAACTAGAAAAATATCTCAATGGATGGTGATCTGATTTTTGAAGCTCCAAAAATCACAGGATAATCAACATAAACTTCATCGATATGTTGATGATACGATCGCTTTTGGTGCGAAAAAATAAAAAAAAAGTAACTTAATATTTATCTTTTTTGCATCAAAAGTGATGGCGTCGCTTTAGAAGCCATTAATTTAACAGCTGAAGGCGTATGGCTGACGTTTATGCTGGCTGTCTGTGATTTTGGAGCTTCAAAAATCGGATCACAATTCACTTGCATTTTAAGGATCTACTGAGCTGAGATATTTTTCTATTTTCTTCAAATGTGGTCTGGTGAAGAAAGTCATACACACCTGGGATATCATGAGGGTGAGTAAATGAGAATTTAAATTTTTGGATGAACTATCCCTTTAATCATAGACTAATAGTTTGCCTAAAATATGTCGCATACTGTCATGAGACAAGGAAGAACCACAACAATAACTGACAACAAAAACTGGTGCGATGCATATTTACGCACCAATGCATAAGATTTGAGAGCTAAGAGGAGGGAAAGATTTTCAGTAGAAAACTTACATTTGGTCTGTTTATCACACAAAGCTTCAGAAGACTTGGAATGTAGCACCCAAGTCATATGAACTACTTTAATGATGCTTCTACAGTACTTTTTACATTACCTTTTTGGAGCTCACACTGGGCACTTACGTATGTTTTCATTGCATAAAAAGAGCAGCATAAGTGGCTGGTCACACAGACAGACAACAACCTCTCGAACATTTCTGCACAGTTTTTAATTGCTTTTCTATGCAAACATGCTCTATATGGTTTTGACGGTTAATTCGCATCTTGCTATTTAGTCAGCATCTAGCACGTGATTGTCCCATTTTTAAGATGCAGTGTCAAGTTAGAAAAGCTTCAACTTTTAAAAACATGTCTTGAGACACCTGTGTTTGGTTCTTTGTTGCACTGCGTTGAGCTGTTTTAACACAAGAACAAGAAAGTGCTCTGCCTGAATGTCCCTTAAATTTTCAATTTCGATAAAGGTAGAGGATAAGGCGAATTAATCGGTCGATGTTTTAAAAAATCTATTTATAGAACGTTTTATATAACATTTCTTAGTCTTTCCTTGTTGTGACAAGCACAGATATAGACACTACAGGAGTCCAAATTTAACAGTCTCAGATGCAGTTTATTGTTCAATCAAAATTCCAATAATACCCCCACCCCCCACAAGATATAAACTTTGAGACAATGTGTGTGCTGATGGAGCACTTTTCCATTAAATTGCACCTCTAGAGGCAACTGTTATACTGTAGAATCAAGCTGTTGTAATTGTAGAATCAAGGGGTGGAAAGAGTACTGAAAAATAATACTCAAGTAAAAGTACTGTTACTTCATAAAAAAATTAGTTTGAGTAAAAGTACCTGTTCTAAAAACTACTCAAGTAAGAGTAAAAGAGTAGCTCATTTAAAAGTACTCATGAGTAGTGAGTATTGAGTACTGAGTTGTGAAAGCTATGCCCCTTTATAATAAAAACTCTATGCCGCAGTTTAAAAATGTAGCACACATCCCGTAATTTACATTCCTTTTTATGGCTGTTTGCCAGAAAGAATAAAAAATATAGGTATTTTATAGGTGTTTGTGATTGACAGCTTTTAAAATACATCACTTACCTATGATACTGTAAACATTTCATGAATCTGATTTAAAAAACAAATAAAAGGCCGACATGATTACAGAAATGAAAAGATGAAAAAGTTATTTTCAATATCATAATATATGAAACAATTACATTAAAATCAGTTTATGTGTAGGGTCTAAATTTCCCTTAATGCCGACTGAGAGTTATTGTTGCGCATAAAACATGTTGAAAACAATGCAAGGAATGCAAAAAAAAAAAAGTCACTTGGCGCGTCATGTCCCGCACAATAGAGGCAGTAGAGCAGTTGTTTGGTACAGGGGCCACATCGGGCTTCAAAGGAATAATTCACACAAAAATGAAAATTCTCTCATCATTTACTCACCCTTATGCCAACCCAGATATGTATGACTTTCTTTCTTCAGCAGAATACAAATTAAGATTTTTAGAAGAATATTTCAGTTCTTTTGGTCCATACAATGCAAGTGAATGGGTGCCAAAATTTTGAAGCTCCAAAAATCACATAAGTCAGCATAAAAGTAGCTTAATCTATGTGACTCCAGAGGTTAAATCCATGTCTTCAGAAGAGATATGATAGGTTGGGTGAGAAACAGATCAATATTTAAGTCAATTTTTACTATAAATTCTCCTCCCTGCTCAGTCAATCTCCACTTTAACTTTCACTTTCTTCTTCTTTTGTTTTTTTGTTCTCATTCTAATGCATGATGGACAATTTTCTGAAGTTTGTGTCTGGTGGAATGTTCTGCCTGAAGTATTGCTCTACAAAGGTTGATACTTTTCTATCAGGCATTAGGAAAAAACTTGATAAACGCTAAGCATAATTAGAAATTATTTTATCATCTCTACTTTCCTGGTAATTTATTATACAAATTAACACACTCTCTACATCAGGGGTTGGCATTATAAAAATAAAATCTAACAATATTATTAAAAAAATAGTATTATTAAAAATGTCAAAAAATGTTTATTCTATTACATTAATACTTTTAAAGCTACTCAAGTTATTCAGCCAAAAGTAGTGAGTGGTTTTCTCGTTTCTTTATTGTTGTTTGATTAATAGCCTTTTTATGACATAACCTACTATACAGTGCTCAATTCGGTTACATGTACACTAAAAATCTGATATTTTGATGCAAATATGCTTTTTGTCCCACTGTTTTCGTTCACTTTAGACCAAAACGACTGCGTTTACATTAATGCCTCACCAAGACGGGCATTGGCGGAATTATAAAGTGTATTTGACCGTTAAGGCGCATACCCGCATTAGCACTCTTGGGAGCACACGAGCATGTAAAGCGCACAAACATTAGCCGCCTGTCAATCAAACAGCACACAGCTACAGACGCCCGGAAATAAAAAGTCAATCTTTTATATTTTATCTAGATCAACCAACCAGTGGTTGTCTTGCTATCACAATCGATGTAATGAACACCCCTTTTCTAGATGTAGAACATAGGCTAAGTATAGAAAATTACTCAAAAGTTTATCGTCGATATCGAGGACATCTCTTTTTTTTTTTCAGATAAACATCAAGATTGGTTTATTGCCCAACCCTATTGATAACATCGCCTTAATCTCTCACAGCAACCCAATAATCTCAGTGATAGATAAATTACAGGCTGTTATTGATACAGAATCTAGTATGCAGAAATATGAAATTTACCTTGATATGTTTCTTAAAATTAGAGGCAGGATTAATGCTGATATCTGGCTTGAGCAAGCTAAATTCACATGACACGATCAAGCAATTGGCCTTTTTCACTGCGAAAAGCCCTTTCAGGTGCGGCCGTGATGTTCAGGTGTTGAAATTTGAGGCATCCTCCACATCCATAACAGTTGGCGCCCGATCTACAGCTGCCATTCAAGTTTTTTTACCTGTGATCTGATGGGAGTCACCAGACTCTCCCTAGCCAATCATGTTGATAGATAAAAATAAAATCACAGACGGTGGGAAAATAGCGCGTTAAAAGTACAGTTACATCACTTAAAATGTACTCAAGTAGAAGTATACCAATTTTAAACTACTTAAAGTAAAATTCCTGGGGAAAACTACTTACAGTAACGTGAGTATTTGTAATTCGTTACTTTACACCCCTGGTAGAATCCTACAGTGGCGGCCACAGAGGAACATGGATGAATAAAAAAAAAGAAAAAAAAGGCAACTATCAGCATAGATATTTGCTGATAACCGATAGTTCCAAAAAACAACTATCATCACCGATTAATTGGTAAAACCGATATATTGACCTACCTCCATCCCATGCATACAGAAACATGCATACTCTGCACAAAATACACACAGCAAGAGTAGTATGGTACTGTAGCACGCTATTCCGAACATACCCACTCTCATGACTCAAGACAATATCTTACATTCTTTTTCTCTCTCTCTTTCTCCAATTGTTTCTTCAGCCCCCTCTGTGCAGAGTGGCATTCATTGATCTGTGTGCACTCTGGCTAGAGGGATCTTCCCTTTATTTCATTGGTATTCCAGATGCCATTATTGTGCATTTCCTGGCAGCCGAGCTGTTTTTGGGGGACGGGGGGGGGATGGGACGGCAACTGAATGGATATAATTTCCTCTTCTCTCGCTCTCCAAATCCTGAACTTCAAGGGAACTCGAGGCACTTTCCTCAATATCTCGGTTTTCAATAAAAATAGGTTGTGTTGGCCCAGATACAGACATACTTCTCAGCTGCCTGACATATTTCTGGCACCGCCGCTTTCTTCGTCAGCCAAGCAATGGCAAACATGCAGAGGAAAAAAAGCAGGCCAGACAGAGGAGGATAATCCAGTCCCAAATCATGCAGAGTGGAGTATCAATGCCATTTCTGTGTCCTCAAGCCATATTTTTCCTGCACCACTATAAATGAACAGAAAATCGAATTCATAAGGCACATTGATTTCAATAACTGCCCGCTCAGGTGATGCAGCCCCCGTACAGCGATCTTGGCACGCTCCGCAGGACACACGTAATCGCAGCCCAATAATGGATAATACAATACAGATGTCGGTCCACATTTAAGCTGAGAACACTTAATACGTTACACCTTTGAGATAAGAGAGAAAACAAGGCTTACGTAGTCGTTTACATTTGTTTTGCATGGTCTCCCGTGCTATTTGGATTGAGCCCATACCACACAATTACCAACATCAGGGCTGCAGGGAAACAATAACCGAGGGAATGTTGAAAATGTTCCATAACAACCATAACAAAGTCTGTTGGATCTTTTGTATATCCATCAAAATGTATTATTCATGTTCTTGTAATAGCTTCAATCTACCATCCACGAGTTACAGTTTCAATAGTACAGTTACAAAATACAGTTTAAAAACATTTTATTTTTTTATTTTTTTAATGAAGCAAAAAAGTTATCCAACACCTATATTACCCATGTGAAAAACTAACTGCCCCTTTAAAATTAATAGATGGCTGTGCCACCTTTAGCAGCAACAACTGCAAATAAACGCTTCTGCTAACTGGAGATCAGTCTTACAATGCTGTGGTGGAATTTTGGCCAACTCATCTTTGCAGAACTGCTTTAGTTCAGCCACATTGGAGGGTATTCGAGCATGAACTGCCCGTTTAAGGTCCTGTCACAGCATCTCAATCGGGTTCAAGTCAGGACTTGGACTAGGCCACTCCAAAACTTTAATTTTGCTTCTTTTGAGCCATTCAGAGGTGGACTTACTCCTATGCTTTGGATCACTGTCTTGCTGCATAATCCAGTTTCGCTTGAGATTCAACTCCTGGACTGATGACCAGACGTTCTCCTTTAGGATTTTCTGGTAGAGAGCAGAATTCATGTTTCCCTCAATTATTGCAAGTTGCCCTTGCCCTGAA
The DNA here is from genome assembly GCF_019703515.2 of Myxocyprinus asiaticus. Taxonomy (NCBI): domain Eukaryota; kingdom Metazoa; phylum Chordata; class Actinopteri; order Cypriniformes; family Catostomidae; genus Myxocyprinus; species Myxocyprinus asiaticus. The sequence goes on along the minus strand of NC_059344.1, from coordinate 13,798,245 downwards.
GCAGCAAAGCATCCCCACACCTTCACACTACCACCACCATGCTTGACCGTAGCTATGATGTTCTTTTTGTGGAATTCTGTGTTTGATTTACACCAGATGTAACGGGACCACTGTCTTCCAAACAGTTCCACTTTCGACTCATCAGTCCACAGAACATTCTCTCAAAAGCTTTGAGGATCATCAAGGTGTGTTTTGGCAAATTTCAGACAAGACTTAATGTTCTTCTGGGTTAGCAGTGGTTTTCGCCTCGCCACTCTTCCATGGATGGCATTATTGGCCAGTGTCTGATAGTGGAGTCATGAACAGTGAACTTTATTGATGCAAGAGGGGCCTGCATTTCCTTGAATGTTGTCCTTGGCTTTTTTGTGACTTCCTGGATGAGTCGTCGCTGTGCTCTTGGAGGAATTTTGGAAGGTTCACTACTGTGCCAAGTTCTCTCCATTTGGAGATAATGGCTATCACTGTGGTTCTTTGGAGTCCCAGAACCTTTGAAATAGCTTTGTAACCCTTCCCAGACTAATGTATTTAAATCACCTTTTTCCTCATTATTTCTGGAATTTCTTTTGACCTTGGTATAGTGTGCTACTGGGTGAGACCTTTTAGCCAACTTCATGCTGCTGAAAAAGTTCTATTTAGGTGATGATTTGATTGAACAGGGCTGGCAGTAATCAGGCCTGGGTGTGTTTAGTCCAGCTGAACCCCATTATGAATGCAGTTTCATAGATTTGGGGATTTAGTAACTAAGGGGGCAAATACTTTCACACAGGCCCATTTGGTATTGGTTAACTTTTTTGCTTCAATATATAATACGATCATTTGAAAACTGTATTTTGTGTTTTATGTTAAATTCTGTTTGAATTTCCCGGTGAATTTTCTAAGAGGCAAATACTTTTTCACAGCACTGTATGTTAAACTTATTATTAACAGAAAAGACAAATTATAAAATAACAAATTCAGGTCTGACAAAAGATTAAAATAATGAATCTCAAATATCTCAAACTTCTTTCTTCTTCACAACAAAATGTGAGATACAATTGCTCCCAGAACTGTGAAAGACAAACAAGTTTAGGTGTCAAATTTAAGGGAAGGAAGCAACATGGTAAGGAAGCAACATGGTAAGGCTGTTTTTCAACCAATGTATTGTTTTAGTATAAAAGTTAATCATTGTATTAATGGCTTTTTAATTTAATTACTAATAAGTAACAATGCCAAAAGACTTCCAAAGTAATACCAGCTAAAATGACCCCATTCTGGTCACTGATGCCAAAACACATTGGTTCTTGTAACTGAACACAATCAAAGTCACTTTAAGGCAAGTCAGGTCACTCAGCAGCCATATTCGTAACGCCTCCGAGCAGCTATTTTCTAGTCATCCAAGTACAGCTAATATTTACTTGAATGGGGCAAGAAGGAAATCTCCAAAACGGCTGGTAAAGACTACAATCAAATAACATTTCAAATCAGCAGTATTATACAGTATTATAAATTCTGCTTCTTTAGAACAAATCACACAAACACACAAAAAATGCTATTTTTCAGGCTGGTCCAGCAAATGTGCATGCTCATTCTCAATGAAAACTGACAGATAATGTCTCTGTCAAAAAAGTGAATAGCTCTTTAAACTGCAAGATGGGACTTCTATTTCTACAGCCGCCAAATTGAGCATTATGATTTCTCCCATTCATGAATACGACCCGTTGTATAATGTAACCGACACAACACAACATTTTTGAATTCTAGTCTCGACCTGTCCTTGTATGGCAAGAGCTGCAAAAATTCTACTTAAAATTTCTATTATTTATTTTTAATGGAAAAAATAATAGCATACGGGTTTGGAACGATATGAGGGTGAATAATAAATGACAGAATTTGCAATTTTGGGTCAACCATTCCTTTAACGTTCCTGCTTTTGGAGCATGTAATCATCATATTCATCATCATCCCTCTCAGGTGCGTTTACCTGGGTGTAAATATGGTATTATGGAGGAAATTTTCAAAGGCTTTGCGGTAGTAGATGTCATCCTCGATTTCCTTCAGATCCTTTTCTGATTTAGGGCATGGACAACAGGAGGTTTTGTCACGACTTGTTTCAGGATTGGTGGGATTTGTGTTCTCTGTTTCTGTCAAACCTGTGGCTGAAATCCTGATCGGGATCTTCAGATCTGTCAGGAAACAACAAAAGCATGGTTACCCGTACATGTTAAACTGTAATGGCTAAACTAGTGTATTAAACAAAGCGTGAAATCATGAAAAGTATGAAACTTAGTGTGTCTATTACCAACATGCTGCTGTTTAAAACTTGCCAAAACTTGTCAGATTTATAACTATATATTCAGATTTACAACTGTACAATCCGATTTATGTACATAAGTGTTGTAAAACTGTATTTACATTTGAAGTACCTGCATTTAACTACGTCTGTAGTTACACTGTTAACCTTAGACGTAACCCTAAACCTAGCCCTACCCCAAACCTTACTCTAAACCTAACCCTACCCCAAACCTTACCCTAAAACTACCCAAATCCCTTACCCTTATCTGCCATGGCACACTTTCACCAAAAAAAAAAAAAAAAAAAAAAGCACACCACTATCCCACATCACCATCGTCAATAGTTTCCTTTTCAAGAACTTATCCATGTTTTCTTTCTGTCTAAGTAGCATGTTAACTCGTAATGTTTGAAATTCGGCTATGCAAAAAACACAAGTCACGTAGGTACGCTGTATAATGAGGTCACAGGTGGCAAGAGCGCTAAGTGGGTAATGAAAAAACAATAAATTTGCATCTTTTTTTCATTTGTAGATTTGTTCTTGAAAAATAATTCTTGCAACACCACAGCAAATGTATTTTTTTATTTACTTTGTGGAATATGATAATTTTCAATGGCACACTTGACAATCTTTCACGGCAAACCACAATGGTTGGGAAATACTGCCTTAACCCTAACCCTACTCCAAAACCCAACCCTATCCCAACCCTTACCCTAAACCAAACCCTATCCCAACCCTTACCCTAAACCCTAACATTTACTCCTAAACACACCTAACCTCAGTAGCAGGAAATGTGAAACTCGTGTGAGAATTTTGCAGAACAACATATAGTTACACAATAAATACATTGTATTGTACGTAGTTTAATGTTACTAAATAGTAGTTAAAGACACCTAATACAGTATAAAGTGGAACCAGATTTTCTATATTATTATTATTTCATGTTTTTCCCCCATGTTTGTCGAAACCAACTTTCTGCTTGATATTTCCTTTTACATTCCACTGAAGAAAGGAAGTCCTACAGTTTTGGAACAACATGGAGGTGAGTGAATGATGACAATTTTAACTTTTGGGTTAACTATCCCTTAAGATGTAAGCAATGATATGTTTAAACTTTTGATGGTTAAAAGTTTGAATTGCTGTTTAAAATAAACAATATGCTCTTTCCCTGTGACCCAGACATAGGATATTCAGAGTTTGGATCAAGCCTGTAATTTGGAATGGACCTTTGGAGCAGTAGTTGTGCTGGTAGAGCTCCTGATCCTCTCCTTGCTGTTTCCAGCGGAGCAGGTAGTAGGTGTTATTCCCATTGGGAGCCACAGGGGGAGACCACCGGATCACCAGCATTGATGAGGAATTAGAGTAAGCACGAATGTCTACAGGCATTGAGGGTGCTGGAAAAGAGAAAAAGGGTTAGTACATCAATTTCACATTTGTTGTTTAATTTAGCAAACACAAATCTCTTTACTACAGTGACAATTCATTTGGAGCAAGCTGAGGTTAAGTGCCTCGCCCAAGGGTACAGTGAAAACTCATGAATCGCCCCTTCTGGGGTTTGAACCTACAACTTGTGGGTTCTTTAGCCACTAAGCCACACAGCCCATGTGGAACAAATAGACACTACAATAAAATTATATTCTTAATCAGTGTCTTTGTCTTTGAAAAACCTTTAAAATACCTTTAAAACATGATATAATTTTGTGCATAATATAAAAGTAGTATAAGTGTAGTGTGCGTATTCTGTCGTGTTCCATTGGCAAAATCTTTTCACTTGTATTAAGCATAAACCTCACTATACTAAAACAGCACAAGTTGAGATAAACTGAAACAAATCTGCCAATGAAACATGACAAAAAGCACATATATAGACACAGTACATTCTCTAAAAACAAGTCTGTAAAAATCACCCTCAATCATCAACAATGCATCAATTTGACAATGAAAATGACTCAAATTAATGATCAATTATAATTACAATAAAATACCCAAAGTATTATAAATTCATTTCTTATAACAAAAACATTTGTTGACCTATTTTCAGTTGTAAAAATCCACCAAATCCAGATCTACCAAAAATCTACCTCAAGCAACAGTTTTCTTCAGCACATTTTGAAAAACATTATGAATTGTAACAAATAAATGAATCAAAATAAATTTCAGATTTCAAGACGCATTTAGTAAAGAACTGTAATCAAATCAAATTATTGTCTGAGCAAATTATTTATACCTATGTACATAGGCATAGATTTAGGTATGGATGATAGGGAAATGTCCATATCAACTCAGAAAATTGGAAATATCCCAACTAAAATTTAGGCAATTTTGGACACTTTATTGTCCTACCTCTTCACAAGCATCGCATGAACGGTGTTGACACGTGGCACCTGTTAGTTTTCTCAGTGCTGTTCAGGATGCACCAATCACAGTCATTTGTATTTTTTATTTTTTTTTCTGGAGATTACATGGGTGGATTACCATTGGTATCTTATGTCCTATCCTTGAAATTAATAGATTTAAACAAGCATATTTTTCGTGTACAAATGTTTCCTGTCAAAAAGTCAAAAATGCCCTGAGTTCTGCAAGCAGCCAAATTAAGAATTCTGCTATTTTGGCTGGTTTCCATTTTTTTCTCCATTAGATTTCCATTTGTTTAATGCTGGGTAATACGTTTTACAAAATGTCACTTCATGTCCCTTGGATATAATTTTCTAGAGGTAAATCTTAACAATATAACATTTGATTTTGACCTATTAATCTTAGGTTTATCGGATATCACTGTCACATTATCCAAGTTTATCGCACATCACATTTTACCTCCTAACCTTGAAGCTCTAGTGGTCAGTTCTTAATTAGTTTGTTCTTTGTAAATTCTTAAAAAAAAAGGGCTAATATTTAATATTGTGCGGCAGAGAAATTATGAATATTATCCTTGCTATATGTCCCTACCAACTTTCAAACCAAACCTTCGCCCTTGCCTATGTAATACATTATGAAATTTTGCTTCTCATGTAAAAGATATTCTTGTATTTTTAATGCAAAACAAGACAAAGATACTGATTAAGAATATAATTTTTTTTGCAGAGGAATAAATGACTAAGGTAGTAGTAGTAGTCTAAATAATTCTCCTCTGACATTCTGCTTATAAATTACCTGAGAATAAGTGCAGTTCATTACCTGATGGTTTAGTCCGAATGTACACCACTTCACTCTTCGCCCCAAGATGCTGCCTGTGCTTGTCCTCAACAACTAATGTTACAGCTTTAACAAAGATAGCATACTGAGTCCAGGGCTTCAATAAGGACAACAGAACACCAGGATTCTGGGTTCGGTCCTCCGGTAAGTCTACGTCAACCATGTTCCAGCTGTCCGATCCGCAACCATCCTGACCATCAAACTCTGTAATGTTCTGGAAAGGCCTACCAGAGAACACAATGGAAATGGTCGATACTGCACAAACATGTTAACGGTATTGAGAAAACAAGTATAATAATATAGCTAAATAAAAAATAAAAAAAATAAAATAAAAAAAAAAATCACCCATAAACTCTGAAATTGTAGTAATACTCACGCTTCTTTGTAGTATACGACAAAACTGACAAGGTCTCTGTAATCAGGTGGCCGATATCGTTCCCACGTCAAACTGATTCGATTACTCCTCGTGCTATTAGATATGAACTTGAGAATTTTACTTTCACCTATGAAAAGAAATTGAACAAAATTGTATTAAATATTTGAATATTATAAAATGTTAATGAAACACTGATATGCACAGTCACCCCAAAAATTATTTGGACACTGAAGCAACTCTTAAAATTTTATACATGTCTTTGGATTATACACTCGCATTCAACTTTATTAGGTACACCTGTACATCTATTTATTCATGCGATTATCTAATCAGCCAATCATGTGGCAGCAGTGTAATGTATAAAATCATGCAGATATGGGTCAGGAGCGATCTCAGTGATTTAGACCACGGCATGATTGCTGGTGTCAGACGGGCTGTTTTGAGTATTTCTGTAACTGTAACAACCAATGAGCGGCAGTTCTGTGGACGAAAACACCTTGTTGATGACAGAGATCAACAGAGAATAGCCAGACTGGTTTGAGCTGACAGAAAGGCTACGATAACTCCGATAACCGCTCTGTACAATTAGAGTAGAAAAATAGCATCTCAGAATGCACAACATGTCGAACCTTGAGGCGAATGCGCTACAATAGCAGAAGACCACGTTGGTTCCATTCTGTTAGACAAGAACAGAAAACTGAGGCTGCAGTGGGCCTACCATTTGTGTACCTCCTCAGAAATCCAGATTTGTCAAACCAGGTGAAGTTTTTCCAATCGTCTACTGTCCAGTTTTGGTGAGCCTGTGTCCACTGCAGCCTCAGTTTCCTGTTCTAAGCTGACAGCAGTGGTACCCGGAAGGTTCTTCTGTTGCTGTAGCCCATCCACCTCAATGTTCAACATGTTGTATGTTCAGAAATAATTCTGCATAGAACTGTTGTAACGTGTGTTTATTTGAGTTACTGTCACCTTCCTGTCAGCTTGGACCAGTCTGGCGATTCTCCTCTGACCTCTGCTATTAACAAGCCGTTTTCACTCACAGAACTGCCGCTTGCTGGATGTTTTTTTTAGTTTTTTGCACAGTTCTCTTTACACTCTAGAGACTGTTGTGTGTGAAAATCCCAGGAGATCAGCAGTTACAGAAATACTCAAACCAGCCCATCTGGAACCAAGGTCTAAATCACCGAAATAATTTGTTCCCCATCCTGATGGTTGATGTGAACATTAACTGAAGCTCCTGACCCATATCTGCATTACGCTGCTGCCACACGATTAGCTGATTAGACAAATCGCATGAATAAGTAGATGTACAGGTGTACCTAATAAAGTGGCCGGTGAGTGTATAACAAAATATCAAATCAAGTGACTTATTTTAAATGAAAGATTGCACACGCAGACTTCAAACAAAATGATCAAACAATATACAGTATACTTTTGAAAATTAACAAAAAGTATATTTTTTTCTAAACATTAGTGCAACAAGTTCATATTTAATGTGATGAACTACACCTGCGGTTACTCTTTGGCTTGATATTTTGTTATCTTATGCAATAAATTTTTTTTAATTTGCATTTGACTTAATGTCCAAAAGTGTCCAATATTTTTTGGGGCCATTGTATGTACAGTTCATATCCATTATCAATATTCTTTCATTTGATCAATACTGAACAAATAAATATTTACAGCTTGCACGGTTTCCATTGTTGCGGAAATCTTCTTCCAAAAACTTCTCTGTAATTCCGGTTTTGGCCCACATCTTGTGTATCTCGGACATGCAGAGTTTGGGGTTGAGACGGAAGTAAAGTTTTCCAGTGTTTATGGTGAGATTGTGCTGAGACCAGTCCCACAGAAACTGGAGGTGCTGGTTATCCAATGCAGCAAAGGCATACATGCTGAAGAAGCAACAACATAGCAATGACCATGAATAAATGATTCAGAGGGAAACAGGCAAAACAATCCAATGTTTCACCAGGTGACAGTTACGACATAAATATAAGCTGTATGAATCTCCAGCACTGATGTAAATGAGCATAAAAAATAAACAGATTCAGCAAATAGCTGTGATTGGAATGTAAGCACTTTACTTGCATTATGCCAAGTATTTCTCTTGGCCCTACAGTAAACCTAAAAACATTAGTCTAGTCTGTTTACTGGTTTATTAACTCTGTTAAAATTAATAGCTGCGATAAAATAGTTGGATGACTTTTATAGTACTTTTTTTCTACTTTTCTGAGCTTGAACCCTCGGGGTCACTGTCCATATTTACTATATGGAAAAGAGCCGCTCTCCTTTTGCATTCCACCACCAAAAAAAAAAACATCATTCAGGTTTGGAAATGATGACGACTTTTAATTTAGGGTAAACTGTCCATATACAGTAAGTCGCAAATGTTCTCACTATATTTAATCACTTGCGTATTAAAGTTCTGACAGGATGCTTGTGTAATAGAATGTTAACAGAACAAACTTATAAATGTTAAGTATGTAGATTGAGGGCTTGCTTGTTTATATTTGTTTCTAAAAGTGTTCCCAGTGCTCAATTTAGTCTTTCATAACAACAAGGCACACAGAAGGATGCTTCGATCTGTCATGAAAATTGGATAAAAGTAAACAAACAGGGATGGAATAAAATTGTACATTTTTCTATGACTCATGGGACCCATTCTGTGCAAGGCAAATGTTGACACTAGTATCATTTGTACACTCTCATGACCAGAAATAACTCTTGCCTTCAATCTTAAATGATTAACATGTTCAATGTAGCAAAACCTAAACAGTGAAATACAAAATGTATTAAATAGAAACCATCGCAACACTTTACAATAAGGTTCTATGTGTTAACATTAGTAAATGCATTAGATATCATAACAGCCTCTACATTGCGAGTAAATTTTGCACTATGCGACCAAAAAAAAAAACGTCTGTAGCCACTGGCAAGTAAATATTAACATTTCATTTCGCCAGTGATAGAGTTGTGTAGTGTCGAAGCACCGAGGCCCTTTTACTGAATAAAAGCAGTTGATTAAGAAGCTGGATTCAGCCTCGTCTTTCCCTGCAATGGATAAGCACTTGTATCTCATTCAGTTGAACTCCGAGCATCTCAGGGAACCGCACTGCGGACATCACAAGAGCAGCTCTCTTGAGAGCGCGTGAAGATGAACCACTTCACAAGCACTCTGATGTGCACGCCGTCTACAGAGGCTTGCGCCAAACTCCCGCGAAAATATAAACAAGGTATAAATTTAAAATTTTGTGAACGCAAAGTGCTCCAGTTTCACTTAACGGCCTTGTAATGGCAAATGTCCATGGTCACTGTGGGTTTATTCACGCAGTTTTAATAACACGCAGTGAGACAAAGGAGATGCCCTGCTCTATTTCTGTGGGGATGATAAAATGCAAGAAACAGAAACTCAAAGTCTTCCTTCACGAGAAATAAGGGCTTGTGAGTTAATCAGAGAGCCTTAAAATAATGTGTGAAAGTGAAGAATTTAAGGCAGAAATAGTTTACTATTGCATAATATAATATAATATAATAGCTATACAGGTTGGCTGGGTTACAAAAGAAGCAAAAAGAAAACAAAACATTGAAATAGTCCAATGGATCAAAAGTAAATCGGACAAATAAGAAAGATACAGTTGTGCTCAAAAGTTTGCATATCCTGGCAGAAATTGTGACATTTTGGCATGGAGTTTGAAAATATGACTGATCATGCATCTTTTATTTAAGGATAGTGATCATATGCAGCCATTTATCATCACATAGTTGTTTGGCTCCTTTTTAAATCATAATGATAACAAAAATCACCCAAATGGCCCTGATCAAAAGTTTACATACCCTTGAATGTTTGGCCTTGTTACAGACACTCAAGGTGACACACATATGTTTAAATGGCAATTAAAGGTTAATTTCCCACACCTGTGGCTTTTTAAATTGCAATTAGTGTCTGTGTATAAATAGTCAATGAGTTAGTTAGCTCTCACGTGAATGCACTGAGCAGGCTAGATACTGAGCCATGGGGAGCAGAAAAGAACTGTCAAAAGACCTGCGTAGCAAGGTAATGGAACTTTTTATATAGTACAATATACTATATTGCATGAATATATATGAAGAGGCCCCCTCAGTTTGCTTAATATATTTTTTAGTTACATTATGCTTACATGTCATCAAAAGTCTGGTGAGTAAAAACAAACATTTACTAGCCAATGACGATTCTTTCTCCAACATGATCACAGAGGGTTGCATAAACTAACAATGAATGCCATTTTTACAATATTTATTAATCTTGGTTAACGTTCATTAATGCATATACAATTTATTGTTTGTTCATGCTAGTTCTTAACGCATTCATGTTAACATATACAATTTTTTATGTTAAAATGTATTAGTATATGTTAATTTGTGTAAAATGTATTGTTCATTGTTTGTTCATGTTAACGAATACAACCTTACTGCAAAGTGTTACAGAAATCTTTACACTTATTCCATGATTTCTCTGCCATTAGCATCCTAACAGAATTGTGAACAAAATAATGACTATTTTCAAACAGCTTTCCTCATACAATCTTTTAAATACAGAACTTCCCCTTTAAATATGGAACTATGCTTAAAAGTCATTTTGATGATACATCAACAGGTTCTTTTTTTTTTTCTCCCCTTTTTCTCCCAATTTGCTCTAAGTCCTCGTGGTGGCGTAGTGACTCGCTTCAATCCGGGTGGCGGAGGACGAATCTCAGCTGCCTCCGCGTCTGAGACCATCAACCCACGCATCTTATCACGTGGCTCATTGAGCGCATTACCACGGAGACATAGCGCGTTTGGAGGCTTCACGCCATCCACCGCGGCATCAACACACAATACACCACGCTCCCCACCGAGAACGAACCACATTATAGCGATCACAAGGAGGTTACCCCCTAGCAACAAGGCCAATTTTGGTTGCTTAGGAGACCTGGCTGTAGTCACTCAGCACGCCCTGGTATTCGAACTCATGAACTCCAGGGGGTGGTAGCCAGCGTCTTTACCACTGAGCTACTCAGGCACCCTACATCATCAGGTTCTTAAGCTAGAGACACAAGAATGACACCGTAACAGTCTAAAGTGTCAAAACCAATAGTAATCTTACTCATCCCACAGTTCTTCTCCGTTGATGTATCTCAGACTCTTGAGGAAGGAGAGAGAGTTCAGGGTGTGAGATGATCGAATCTTCACGTATCCCGTCACTGTCTTGATGAGACCTAGAAAATTCTCCAGCTCTGAGGCGATATTATCTTGAGAGATGGAGAAAGACAGAGCATGTCAAGGGAAACCAATCAGTCCAGTGCTAATTGCATCAGTCTAACAGGTTTAGTCAAATGGCTACTCACTGCCACGGCGGATGTTGATATGCAGGTTGCCTCTGATAACAGTACATCCCTTGAGGGACTGAGCCGCATCCACCGAGTCAATGACCTTTTCATCGCAAAACTTGTCACACAGGCCGTCACAGGCTTTACAGAACATGCTGCCAGATACACGGGAACAAAAGATCATGATGTACCACTACAAAACAACCATCCAATTTATCATGTGCCCTTTTGCTCAGTCAGTACGTTTACATGCGTGGTTATAATCGAGCTACAGCAGGTTTTTGCGTAGTCAAGCTTCAGTCACACAGCGTAATTGAATATTTGAAGGAAGGACGTTGGGTTATATACACATTGTGCATCATGTAGGCTATGGACACTAAGGGTGTGCCCGAAACCGAATACCGTATTCGGTTATGGCACGAATAATGACTTCAAAACGAATAACAAATTCATTCAAATAATGAGAAAATATTCGTTTGACTGACTAAAAAGTGACATTGTAAATATATCCAAAATAACAACAAATGTATTAGTCTTTGAAGCCAATATTACTAAAGTGTAAACCTCATGAATGCATATGCGCATGGTGTGATTACAAATCGGATGGCCGCGGTCTCGACTCAGATCGCTGTTTCCGTTTATTGGGCACGTCTGGAGCTTGTCGAAAGGAAACTTAATTAAGTCACAACATTATATACATTTTACACTTCTTGGAATGTCTATGTTAATGTATCACACGATATACACGTAATGATTCCCATGTATTAATTTATAAACCAACCTGAGCGTGATGTTAATTTCCTGAGTTGAAATGATTTCACGTCGGAGTCCGTCTATCCTTCTCTTAAATTTGACCACATTTATATCCACATCAGCAATTAAGGTAATTATCTGGTTAAGACTATTCAAAAAATATGTTTAAATGCTCCATAGAGTGTACATCTATTCAGAAAATCCCTGCTCACATGATATGAAGAAACTGAAACAGGCACGTTCTGAATGTTTAGTGTTCTTGATATATAAATGTATTATTATTTTCCCACTATTCTCTTCTGGAAAAACTAGAGAGGTTCACTCTTGCCATTTATTCTGCTGCATTTCGCTGCTCATGTAATTTAACTAAATAATCATGTCCTCCACATTATGTTAAAATATGTGTGCACAAATCAGCCTCGATTGTATTGTGAAAATTCCTAAATAGACTTACGGGACTTTCACCTCTTTGTAGGCAATACTGATTTCTTTTCATTTATTTTAATGTTTGTAATTGTATTTTATATTCGCTGCAAAATGTGTGCTTAACATATAAAGGGATAGTTCACCCAAAAATTAAAATTCTATCACTTACTCACCCTCATGCCATCCCAGATGTGTATGACTTTCTTTCTTCTGCAGAAAACAAATTAAATTTTTAGAAGAATATTTCAGCTCTGTAGGTCCATACAATGCAAGTGAATGGGTGCCAAAAGGTTGACACTCCAAAAAGCATATAAAGGCATCATAAAATAACTTCATATGACTCCAGTGTTTTAATCAATATCTTCAGAAGTTATATGAAAGGTGTGGGTGAGAAACAGATCAATATTTAAGTCATTTTTTGCTTGAAATTATTCTCCCTTCCCAGTGGGGGGCAGTATGAATGAAGAATGTGAATCACCAAAAACACAAGAATGTGAAAGTGATCTATTATTCACCCACACCAATCATATCACTTCAGAAGATATGGATTAAAACACTGGAGTCATATGGATTACTTTTATGCTGATTTATGTGATTTTGGCACCCATTTACTTGCATTGTATGGACCAAAAGAGTGGAAATATTCTTCTAAAAATCTTCATTTGAGTTCAGCAGATGAAAGAAAGTCATACACATCAGGGATGGCATGAGAGTGCGTAAAATGAGTGTATTTTCATTTTTGGGTGAACTACTCCTTTAACAATTGCTTGACACCTCGTGCCTCCAAAATAACGTGGTTATACATACACGGATATAAACAAAAATTCTGTTTCAGCAGATATTAATGTCAGAAATACAAGAAGAAACAACAGTTAACAACATACAGTATTCCACAGTTATTGTAGCCTACATATTCAGCTTTATCTGGTAAGAAAAAAAGAATAAAATTATATATATATATATATATATATATATATATATATATATATATATATATATATATATATATATATATATATATATATATATATATATATATATATGTTGTGACTAAAAATCCAAAATAAATCAAAACTGTTATATTTTAGCATCTTCATAGTAGCCACCCTTTGCCTAGAATTTGCAGACATGTACTCTTGACATTTTCTCAACCAACTTCTTGAGGTATCACCCTGGGATGATTTTTAAACAGTATTGAAGGAGTTCCCATCTATGTTGGGCACTTATTGGCTGCTTTTCTTTATTATTTGGTCCAAGTCATCCATTTCAAAATCACCCAATTTTTTTTTATTACATTTTAGTTTTATAATGAAATAAATTAAAATGGTGGCACAATTATACTTTTGTCTACAAAACTAATTTCAAACATTTAAACATATGCCTTCAGATCAAAAGATTTTTAAGATCATGAGAAACATTTCAGTCAAGTTTTGACACCGGTAGTGTGTGTGTGTGTGTGTGTGTGTGTGTGTGTGTGTGTGTGTGTGTGTGTGTGTGTATATATATATATATAAAATAACTTGATGATAATAATTATTATAATGAATTTTATTACTAGGCAATTATTATGAATAAGCATATAAAAGGTATATTTTATTGAATCTGACATTTTCATATCTGATCTGGGCCACTTTAAGTGGAAATAAATCAGATACGTATCTGATTTTTTCCAATGTGCCTTCATTGTGAACAGCCAGGTCAGATTTAATGTGACGTTTACATCAATCTAACTCAACATTTGTCATCTGTGCACTTGATTTCCGGCATATATAGGCATGTTATGGTTTAAAACTTATACTTGTGAGTCATATCTTTTTCTTGTTAATTAATTAATCTCTTTAAGAAAATAAAATTAAAGGCTCAACGTTTTATTAGCTGTTCTTTTAAGTGGATAGGACACTTGAAAATTCTCTCATTATTCATTTACCCTGATGCCATCCCTTCAAAAGGAAACAAATAAAAAAAAAAAAGCTCTGTAAGTCCTTATAATGTAAGTAAATGGGTCCATCAGGCTGCTGGCTATTTGACAGTCCAAAAGGCATATTTAGACAGCATAAAAGTAATCCACACGACTCCAGTCGATCAATTAATGTCTTCTGAAGAAAATCAATAGGTTGGTGTAAGAAACAAATTGATAAATAAAATGTTTTTTTTTTTTTTACTTTAAATCATTGCTTCTGGCAGCACTGGGATGCTATTTGAAATGAACTAACTCTTGCGTGACTTTCGTTCCTCAGTTGTCTGTAAAGCGTACGCTTCCGACTTTTCACGTGAATGCGCCATTGCGCTTACGTCACTGATGTGTCGACTGCTGGCAGGAAGCAATTTTTTTTTTTAAAGTTAATAAAGTTTTAATTATCAATTTGTTTCTTACACCAACCTATTGATCAACTGAAATCGTGTGGATTACTTTTATGCTGCCTAAATATGCCTTTTGGACCGTCAAATAGCCAGCAGCCTGATGGCACCCGTTTACTTGCATAATAAGGACCTACAGAGCTTCAACATTTTTCTAAAAATCTTAATTTGTGTTCTGCTGAAGAAAGATAGTCATCCACATCTGGGATGGCATCAGGGAAAGCGAATGAGAGAATTTTCAAGTGTCCTATCTGCTTAAAAGTAAAGCTAATAATTTTATATGCAATTTAATAGATTATTCATATTAGAATACTGAACATCCCAGAGTTTGATACGCATGCTCAGGGAGTGTTATATGCATGCGGTTCAGTTAACAAGCAGCTCCTGTTCAGACCAGTATCCGATATTGGCTGCTTTTAAAATGTCATGTGAACAACCTTACAAATAATTCCAATTTGAACAGAAAAACAGATTTGGGTAACATTCAGCTGCGGTGTGAATGTAGCCATAGAGTAACATTTAAAAATGGTGTTTCATTTAGTTTTGATGCACTTCCATTTAAAACCCCTCCCACATCTGGTTCTATCTGAATACAGATATAGATAATTTTGCATTAGAAACAGATACAGAAACAGATAATGGCTTCACTGCACACCCCTAATGGACACAAAAAAAGTTAAAGTTTAATGTTCTTTTTCTCAAACACTGCATGTACACGAAACGTCCGTACCTCTGGTTCTCATCATGTGTGAAGCCAGGCGGGCAGTCGGACATGCACTCTCCTCCGTGGATCACAAAACGGTCATAATCAGGCAGGTGGATCTTGGAGCACAAGTCCATGGTGATGCAGCGCCAGCCCTCAAACTTGTATGTGCCGGGCGGGCAGTCCTCCACGCAGCGGCCCTCATGATAGTAATGCTGGCAGGCTGAACAGGCCCGGTCGTTATTGGGCATGGTGCAGCTGCCCAGGCACTGGGGGTGGCAGCACTCGCCCGAGTCCGTACATGCCCGCTGTCCACACCATTCTGGACAAACTGGAGGTAAAAAAAACAGAAGGGAAACGATGATATAAATTTGATCTGACTTTATTTAAAATCATGTTTAAAAGCATATCTTCAGGCCAGAGAGTTTGAAATGCTTCTGAGAGATTAAAATGTGTTCTGTTATTTATTATTTCTTGGTAGGGACGGAACGATAAATTGAATTTCGATGTATTGCGAACCAATAAAAAATTCTGAACCATATAGAGACAAAACTCAATATTTTGAAATTTTAAACACTGTTTTCTATTCATGAGATCATAAATTAAATGACCCATCAAACATCATAATCTGTCTACAGCTTGATTTTCCTACATCGTTTTTTTTCCTACATTGTTTACAGGGTTTGAACAAGGTCCTTCAAGTGCTTAAAGTGCCTGAATTTAGCTCTTAAAAATGTAAGTATTGGAATACCTGGAAAATCGCCTTGTTTCGTTGAAAAGTGCTTGAGATTAAAACGGACTATGTCTTCCGTGTAATGTGTGTCCATCAAAGATAAGATTCCGCACTCCACTTTCATTGAATAATGAGTCTTAACATCCTTTCTGTTCTTGACAGTCAAAATGCGCAAAAAAACGAGACTTCTCTCTCATTAATAAATGAACCGCAACAGCTGTGCGAGTCTGTGATATGCACAATAAACTCTTAAAGTGACAGTACCGTTATAGCACTTATACAAACGTATAGAAACTTAATGTTATTACTTGTATATTGTACACATTATTTCAAACATTGACAGCTCATATCATTATTATATATACAATTTCAAGAAATAATATTAATTGATAGAAAGTAGAATTTTTGTATTTTTAAAAAGTTAAAAATGTATTATAACAATCAAGACAAATTACTAAAAAACAATATAATAATAATTCACTTTCACATACTCTTTCAGGACAGGTTCTGTTCAGTTCTAATGCTTGTTCTGCATCTGCCTGAATGTAGCCCACTATTTTTGA
Source organism: Myxocyprinus asiaticus (assembly GCF_019703515.2). Classification (NCBI taxonomy): domain Eukaryota; kingdom Metazoa; phylum Chordata; class Actinopteri; order Cypriniformes; family Catostomidae; genus Myxocyprinus; species Myxocyprinus asiaticus. The sequence continues at coordinate 13,781,530 of NC_059344.1, read as the reverse complement.
AGGCTTATTTGTTTGTGATCTTTTCTTATAGTGAAAGGTATATGAAAAACTAAAACTGTGAAGATTTATATAGTTTATAAAATAACTTTATTTTGATGATAAATTAAAATGTGCATTTTGCACAAATATTTTTCAAAATATAAACAATTTGCTGCCATTATTTTGTAATTTAAGTGTTATCATATCAAATCCAGATAATATCGAATTGTAAACCTAATACTGTTTATCAAACCAAATAGTCTCATCCCTATTTCTTGGTAAAATCAAATGTTTTCCTTGATTCAGTTAAGGTATTATTGGTTATGGGCAAATATGGGGTGGGGGGTAATATGTTAACCCCAAAACAAGAATAAAAAAAATAATAAATTATATTTTGCATAAAGAACATTATGCATATTTTTAGGATCATCTCATTGTCATTACTATAATGTTAAAAACAAATACTAACTTTATATATGTGGCATACATATAAAGTATTTGTTTTTAACATTATTTTTTATTTACTTTTTGTTTGTAAAAAATTATTTTATTTTTTTGCATTTTGCATTTTGCTATAAATGCATATATTATATATTTTATACTGTACATATTTCTTAGCAGCTATGTGATGTCATGATTTTGCCCGAGTCTGTTTGGCCAGAAGAGAGAGACTGTAGATTTTAAAAGCTTGTGTGTTCTTAAACAAAACTGCAATGTTTAAAAGTACACTAGCTTCTAGATTTCTTTAACACGAATAGATATGGACTGAAAGACTATTTATTGTTATTTTTTTAATTGCACTGGGTCTTTAAAAGTCAAGTATATAATTTCGGTGACACTAGTTAAAACAAACAGAATTGGAAAATTACTATTTTCAAACAGGTTTCCCAAACATGCCACTTGTCTGCAACTGGTCGAGAAAACAGATAGTACTGCCCCTAACTCATGCCATTGGACAATGTTGTTGTGTTTGGCTGGTCAGGATGCTCAAACAAAGAGAATTTTAACATCTAAAAAATTACACACATGACCATTCAGAAAAAGGTCCTAAAACATGCTTAATTTTGCAAAATACAATTTCTTTTGATTGTCGAGTGAAATACATGTTCTTTACAAGTTTCTTGAGATTTACCCTTAGTTAGACAAAGAAAAAGAGAAACGAAAAAAGACAAACTTTGAGTTGCACGGTGAGATATGGGCAAATCAAACCCAGTGGGAGAAAAAAATCTGTCTGCTTTGCTTACTGCTTTCTGGTCCTCCTTACATTGATATATAAAAACATATTGCACTGATCAAATCTCCTGAAGTATTATTTGAACTAGTTGACAGCATTCAGAAGTCAAATACATACCCAAATTAAATGTATTAATTTCCTGACCCAGCCATAAGGTTAAAAGCCTGGCACAAACCCAAGTGGTTTGCAGTGCAAAGTCAGGGTCATGTGATAGTGTGTCCTCGCTCCCTTACTGTCTATTTCCTGTCGACCTTCCCAGTGTTTTTCAAGCTTGACTGATGGAGGATACTGCTTCCTGACCCAAGGATACAATGCCATACGCTTCACAAACAAGGGCACACTTAACAATAGTTAGTGTTACTTGATTTAAACTATTGCTCATCTAAAAATATTACACCAAAACAACCAATCTAATCCTAATAAAATGCATGTTAGGGAAAAATAGACTAATACAAAAGCAGACAGAGGGTGGGAAATTAACCAGTATTTGGGGCAAAACAACCAATATAAATTTAAAATGGACCAGATATATAAATGGTGGACTTGGTCAATAAATGTTTTTTTTTTTTAATCTGTTACATAACATTTGATACTGACATTTCAAATATTTCATTCTGGGCCTTTCTAGTCACAAATTTAATATGGTTTTGGTGCATCTGCAGACACTGTAGTGAAGATAAGTGATTTAATCATTTAGATTCCATGAAAAAGGCATATCAAGTTAATTTAAACTAAATAACAAATCCAAGTGTGACATTTCAACGGGTTTAAGATTTGTTTGTCAATGTTTAATTTTAAATTTAAGGTTAAAGCATTGATAATGTTCTGTAAATGTTGTTAATAAATGATAAACAAAACATAAGTCTAATAATTTTCTGTTTAAGTATATAAAATAAAAAAATTATGGCTTTTTTAAAATAATAGTTACAATTACCCATTTCGTCTCAAGAATTCACAAAATAAAATCCCTTTAACAGATTTATTGGCGATACTGCCCTTGATAATATCGGATCGAATTAAAATAAAAAAATATCACCAATCGTATACATTGACTCGAGGCGAGTGTTGTTAAATGTTAGCTAATTTGCAGTGTTTTTTTGATGAAATCAGCCTTGAAAATGGTTTAAAAAAAGAAAAAAAATAATCCCAACACTTAAAATTGTAATTACAGAAAAACCTACTGTGAAGGCAGACTGTTGAAAGCTATATATCAAAGGGATTGGCCAATCATTTTTAATGTATAATAGTAGAGTGATTATTGTCTTACTGTATGTTCTCTTCTGCATAATTAATTTTTTGTATTTCATATTGACTTGATTTTGTACTGTGGGCAACAGCCATTATTGTTCCCATTGATAATTTATTTTTACATTATTAAATAATAATAATAATTTTTTTAAAAAGTATTCGACATGAATGTACACACACAGTGTTTTATAAACAGTGATTTATACAGTTTATGTACAGTGTTTTACTGTATATACTTAGAAAACAATGTCCTTATAAAAGGTAAAATTGTCCCTAAAAAAAAAAAAAAAAAAAAAAAAAAAAAAAAAAACTATAGTCAAATATTGCCCTTATTAATAATAATAATAACGTTTATTTCTGGCACTGGTTCACATGCATGAACAGTGAGTTTTCCAGTGACCATCTATTTGTTCCATGCTCGAATGACATATTAGGGGCATGTGTGAGTGTTTCAAGCCCAGCAGCACTTTACAATCAAATCCAGTCCGCATATTTCATCCAACCGAGACTAGGTATGATTTGACCACAGTACTTGCTATCATTCTAAATAAAAGCGCATTGTAACAGGGGAGAGGAAAAACTGATTCAGGTCACAGCACCACAAGGAAAACACCAGCTTTAGCACAAGAATGCCCTACATTTAGAATTGAGAAACTCAGTCAACCCGATCTTTCTTTCCGTGTCATAACACAGCCTGGAAGGCAGGAAACTCACTTTCCAAAATGGCCAAAGTTAGACTTCTCATATACACCGATCAGCCACAACATTAAAACCACCTGCCTAATATTGTGTAGGTCCCCGTCGTGCCGCCAAAACGGCGCCAACCTGCATCTCAGAATAGCATTCTGAGATACTGTTCTTCTCACCACAATTATACAGAGTGGTTATCGGAGTTACTGTAGACTTTGTCAGTACAAACCAGTCTGGCCATTCTCTGTTGACCTCTCTTATCAACAAGGCATTCCGGGAATGATAAAGCTTGCCGGACAATTATGAAAAAAATCCGGTCATCAAAATAAACAGATTATTTTGCACCACGATGGACTATGCATAGTAATGCAGTATAATAATGACACAATCAAGTCAAAATGAACGATACACAATTGTTCATTATAACTGCTTTTCCATCCAAAAATATTCTTCTTTTTTTTTTTTTTTTTCACGGCCATCACGGAAATAGCATCTAATTTAAACAAAAATGTTCAACAGGGGGCAAAGCAAAAAACTAAACTGCAATTTGCCACACATCTTTTCGTTTATAAAGAAATATCAAAACAACAAACCATTAGGTTATGTCATTTAATTTCTCACCTTGGCTAATTTCCTTGGCTCTTTATTTTTATGACAATTTTCCTCTGATGTTTTGTAGCGCAAAAGTGTTTTGCTGACGAAGTGAAGTTAAATGTATCCAGTGTTTCAATACAACTTGACATTCACATGAGCCTGCTGTCCTTCTCCTCCAAAAGACGGTAACGCAAGGCTATTTTAATGTAGGCTAATTTTGAAGTGAGACGCTTCTCACTGCGGGCACACGAGATGGGAATAATGTGTAAAAACTCACATTTACAAGCCAATGGTGATTCTTTCTCCATCGTGAAGAATGTCTGAAGAAGGTTGAACAGACAAAAAGATGGATGCATTTCTGCACAGATTTACATTGATACAACACGCTGTATCCCTTTGGTATTGACGTTGCAATTTAATTTCCACAAGGATGTGTACTAATGGTGATACAACAACTGATCAAAGATTTGCAGCTTTTTATTACAACCACAATAATTAAAGATTTGATTTGGCCAGCCCTGCTAAAGCCATAAGAACTGCATTTACCACAGAAATGCAGACATCTGTCTAACCTAAAACATCTTCCTGTCCTGCCATTTCATTTTGCTGAAGACTAACGATCTTTGGGTTTCATAAAGTACAACATTTGCTTTTGCTGTTTTGAATTTCTATCAGCACTCTGTACCTGCCAATGACATTAAAAGGATGGTTAAAAAAATGCTGAAAATGATCTACTGTCAAGTGGTGTTAGATTAGGCCACTCTCACAGAAGTCCCCTCAGAGAGTCGCCCCTTCCCTTCCCTGCATTTACCATCATGGCACTGACAGTAGAGGCACAGAAAGGATGCATCAGGCGTTTTTATTTTTATTCAACATAGTCACCTCAGCTTCTTTATTAATTCAGGAAACTCTCCAAGTTCATCTGAGGTCTTTTCATCACTGCTGATCTTGGCTGCCACAAACCAGCATGTCTGAGGAAAACAGGTTGCATTCGCTGGCACAGTGTGTTCCATCTGCCTCTGTTCTGCCCTCTCTCTCTCTCTCTACATTAAAGTGAGTGCGCTTGAGAGAACAGCAGCAGACAGTGTAAGAAAGAATAATGTGTACCATCCTCCCTGAAACATTCATTTTTCCAGAGGGACAGAGAAAAATGGGAACGTGTGGCTCCCAAATCTCAAGATTATTTCTCAATTCTTAAATTTCAAAGACATCTAATATGATACCTCAAGGTCACATTTAGTCTTCAATACGGTAGTGATGCAAATTTGTGGAGGATGAAATGATGCTCCTTCCTCAAGAATATTGCTATTGTTACTTGTAGAACAAGTTATGTACTGCATAAACCCACCTTTGATGTAATCCAATGCGTACACAATCAAAAACATCAAGAGAGAGGTCGCAGGGTCAGTCTAATGCCCGAAACATACTCTAAGCAAGTACACAAAGGCTGTTTCTTTTGTGTTCTTACGTTCTCATGGACACGTTTTACGTCATCATCCACTGCTGAAGTTTGATTCCAATCCTCAAGAATGCAAGTACTGAGGATGCAGGAAATTGCCCGGATGTGTCCTTGATTTAGAGGATGCATCGGATGGTGACTTTTGGGCAAGAACTCGGTACTCCTGGGAAAACGAAGGACATTTATCGAGTGTTCCACTATAAGCTTGCGAAAGTCTGACGGCTCGTGAGAGTCGTTATACTCAGTCAACATTTGTTTGTTTTTTTAGGCATAATTTTAACATCGTAATAAACACATGGAGAAAATGAGTCTGTACAGACGTGTCACTAGTCCTGCAAAACCTCACTGGTGTGATGATATTAACGCTGGTGGTAGTTCTCCCACTGGATTCAAATGTGCTGTGATGGTTAATTGCGCAACAGGAAGATCACAGCACATCTCAAAGCTCGCAATAGATGCGTTCTGCATCCTCCTGTCTTTCCGAGTTCATTCTTCCAAGGTAGCTTGGCAAGACTGGTCTTCATAAGAACGCAAGTCTGTTCTCTGCGTTCTTAGAATTGAGAAACACCCAAACTGTAGAGTTAGACAATATATTGGTTTACTGATTAATCTGTGCCGATAGTTGCTTTTTGGAACTCTGTTATCGGCAAAAACCTATGCCGATAGTTTTTTTTTTTATTCCTCTGTGTTCCTCTGTGGCCAGTGCTGGAGGATTTAACAGCTAGAGCGGCTTGATTCTGTAGTATAACAGTGGCCTCTAGAGGTGAAACAGAAACAATCACTGACATCACGTTGGGATTTGCTGCATCTAAATCTTTCATCATTGATAATATTCATTCATATTTTTAATCCTCACTTCAATGCATTTTTTTTTTATTAGATAAATCTAGTGTTTTAAATTGAAGCAAAGGCATGCAAAGAAAACTGCGACAATATAGAAACATGCCCCATCAGCAACTTCATATCTTGTAAATACTGCAACAATAAAAAATAAAAAAAATCTCATCTGGTGAAATGAATCTATACAAAATCTGGTGAATACAGGCTATAAGAGCTTAATTGGGTAAATACTTAAATATGGAACATACTAAAGTATTTGTAATTTCAATATAAGAGTCCCTAAATAAGTAAGTTTGTAACAGGTGTTTATAGTTAAAAGTCTTATCTTTTCTGGTTAATATTGGGATTTTCTTTGCACAATAAACTTCTGGGATTTTGTTCATTTTGGACTCTTGTAGCCTCTATGTCTGTGCCCGTCACAGTAACAAAAGAAAAATCCTTTTTTTTTCAGTGAAGTCACTTTTCCCCGTAGCGGCCATATTTGTGACCATCAGCGGGAGGAAACAATGGCGGTGAATGGAAAAACTATATCAAGAAAAACATCAAAAATTGCTTTTGATCCATGCCAAGACCCAGGAAAAGTTCATACTGGTCTGAAGACAGCACAAATATTGCCAAATTTAACATTTAAAGATATTTTATCCACGATTCATCCATGGATGTGACCAGCGTGTACACACACACCCACCTGTACATCACTGTAAACATCTCTCATTCAGAAGTTACAAATGTTTTGTGTCTTTTTCTGGTCTGATTTAGTCACAGTATTAAAAAACATCTGTGATGATCCCATCTATATGAAAGTAAGAGCTTCCTTTAACTCATGAAGAAGGTTTTTGTCATATCTCACAGCGCAGCACAATGAAGGTATATGGAATATTGGTCACAAACATGGCAGTGCGGTCATACAGTGACGTCACATGAAACAGGACAATAAGTTGTTTTAAAAAAATTATTGGCCGATTATTCGGTTATTTTCCACAATTGGATTTTAGTTATCGTATCGGCAAAATCCACTATTGGTCGACCTCTAACAAACTGCGTCAAAAAAAACAATGCATTGCAAGCATGCAGTCTTGTACATTTGTGTACTGTGCGCTATTCTGTCAATAACAAGCCCCAGTAGGTCCACAGAGTAACATTCAAATGTTTAAGCCATCAAAATGGATGTGCTATCATTTCGGGAGCTAGCGGTAAACATCTTAACAGTTTAAGGAACTTTAACAAACTTGCTCAACAATACTCTTTTTTAACTGTTGCTTCAGTAGTTCACATGAAAGAGAAAACTGAGCGTTCCATTTTAATGTGATACTGGTGTATGTTCTACTGGTTGTTTAGATCAAAGTTACTATCAGAAATAATAATTATTTATTTAGTTATTAATTAATATTTAAATTAAGTAATAGAATCTAACTCATTGAAACCTCATACGGGGCTCCAGTAAATGTAGTGCGCTACGTTCAGGAGCGGGTTTGGTTATTAGCAATAAGTAATAATTATCAAAGATAATTATCAGTTATTAAAATCAATAGAACATTGATTTGAATCAATATTAGCTCTTTTAATCCTTCACATCAACAATCAAAGATAACCATCATATTCAATAGAATATTAATTATCAAAGATAATCATTAATTATTAAAAATCAATGGAACATTGATTAGAATTAACACTAGCTTATTGATCCTTCAAATTCAACAATCAAAGATAATTATCAATTATCAAAAATCAATAGAATATTAATAAGGATTAATATCGCCGGGGCACCACCCTGGAATCAGGGACTAATAACCAGATAGTATAACTGTCTCAATATTTGTTCTCTTAGGAAAATTGACATCTGAAAAATATCGACCTTCGAAAAGAAACAATGAAGGTTTGAATCCGAGCACTGACATCCCCTGTCAGCATGTGACACAGGTGTATGCAAAACAAACCAAAACACTTCTCTTTGAAACAAAGTTTATTTATGCAGTAATATCAATTAATAATTAATACAATGCAGTCAATAAACTTCCGACTTTACAACTACAAACTAAACAGCGACATGATTAGTTATGGTAACCAAAATAAGCCTATAACATAGGTTAACATGTGAGAGGAAGGTAGGTGTGTGTGTGTGTGTGTGTGTGTGTGTGTAAGGTGTGACGCGACAAAATGGCGGACGTGACCCTCGTGGAGAGTACGTCACGCGAGATTTCCGGCCAGAAAATATGGCCGTGAATGTGGGCGGAGAGAAGCCAGTTAATGACGTCTTCCCGTTTACCGCGTGTCTCCGCTTGTACGATAACTTGGGGACAAAGCTGAGCTTTATCACCAAGTTATCTACTAGCCAAAAGTGTGCGCGAGAATGTTTGTGAGGGGTCGCGTGTGCGTGTGTGTGTGTGTGTGGGGTTAGTACGAGAGAGAGAGAGATTAAAGTGGCGGCACCAAAGCCGGTTTCGCAATCGTGGGAGAGAAAGCAGCTGTTCGTTTATCACTCAGAGACGCGGTGGACGGCTCGTAAACCGTCCCGCGGTATTTGGTTCTTTAATGGATAAACTCAACACAACAGTCCAATGTGGTTGGACTACAACACAGCAGATCTCGTTTCTGATAACAGTACATTACAGTAATACCTTGAGTATTATTAGCAGCGATGAGAGGACTCGGCGGCCCGTAACTGTACAAGCAATAACCTTGATAAACAAGAATAACACACTATAATATTCTATCTCTGCCCAGACATAAACCTCTTACTTGAATCATATGAGGATGCAGACGAATGTGTGTTCATCCGTCCTTTAAATCTTTTCTCTTCACTTCTACAGGCAAACGGATGAAGATGCGGATTGCTCGGCAGTCTCCTTCAGATCCGTTAGAGTGTTCGGTGGAACACAGAGTAATCTCAACTCGTCCAGTGAGATGGAGATTGTATGGCCACAGTTTCAAGTCGGATGTTACTTCCTTGTGCCACGAGGCTACACCTGAGAGCAGCAATGAGCTGCATCTACACACGGCAAGCAAAGTTGCTGGAAGCAATTCCTGGAAGGGTCTCAGAGTTATTTCTACTCCAGATGACATCATGGTTGAGGGCCGTTCTGTTGTGTGCCTCATCCAATAGGAGTTGAGAGTTCGATCCTTTAGTGAATCAAATCAAAATCAAATCACTTTATTCAAATCAAATTTTGAGCAAGGCTTCATGGGATTTGTAGTCTGTCTTGGACTCCCTTTGTTTGATTTTGGCGCGGTTTTTATCAGTAAGATTTATGACTTTGTGTGTGGGCCTCAATTAGGTTTTACGACTGTGTTAGGCCTGCCTTTGTCTTCTATCTGAATACATGAGGCCCAACACTGGTGTGCACTGACTTGTACTCTTAAAGTGATCGTACTTCTGTCATCATGTGCAAATGTTTATGATTTTCCTTCTACCGTGGAACTCAAAATGAGATGTTTGGGAGAATGTATGGAAAAAATAAATAAAAATAGTGACAGTGCATGGTGACTGGAACTAACATTCTGCCTAAAATCTCCTTTGTTGGGGGGTGAGTAATGACAGAAATTGCATTTTTGGGGAACTGCCCTTTAACTACATGTTAAAGTCTTTGTTAAAGGTATCTGCCAAGAATAACAACATATATGTAATTCAGCACATGATTGCATCACGTCTTGCTAAGAAACAAGTGACTGAAGCAGAGGACCATAATTAGGCTACATACTTTAAAAATAATTCCATCTGAATAAAACTAGAGGTAAGAATTGTAACCCCCGTGAGATTTAGGTAAAATTGTTGTAAATGTTCAGATGTTTTAGTACATTTTACCCCCAGAGCTCTTCAAAAGCCCCCAGTAAACACACATGGCAAGGCGAACATGAATAACCCATCTATAATGAGTCTAAGGTCATTTTAAGCTATTCCACCACTGATGCGTGTAAATATGTGTCAGGTGTTACAGGCTCATGGACACACGCACAACAGCACCACTGCTGAAAAAAATCCTAGGGGAAACACTGAGTGCCCCTAGCAGCAACACTGAGAATGCAATGCATTGATGTGTTGCCTTATAAATTGCACCCTGGCACATTTCATAACACAACAGCACATTAAACTGATCTTGTGTAGCTTGCAAGTGCTAGGCTAACAATCTTCTATAGGCCTATTAGCAAAATAGCTAGCTAATGTTAATAAGCCAATCTACAAAATGCAAAGTTGAACCAATTTTTGATTGCTCCAGTTACTGAGCTAAAAATGACTTTGTTACATGGACACCAGAAAGCGGCTTCTTGCAAGAAAGCAGTTAATTGAAAGTGGCATTCCCATTTACATGCACTTGTTAGCGGCTTTCTATTTACTCCCGTATACATGCGGCTCGGTCAGTAAATGGCTTTCTCCACAGCAACGTAATTTCCTCGCAAAGCTTGTGTAAATGACAAACATGGCATCTGAGGAAGACTTAGCTATTTTATTCTTCGGTGCTTCGCTTTATTTCCATATGGTTGTTGCTGTGTTTGTTACTTTAACATTATATCGTGACCTGCAGTGGAACTGCGCTGCAATAGTGGGATTTTCCTCTTACGTAAAACTAAGGGATTACACTATGTGTGCATACATGTTAAAGTGAGGGACAGTCGATATTTTACATGGGTGTGTATAAATGGGTATAGTATATAGTGTTTGTGCTCTTCCAACTGCACGCCCAGAAATGTTGAATTCTTTCCGCTGTGTTGATTTGTCTTTGGTCTCTATCCTACGACGTTTGTTTTCCGGTCTGTTCACAAACATGCACACTCCTCAAAAACCTGTAAGAATGCAACAGAAGCCTTTATATTGCAACATCAAGCCGTGTTCTATTCTAAAATGAGTGTTGAGTCATGAATCTCAATTAGCAAAGCATAATTTCACTCATCACTCCTGGTGACAAGCATTCATCTATATAGAACTCTACGAATGGACAATGGAAAAGATGGGTATGGAAGGGAACGGAGGGCTCCAGCTGGGTAGGACATCACTGCTCACCAACCTAGAGTGACACCAGATAGAGTTTCACTATCATATCAGATGGCAAACATCACCCGCAAAATGCATGGGCATGATCAAAACAACATCCATCACTCTTTGCTCAGCCAGCCACATACTACAGAACAGCACACAGTCACTGAAGAACAGCTTTATTTTTTTACAATCCCCCCCCCGAAATCAAACAGTTTTAGGTCAGATTTTACTTTAAAAAAAATGTGTATCTATTACAGAGCAATTTTAAATAGTCCCTTGCAATTTGACGTCAACACTGTACACAGCAACTCGCAAAGGACATCAATGTTGTCATCTCACAAGCTCACAACTTTGTGATACTCTTTTAGTACAGGTCAACGAAAGGTGCATGTATTGACAATGTGCACAGATGAGGACAGTCTGCGTAGAGAAAATCTGGGTCGCACAAGGACAATCCATGCAGATTGTGCTGATGAAGAAATCTGCATCATACATACTGTGAACTTTCTGATCACCAACGTGGAAAACCGAAGTATATTTTGGCCTTAGTGGAGAGTGATATGAAAACATCATAGTTGAGAAAAACAGCAATGTGGAACAGCTGAGGGTGCCAGTGACTAAACTATTTCAGTGCATGAAAAACAAACTACTCCTAACAAATAATCAATTAGACTTTGGTAGAAGACACCATGCAATGTTCTTACCAGTCAAGTGTAGATGACTAATGCTAACATTTCTATAACGTTCTTATTAGGCTCTCAGTCAAATCTGCCGAAACATGTAACTGCTGTTTTACCTGACAATATAATAGTGCCTCAGACCTGTCTGGTCTCACATTATAGGGCCTGCCCCCTGTAAACCCATTTTAATAAGCCTGAAACCTTCAAATTTACTCTACTAAAATCCGACTGCAGATGGAAGGCTCAACAGTTATTACAAAGCAGACAGTTGGCTAGGTAACAGTCTACCATAAACACTGCCTAACAATTTCCAGATTTTAAACCTAAATACATGAAGTGTTCAGGGGCCATTTTCCCTTATGTGCCCTGCAAAAGAGTGTCTGTTTTTGACTTGCTCTGAGGGCCTTTTCGTGAATAGTATTTAGCCTGTTCTCTTCACAAGGACTGACTCACTAATAGCCTCCAGCACTAATAACAGAGTCCTCATCCAGACAGCCTGAAGGCCAGTGTCGATTATGCAATGTCTGTGATCCAACACATAAAAGGGAGTGACAGGGTACATAAAAAACTATGTAAACATCAATTACATCTCTACTTGAGGTAAAGTTGTGAATTTTAAAACCATCTAAAGAAAAACAGCAGAGTAATGTTTGTGTTATAAAACAGCACTCAAAGCTAGGACTGCGACCCGTCCGCAATGTAGACATAAATTAATTGCAGCATCTGAATGACAGGAATAAGTAACTCTTTTAAAAATGTATTCCCGTCACAGGACTGCGGTTTGAATCTGGAAAGGTTGATGGGTGTCTTTCTTACTCTGCTAAACAGGGCTCACTGCATTCGTGGGCGTTTGAGGTCTTGCAATGTTCGGATGGCATGATGCAGAATGCCCAGCTAGCTGAACTAGCCTCTATGTCTCTATGTTTAACAGAGGCCAAAGGTGCTGAGAGTATGTTTCAGTTATCAAAATTTTGTTGGCTGTGATAGTGATCCTGTAGACTGATACATCAACTTGGACGATTAATCATTGATATTGGCCCATTTTGAAATGACCTGTATTGGTTGATAACTGTGACAATTTCTGTTAATCTACCTGGTGGTTATTCTAACAGATGGACAGATGGTTTAATTGTCTCTTTTTAATTGCCTCGATTAATTGTCTCTTTTAGGGCTTTCACGATTAATTGTCAAATAAATGATCACATTTCATATTTAACTTAAAATATATAAATGAAATAATAAAAGAGGGATGTCTTCCTTTTAAGGCTTTAAATGACATGAAAAATAATGTTTTAAATATCAAAATAATTCTGTCAACTTTAGTTTCAGTCAATTTTACATTTACACTGTTTTTGGAACACATTTTACACTATAGTTTTTTATTAAATATATATATATATATGAAGTTAAATATGAAATGTGATAATTTATAGTGATTAATTATGTGATAATTAAAGCCTATGCCGGTGGTGCGCTCATAAATGTGCTTAAGCGTTTCACGCTTCTCTTCCTTAAAAATCCCTTCTTTGGGCATTAAAATTTGATTGGAAATTGAAGTGGACAATAGTCACAGTTATCTCAAATAACCACGGTTCAAATAACCACGTTCAGACGATTATTCAAAAATCGCTACAGGCCTACTCTCGGGTGGTTTCATTTTTGAAAATGATTCAGGTGACAGAAGTTGCGCATTTACAGGAGATGCAAAGAGATACATTAGCTTCCCAGTATCTCTCGCACGCATGGTTAATTGAACAAGACTCTCACACGCAAGTCTCCATTTTCTGTATAGTAAATCTGAATAAGTGTGCACTACTCCACACAATCAGTTTCTGTGCTAGGATGTGCAGTAGTATTCATAACCATATATGGAGCCTGTAAGGCTAAGTAGCCTGCCAGGAACAACTCGAGACACCTTTCTTCCATTGTGTGAAGTTTCAGGAAGTAAAGAAAAAAAATGGATACTGCATTAATTGCATAAAAAATGTTTAATGCGATAAATAAAAAAATATTATAACGCAGATTTAATTAACGCATTAAATTTCCCAGCCCTAATATATTCACTGCGTGTCCAATTATTAGGCAAGTGAGTATTCTGATCTTATCATTATTTCCATGTACATTTTCCAACTCCAAACCATATAAACTTGAATGCTCATTGGATTCAATCATTTTCAGGTGGTATGTATGTGTGTAATCAGGGAGAGTGTGGCTGAAGGCTGAAACATGACCACCACTGAATATATTCACAATTTGAAGTGTCAAGATTGGGCAAAGAAATACATGAAGACAGATTTTTCAAAGGTTTTATGGACAGATGAAATGAGAGTGACACTCGACCAGATGGATGGGCCCGTGGCTGGATCACTAATGGACACAAGGCACCACTTCGAGTCAGGTGCCAGCAAGATGGAGGAGGGGTACTGGTATGGGCTGCTATCATTAAGGATGAGGTAGTTGGACCTTTTCGAGTTGAAGATGGACTGAAACTCAACTCTCAAACCTACTGCCAGTTTCTGGAAAGTACTTTCTTCAAGCAGTGGTACAGGAAGAAGTCCTCAGCATTCAAGAAGGCCATGATCTTTATGCAGGACAATGCTCCATCACATGCATCCAAGTACTCCACTGCTTGGCTAGCCAGCAAGGGCCTCAAAGATGCCCAAATAATGACTTGGCCCCCTTCTTTGCCTGACTTAAATCCTACTGAGAACTTGTGGGCCCTTCTCAAACATGAGATTTACAGTGAGGGAAGACAATACACCTCTTTGAACAGCATTTGGGAGGCTGTGGTTGCTGCTTCAGAGAAAGTTGACCGTGAACAGATTAAGAAACTGACAGACTCCATGAAAGGAAGGCTCATGGCAGTTACTGAAAAGAAGGGTGGCTATATTGGTCACTGAATATTTTTGAAAGGCCAAAAATGTTATTTAATTGTCATTTTGTGTTACTTATTTGTTGCACCTACTCTAAAAATTGAGAATAAACAACTGAGTTGGGAGAAATTATTTTTGTAATTTAGTTGCCTAATAATTGTGCACACTAATATATAAGTATATATATTACAGTCGGCAACCTGCATTGCATTGGCTATTAAGACCCCTTCCAAAAGAATAAAAAAAACTGTACAAACAGTATCATTGCGACAACATTCTACAAGAGGAAAGAAGGCCAAGACTGCTGCTCTGCCGTAATGCTATTTTTCCTCATTAGTCCTTTAAGCACACATGGTCAGTTGAAACTGAGCCCCGAGGTGAAACCGAGGGGTACAACACAACGCAAAAACATGAAATCCCATCTAGCAATGCCATTAGTGAAAGGTGAGAGAGCAGGGCACTGCTCCAGCTGGTGGGGGATTGGAGGGTGTCAAGCCCCTGGAGGATCAAGCGAAGGGGAGCTAGAGGGGGACTGTTGAGCCAAACTATAGACCTTACTCACTGCTGCACCATCTTTGATTTTTGACGGGAATGACAACGAGGCTGTAAGGGATATACAAAACAGTCTCTTCAATGGGATGTACTGCAGTTTGAAACATGAGTTGTGGAAAATCAGTTGGGATCTTGGAGCTTTATACAGGTTTATACCATGCGTGCCATTGAAGAGATAGTAAGTCTATCCCTCACAGCCTCGTTTTCAGTCCAGGTAAAAAAATGATGAAAGATGGCACTACTGTGAATAAGGTCTATACTAGGGCTGAAACGATTAGTCGACGTTATCGACAACGTCGACAATCAAAAATTTTCGTTGTCGAATAGCTGTTTGATCTTAACGTAACATAAAATCAAATGAAACTCTAATGATGATGCACAAGAGCAGCACTGCAGCTCGCGCCTGACTGAGGAGAGGAAGAAAACACATCTCACAGTCCAGACGCACTCTAAACTTTCCAAACAGCCTCAGGTGATGTAGATTGCAAAGTATGAGGGGAATTATAATGCAAAAATACAAAATAAGTAAATACAGAAGCACTCTTGTTGTGGAATAAGCAGAACCAGAGCTGATGCTTAGCTTAAGCAAAACTTGCGTGTTGAGCGTTTTTAAAGGAAACACCCCGGAGTTACATCTTTAATGCAGTTCTATTTAATGCGTTATAGCTTTATTAAAAGTTAAAATAATAAGGAAACTGGCATTTCTCTGTGCGATCAGTGCCTCTTCTATGAGTTGCGCGAAGTGTCCCGATCTAAGGGGGAAGAGATTGAAACTGCACCCGGCTGAGGTACACTGTTGCGGGGACGCTCATCCCTCGAGTGCGCGCGCTTAATGCAGCTAGATTATAATGCAATGGCAACTTATTGAATCATAATATGTCACTGTGCATTTCTTATCGTGAAGAAAATTGGAAAAACGCAGCTTTATTAATAAGAGAGAGTTTGTTTTTTTGTGAGTTAAAGATGGACTGAAGTGAACAAAAAGGTGAGAGAGGGTAGTCTTCGCCCCATTATACACTGCAAAAACAATACATTTTTTATTTGTTTTTGTTTTGGCTTGTTTTCCAATATAAATATCTAAAACTCCTTTAAAACAACATACATTTACTTTAGCAGCTATACTGCAGAATAATTTTTATTTTTTTTATCTGAGAATGTTGAATATAATATTACAAATACAAATATTTTAAAATATCTAAAAAAATCCTTTAAAAAAAAAAAGATGCATTCATCTGAGAAGCAGCATATAAGATGTTTAGACATGCTTTTAGAGAATAGATCTTGAATATAAGTGTATTTTGTCTTTACTGCACTCGTAGAAGAATAACCAAGTGAAAAAATACACTTGTATTTAAGATACATTCTCTTAAAGCAAGTCTAAATATCTTATGTTACTTCTCAAGTAAATGTATCTTGTTTTAAGGATTTTTAGACAATTTTAAATGGGAAAAAAAGAGAAATACACTTGATAACAATAGGATTTTTTGTAGTGAAATTTTTACTGAATTAAAAAGTATTTTTCCCTTTAATTCAGTGAATGTCATTTAGAGGTATTTTTAAAAGATGATTTTGTCCTCTTTATTGTTAGCAAGCACGTTTAATACAACCTTTTAAGTCGGGGAACAAGCTGGATAGTCGGTTTAGAGCTAATGATTAATCGTTGCAATAATCGCCCGAATAGTCGAATATTTGTTCTAATAATCATTAGATTAGCCGATTATCAAAATAATCGTTAGTTGCAGCCCTAGTCTATACTCTATAAAAGTGACACTCCTAATACTTCATAGAATTAAGAGGGTAGACCAATCAATTTTAGCTTCATGTCGCAAAAACTAATTTAAACAATTGAAGCATATCTAGGATTCGTATTTCTCTAGCCTCTATTTCAAGAGAGACCAAGCAAAAAACAAAGACAGTATGACAGAAAAGTAGGACTGCATGATGTGGAAAATGATTAGTGGCACTGCAGCCAACAGGGACTGCTTTCTAATAAACTTCAAATGTATTCATCTTTATACTGAGCTGGTCATTTCCTCAAACACTAGCAGATGTGGATGCAACCCTGTGTAACATGGGTAGCACATTTCAAGTTCATTCTTCCACTCTTATTATTGCGTAAACCATGGGCACATTCGATTATGACAGCCAACCAATAAAATAAATAAATAAACTATTGTGTAGCATTTTTAAAAGGTGAAGCATAAGTCTCACCCTGTTTTCCTGAGGAAGGGTAGCGAGGAAATTTAAGGTAAGGTAGTGCTGTACTTTTTTTCTGAAATACAAATTTTTTTTTTTTTTTTTTTTTTTTGTAGGTAGGGAAGTGAGGAACTTTTTGAAGTACAGTACGAGAAACTTTTTTGGGGTAGGGTAGTGAGGTCCTTTTCTCTGAGGTACGGTAGCAAGGAACTGTTTCGGAGTTCACTGCACTGAAAATTCTGGACACTGATTCATGACGAACTGACCAACCTAATGAAGAGCACCAGTAGGCTAAACCTATCAAGCTAAGTCTTAAGTCTTTCCACTTGGTCATTTAAAACACCATAAGAATCAGATGTAGTAGATTAGAGTCTTATTCTGTATTTCCACTTGATCATGATTTCACAATCAGGTAGGGACCCACTTCACCAGCTTGCTTGCTCAGCAGCAGTAATGGGTGGTGGGAGTTTATTAGGTGCCGCACGTGGCAGCCGTGTGGAGGTGGGGCAGTGGGGACAGGAATAACAATGAGGGATGTAGTGGCAGTCAGTAAATGGCAGCAGGCTTATACAGGTCTGAATCATAGGGATTGATCCCTGTACCAGACAGTTGTCCTGTTCCTGCCCTCACAGGGTGTGCACTCACTGAGTCAGGCAGTCTGCTTCGGGCCAGGAGGATTAGCTTGGCCGGGGAGATTATGAGGTAGTGAAATGCTGTCCACGGTGAGAGGGGTGGTCTGCAGGGGTTGAATGCAAGACAATGCTTCCTCTATTCAACCAAGTTTCGGGTGCGACGTTGGCCTTGCACACTGCCACGTTAGGTGATAGCCAGTGGACAAAGCCTTGCAGAATAGGCGCTCACTGTGCTTGGCCAGACAGCAAGACACTTGATTGAACGCATTCAAGCTGAACATGGCACATTCTTTGTACAAACTGATGAGTGTGAAATTATATAAGTTGACGAGAAGAACAGAATCGTCTCAGCTGTTATAGAAGAAACTAGAGCAGTAGGTTTCTTGCAGGTAAAGACCACACTGGTCTGTAGTACAACAGCAGCCTTGAATGTTGGCTTGATTGTATTTTTGTTTGCCAAATGGAACCTACCATCATACAGGGCAACCTATTCAAAGATGTGGATATTGGATGCCACGAACAGCATGCCATGTCATGTGTGCAGTTGAAGGAACTATTATAAATCATTCATAAGCATGGGGATTGGGGAAAGAGTTTTAAGGTGTAGTTCTTAGAAGGACCACAGTACAGAGGAATTAATTAGGCTGTCAAGATTTATCTGAGAAAATGCAATGATGTCTGAGGTTTGAAACTTACCAGACTCAGCAGGTGTGAACATGGTGCTTTAATTTCCCCTAGGATTGATTTGTTTTCATCCTCAGCAAGTCTCTGGCCATCCATAGGGCACTTCTTGTTTGTGAGGCTTCCGAGGCCTTGTCAATGCACTGAGCATGTAGACATCCCACAACTGCAATCCATACCTCTTTATGTTCAAAGTTTCCACTCTGACCCTTACATGCTAAAAGCATGCTGGCATTTCCTAGAAAAGCTTCCCTGCCTACAGTCACAAAGAAAAGCTCATACTAGCATCAGCAATTCTATAGAGGAAAAGCTTATCTGATTAAAAAAAAAAAAAATTTTCCAGGTTGACGTCCAGGAAAGATATAACTAAAAACTAAGCGACAACTTGTTAGGACATAACTACAAAGGGTTTGCAAACTTTATGGACCACAAAGCCACTGTAATTTCATTCATGTTTTGGAGTGAACACATAGGCTTCATAACATCATCCCTTTCTTGATTCCTTTCAAAGACACAGTCGATGGAAAACAGAACACCTTACACAGCCAGAAAATGGAGACGTTCCATTCTTAAATGACTAACCTTTCGGAGACAGAAGGGGAATAGAAGGGGCTCTCTATCAGTTTTGGATGTCGTCCCAGACAGGGGTGAACAGTATAGTACAAAGAACATAGTTGCCAAGAGAAATCCATGCCTGCCTTACCAAAGGTCTCCTACTATATTTCACCTACCCACATTACTGGCACCATTCTCTACTATCTGCTACCGCCATCTCCCTTGACCGTGGGAACTCACCTGTGCAAGCACTTTTCACTTAACGCAGCTTGTTTCAAACCACAGCCAGGCATTGTACTAATGGTCCTAATGTTAACTATATGCTGTTGACAAAATGTTAATAAACATGCTTGGATATCAGCTTTGTCAATTTTCCATCTGAATATGGCTCAGTCAGGTGTGTGTGGTTGGAGAAAATACTTGAAGTTAAACTATCACAGAGTAAATCGGCTCCATCTAACAATATGCCCCTTGCTCTCAAGCTCGTGCAAGTCTGAGAAAAGGTCAATTCAATGTACTTTGACCTTACTGTACTTATTTTATGTCTAAACTTATTTAATGGAGAAAACTGGTTAAGGAGAAAAACAGTATTAAGCATAAGACAGCAACTTTTCAGTTGGTAAAAGTCTGGCATTGTGCATAAGGCCTGAAAAACATCTGTGTCAATCTCCTGTGTCTGCCACTACCCCTGCTTACAAAAGAGCTGCCAGACATGCCAGCGGGCGGCACCACTAGGGTACTGCTGCAGCAATAATAAAGTAGGACTAACAGGCACAGACTGAACCCATCTCTTTCACACGGCTTAATACAGAGTGTGCTGCACAGTCTCTTCATTGCCAAAGGAAACCGGTAAAACAGACGTGACGCAGTAATGCGAGAATGAGTAGTTAAGATAAGAATTGAATTAAATAACTTTTGGGGTTGTTTCTCACCAAAATGTATCGGACACATGAGCCACATGGACTACTTGTATGATACAGGGGCTTATTTTAAGCTTTAAAGTGAGCCACTATCCACTGCCATTGTGTTAAAAAGATGGTTCATGATATTCATTAAAAGTTCTCCTTTTGTGTTCCACATAAGAAAGAAAGTCATACAGGTTTGGAACGAAATGAGGGTGATTACATTATGAAACTATTTTTGTTTTTGAATGAACTATTCCTTTAATGAAGTTGGGTGCAAAGCATTGCATTATGTCTTCGGTTCATAATAATACCACATTGATGGCGTGCTATTCTTTTTTTCACTTTTATTTATAAAAACAGTAGAGGGGAGAATGGGATCATGAAATGATGAAAGTGGGACTTGAACTTGCATCATCAACAATGACTACGTTTACATGGACACCAGAAAGTTGCTTATTGCTAGAAAACAGCTATTTTATTCTCCGTTGCTTTGCTTTATTTACAGATATTCTAGAGTTGCTGCTGTGTTTGTTTCCTTCATGTTCTATCCAACCTGCAGCAGAACTGCACTGCAATAGTGGGGATTTCCTCTTACATAAAACTCTGGGATTCCCCCAGTGTACGAGCGCATATACACGAACATAAGGGACAGTAGGTTTTTTCCATGGGTGTGTATAAATGGGTGCAGTTTATAGTTTATATCAGTGCTTCTCAAACTTCTCAGGTCAAGTACCACCTTCGATCAATTCAGAACATTCAAGTACCACCTAGTCACCACAAATGTTCACTCAAATATTCTTTCAGCATTCGGCAAATATATATTTTTGAGAGCAGTATTGGAGGAATATTCCAGGTTCAATAAAAGTTTAACTCAATCTACAGCATTAGTGGCACAATGCTGATTACCAAAAAATAAATAAATAAATCACAAAAATCGACTCATTCCTTTAAAAAAAGCAAAAATCAAGGTTACAGTGAGGCACTTGTAACAATGGAAGTGAATGGGGACAATTTTTGGAGGTCTTAAAGGCAGAAATATGAAGCTTACAAATGTATAAAAGCACATTAATTATTCTGTTTCAACTAATTTATCATTTGAGCCATACAGTTGTTTAAATCGATTTTAGGATTTTAGGGTTTGCTGACTACATCATCATGGCAACAAATGTAAAATTGGATAAAACTTTACACAGAAAAGGTAAGCGATTTTATCACACTAAAATCATGTTAACATGCATATTGTTCACCTCTTGTTGCTACACTTATGTGCCTCACTGTAACCCAGTTAAAGAATTTTTTTTTTTTTTTGTTGTAATCAACATTGTCACAAATGCTGTCGACTGAGCATAACTTATATTGAACCCAGAATATTCCTTAAAGATTGTGAGCAACACAATGTCATATTTGATTAATATCAATATTCCTGCAGTTCACACAATCAGCAAGAGTGTGTTTCTAAAAAACACACAATAGAAACATTTAGAAGTTTTGCAATCCAGTTCAAACAAACTTATACATCATATACATTCAGAAATTTGGAGCCTAGGCATAGACCCTATGTTTCATCTCAGCCCCCTTAAAATTCTGCAGCTAGCATCACCCTTAAAAAAATGTGACAATGTGCATGTGATCTATATCTTCAATATATCTATATTCATCTCCTATGACTCGATCGGTGATCAGTAATTTTGCTCATGTCACAAAAGACGCGCGGCTCCTTTAAGACTTCAGCAGCACTGTCATGGCAACACAAGGTGTGGGAAATACCAGAGACAGCTGTGTCTCGTTTCGAAGGCTGCGTCCTCCCGAGGTCACATTTGTCGGCCGCATACGTCATCGAGGCTGTCTCGTTTCAGAAAAGCAAGTAGGACACTCCAAATGCAGCCTTCGAATGAGACCTTCTTTCACAGGAATTTGGAGGATGCATGAGGTGTATCCTTCGTGGGCACTCACAACCCACAATTCTTTGCTTTAATGGAAATTAACATCATTTGTCTAAAAAAAAATAATTAAGCCAATTTGCCCGTAAATATGATGTTCAAACACAAGTAATGTTAATTCCCAAGTTGAAGTACCTCAGTAGACGGGTGCAGAGTAAATAATATGTATAATTATAGTAATATATTATTAAAATAAAGTATTAAAAACTAAAATACACCTGCAAAATCTATTTTCTTTTCTCTTTACATCATTATAACTCTACTAAAATGTACCTCATACATTCCCTTCCAAAGGTACTTTGTTATCCTCTCACTCAAAGCGCTCACGCTTGTTAAAGAGCAGCGTGCTATCATAGCAACCATGATAAGTTTTGTTTCCATTTGTCCTACGAAGGCTGTCTCGTTTAAACGAGGCTCGTTTAAAGGAGGACGCTCAGTATACTGCAGCCTTCAAAGGACGCGTCCTACCTAGCACGCAGCCTTCTAAACAAGACACAGCTAACGCAAAGGGAACAGTGCGTGCTGTGAAACGGTCCTTATTATCGTTCATGGAGGCAGCTTCTCAGTTTCCGCAGGGCACAAGCATCTCAGTAATAGCGTGAATTACAAGATGTGGTGTAATTCAAACATCTTTATTAAATATCTCCAGATTAATTGGCATTAATAATAGTAGCACCTGTAGAGTCCAGAAACACACGCTCTTTCTCTGCTTTCCTTTCATCTCTTACCCTCATGAGAGAGTGCGTGTTCACCTCATTAAAGTTCAAGTAGCAACAAGTGAAAAATGAACTATTAACACAATCATCCAACTAAATGAAAAGGCAGGGAAGGAATATATAAATATAATTATTTCTAATTATAAAAATTCAATTAACAGTGACAGTGTGCAGAAAGCTTACATATAGCCAGTTATGACAGAGATCCAGATAAAAGGTGAAATGATCAGTATCGGGATTGGTATCAGCCGATCAGGTGAAGATCGGTATCGGCTGTAAAAATCCTGATCGGAGCACCCCTATAAGTGACAAAGCGCTGCCTTGCACACAGCTGTCAGATGCCCGCTCCATTTCTCTGTCCCTCATCCGAACAATCTTCCAGTGAAATCACAAACAAAATAGAGCCAAATACAACGCAATGTTTTTGAGTAGAAAGCACCATTTAAGATCGCCTGAAATCAAGCTCACAGACTTTAAAGGAAGTCTGAGAATGTGTAAATTAAACCAAATAATATCTTGCCTCGATCACATCAGTTTTTGCCATTCTGTTTTCTGCGTGGGAATAACGTGGTGGTATGCTCACAGACATCAGCGCAGCCGCGCTCAACGAGAACGTTACCTATTCACATCCCGCACTGCCAATATAAAAAAAAAAAAAAAAAAAAAAAAAAAAAAAGTACAACAAAGTGTGCTATACATGACTCGTATAGACACCCAAAGACGTATTAAACTTGTAATCATACATTAGAAATAAACCACCTGAGGGCACTCCGCATCCCACTGGATTGTGAACCACTGGTTTATGTGATTTTCCCACTGTACTTCCAGAAATGTTTAATTCTTTCCACTGTGTTCCCTTGTTGTTGGGCTCTATCCTATGATGTTTGTTATCCGGGTCTGTTCCACATACGCGCACTCTTAAAACACCCATCAGAACGGCACTTATGCGTTTGCATGACCAGATTAAGCTACGTTTTCCCGAAAGACACCGAGGTGTTAAACCGCTTTCTCTTAATCCCTTAAATGGTGTTAGGAAATCATCGTTCTTGTTTACAAGATGTTTCAGAACGCTGCTTTCTGCTAAAACCCTGTAATAAACCATTTTTTTAAGTGCACGTAAATATGGTCAGTGAGCACCACAGTTCAACGTGACTAAGCATGTGTGCCAACCACTATGCCACGGCTCTGACCGTTTGTAGTTCTTTACGGTAAATAGTCAGCTGTATGATCAGACAGTGAATGATCTGGATCAATATACCACTTTTGTAGGACAAACCCAGTGAGTGGCAATTATGTAGGAATTGTAATAAAACTGGTGCATATCTTAACATTTTATTTACATTTTTTTTTTTTTTTTTTTTAGACCAAAAAGGAGTTGCTTCTGCTATACATGTTCAACATCTGAGTGTATGATTTGCATGTCCTCTGAAAAAGCTTCTACTTCCATGTAGCTTGAGCATTGGAATTGAGCAATATCAGGGCGTAATGGGTGCAGGTGCCCTCATTTGTCTACATCGCTGTCATTAATAATCACGTAGGCTCTTTGGCACACAGACGAATCTGAGAGGAGGGATGCAATGGCATGGCATCTGCAACGCAAACTACTGTAGAAGCACATGCTGTTCCTACAGGGACAGATGCAACAGGGTGAGCACAGAACGAGACAGACTGAGCATTTTCTGTGACTCTAAATGCAACATTAATGTCGGCCAAGTATGTAGCTTTTGAAAATAAAATTTAAATATTATAAGTAATGCATTTTAAGGCGTTCCCATGCATAATTATACTTCTCTCACCAAAATCATAGGCATATAAAGTCTAGAAAGACAGACAGACTTTTTTTTTTTTTTTTTTATTCCATTCCACTACACGCATAACCCAAAACATACATTTAAAACGGCTGACTTTTGACTTTTTTAATTTTATTGATCAAAAATGGAAGCACTGTTCTGCTTGGCAGTAGCTCAAAATTTCACAATCAGAAAACATATTTTGATAATGCCATTTCATGAGCAAGAAACCCACACTGGAACAACACAAACTCAAACATGCTTTGAGCTAATCCCCCCCCTCCCCAAAATATACTGACGAATAGATGCTGAACAAGGTTGTTTGTCCTCAACTGGCACCATGATTTGATAAAGGGTGTGAGGTCATAACAAGCTGAGACTGTTGGACAATGTCAACGTGGAATACTCAGTGCTATAACAAAAAAAAAAAAAAAGCGACAGTTTGTACATGCAGTGATGAGCTGTAACTTTGTGCCTTACCCCTTTTTCGCGTCTCACGCAGCATGTTTCTGCAGTTGTTTGGGGCATGTTCTTTTCTGGGAACGCAGCGTTATAAAAGCCTAGAGTGCCTAAATCTCATATCCTATTAAAACTCTTTCAGGTTCTCTCTACCTTATTTAACAATAATGCTTTAAAACAGCATGGACCTCATTTAAGGGAAGAAAGATGTTTAAAAAGGTAGCAAAGAGGGCAGCTTGACATTTTATGAGGCCTACAGGAAAAGATGTGCCAGTGGGATACAAAAACAAGAAAGCCTTTTCAGATAGTACCTTCAACTAATGAAGGTTAGGCATGTAACGGAACTTTGATTTAGGTAGACTTAGCAAGAATCACTAATAAAACGTTTCCAAACAGGTTTAAAAAGAAACTGTTTTCTTGAGAGTTGAAATCTTCTGATTATTCTCTGCATTTGTCAGAAATCATGCTCAACACTTGCTCAAATTTGATATGATGGTAAAGCTGTTGATATGAAGGTACAAAGAACGCAAAATCTTTTTTTGACGATAAAGGAATGCCATATAAGGCATTTACAAAACCACAAACATTGTTGCTGAAGCATAATCGGTGCAAGACTGTGCATGTCAACGCACTCACTGTTTACACACAAGGAAATCAACCTACGAATGGTTTACTAGCTAATAGTCATCTCTGCACTTTAAACTGGTGGAGGAGAGCATATTTGAACACAGAGCATTCATGTTAAACAGCACTGATTTTACTGTTGTAAACTGCGCCACTCTATCAGTCAAGGTGTTCTGAGATATTCGCTATGTGCACGAGTATAAAGTATACACACAATTTCACACAGACGAAAGCTTTCATGAAGTAGTATAAATATTTTAGCTACTAATTATGGTGAAAGGGCATTGACATCAGGCCACATAGGGTTTGCGTGTGTGCTAGAGGGTGCATGTGTTTTGATGGCGAAGCAAGGCTACCGAGAAGACCGGCAGAACAGGACCAATACAAAAAGCTTTTTCAAAGGGCCGGAAAACAAGTCGAGTTCCAGGTTCTTGGTGGGAACTCCATGCTGAAGCCTCACAGACCGGTCTGTGTGTGGAGAAACTAGGCCATGGTGTTTGTCACACCAGCAAGGTGAGGGGCTTCTGGGTGCAGGAACCAGGAAGGAGGGAAAGCGAAGAACTCAAATAACCTCTTCTCTCCACCCACTCATCTGGCAAACCCACAGCTACACACTCCTAGCAAATTCCACAGCCCAACTACAAAACGTTCATACCTGCATGAGGCCAACGACAGAATGAGAGACTCATCCCATTCCCGATGAAAGAAAAGCATGTGTTAGGAGCATCCAAATAACAGATAGAGGGAGAGTAAAGCCATAACACATAAGGAATGAGGTTTGCTATCTTTACAAGGACAGAAAGGCCATGCAGAGGCACTTTGAGCTCGTCTGACAGGCGGGACCATGAAGTTTTGGAGAAGCCATGCTGGCACACTGTTGCATCCTCCACAAATGTTGTATGCTTTTACAGAGGGTACAGAATTAACTTTGACCTTTTAATGTCAAGTGAATGATAAAATTGGCCAAAATATTTCTTACCAGACGTGAAACTGCATTTTGCATGATCTATTTTAAATATGTAGGCTATATTTTGCAGTTCCAATGGTAAACGAAATTTTTTAGGCTATCTGTTTGGCCAACTTTCATTGCAACTTTAAGCATGTATTATCTTGAAACTAGTGATAGACCGACATATTGGCCAGACAGATTAATCAGCCGATATTTGGCCATTTGGTTGTGTTCGCTTGGCCTATTACTAGAAGTGTTAACTTTCCCTTGTGACAGTTCCGAAATCTACCAATGGATTTGTTAATGGATTGTCCAAAAATTCTGTTTTCAAGGTTTTTTGCTTTTGAAGTTTATGCAAGATTTACCCACATTTGCATAAGTGTTTGTTTCAATTTAGAAATTTTGTGTACATCGGATTTATTGTTGTTAAATTGTATTACGTTTGTCAGCATTTGTATCAGCCATCCTGCTCTCTAGATATTAGTATTAGCCATTGAAAAACCCATATCGGTCAACCACTTGTTGTAATTCCTAAAAGTTAAAAGCCAATTGGCCAGTAGTTTTAATTATTCACCAAAACCAATTTTTAACAAAAATGTGGATTATTAATTTTGGACAATGGTTATGCAAAAGCATTTTCAATGTTGACATCTTCACCAATTAACTAAAAGAATAAAATTCTCATCACAACATAAAAAGTAATCTTGGGGGGCCTGGGTAGCTCAGCGAGTATTGACGCTGACTACCACCCCTGGAGTCACCAGTTCGAATCCAGGGCGTGCTGAGTGACTCCAGGCAGGTCTCCTAAGCAACCAAATTGGCCTGGTTGCTAGGGAGGGTAGAGTCACATGGGGTAACCTCCTCGTGGTCGCTATTACGTGTGGTTCTCGCTCTTGGTGGGGCGCGTGGTGAGTTGTGCGTGGATGCCGCGGAGAATAGCGTGGGCCTCCACATGCGCTATGTCTCCGCGGTAACGCGCTCAACAAGCCACTTGATAAGATGCATGGATTGACGGTCTCAGACGCGGAGGCAACTGAGATTCGTCACTACACCACCACCACGAGGACTTAGAGCGCATTAGGAATTGGGCATTCCAAACTGGGGAGAAAAGGGGAGAAAAAAAGTCAACTTGGGATAAACAATATATGAGTGTCTATATCAGAATTGCCTAATATTAGCATTTTTTATTGATACTGGGAAAATATCAGGGCTTATTTTTATTTATTTTAAATCAAACAGTATACTTTATGCAATCTTATCTCTATGTCAGTTTCAAAAGTACTAAATAGTTTTCCATCTTTTCTGATTTACATTATTATGTTTTGAAGCCAGATTCTACACAGCTTTCATGTGTAAAAAGGATCATTAATATCGGACATCGTATATGTTATCTGCAATAACATAAATACTAGTGATAAACCATTAAATCAAAAACTTGTTGGCCATTTTGACATTATGATTTAGTAAAGTCCACCCAAACTTCATGTGTTGATGATGGTATCAAAGCTTAAAAGCACAGTAAATGATACCAGATGTTAGTAGTAAGTCACAGATGTGAGTAGAAAGCGGAAAATAAGCCTTGTTCTCCTGAAGTACTTCAAAGGGATCTTCACTTAAACCAAAGTGTTTCCCTGAGGCTTCCTGAGATTGAGACAGGGGTTTTAATAAAGAGCATGAGGGCTTCATGATGGTAATTACAGAATGGGCAAGGGCTATAAATCCCACTTAAAGGGGTGTGCAAGGTATTATCCAGGAGAAGAACAGGAAGAAACCATTGCTACAGGATTCGAGGCGAGAAGGGTTTATCCTAACAGCCTCCAAAAGGAGAGGAAAGCACACTGGAATTTCTTTGGATCGGCTTTGCTATATTGGAGCACACATAAAAAACAAAAAGGGATGGGAAACAATGAAATTAAGGTTTATGGTTCCGATTCCACTTATCGATTCTAGTTCTTTAACAATGATTTTAGTACTTTTGAGGAAGCACCGCATAATTGAAGCTAACTATATTATATAATACATCTTGTATAAATATATTATGAACATACAATATACTATTATAATATTTAAATAATATTTACTAATTTATATTTTGAGAGTCCCACAGCCACTGGGGGTTGTGTCAGGAAGGGCATCCGGCGTAAAACCTGTGCCAAGTCAAATATGCAGATCATGGATTGTGTGGCGACCCCTGACGGGAGCAGCCGAAAGAAGATGATGATTTACTATTCATATTTTATATTTATTCACAGTATATTTGTAATTAGGGATGCACCAA
Source organism: Myxocyprinus asiaticus (assembly GCF_019703515.2). NCBI lineage: Eukaryota > Metazoa > Chordata > Actinopteri > Cypriniformes > Catostomidae > Myxocyprinus > Myxocyprinus asiaticus. Next base: position 13,752,684 of record NC_059344.1, on the reverse strand, counting down.
TGTTTCGGCTGCTGAAATTTCGGTGCATCACTACTAATAAATCTAAAACATAAATCTTAAATTTTACTTAAATAGTAACAATTAATTAGCAGGGAAAAATGGCTGAACATCTTGGCCAAAGATTTGAACAAAACATTTTTACATTAAAATCAGGTAACAGAAACACTCACATGGAGAATAAGCATTGTATATATTGCACATTAAAGTTCAAATTCCCAGAACTGAAGTGATTGCTCTCTTGGTCATTAGCGCATTAATGAAGAGTGTTTTCCAGTGCTCTGGTTTTATGTGTCGTGGTTGTTACTGTCAAGCTCCAATATTATTTTAAAGAAGCTAAAAAACACCATTAAAGTAGACTATATGACACATGCATTATATTAAAAGTTTTGTGAATCCCAAAGGATGTGTTCAGGCCCGGTTCTATGCTTGAGGGTGCTAATGGACTGGTTCTGAATAAGAACCTGTTCTTCATTCCAAACCCTAACAACAAACATCTCTTAATCCAAGAGCAGGTGTTCTTAACTTTTGAATAGCAAAACAAGACATCAACATGTGTGAGATATCTGGGCAAGAGGGAAATATGAGGCTCTACATACTCAGAGGACATGTCAGTCTTTAATGGGCATTATTCTCATGGGAACAGCAACCCAGAGGAGGTTGCAGTGGTCAGGTACTTCCTGTGGGAGTTACGTATGGCATCCACTGAAGGAAAACATGAGGCACAGAATGGGTTTTTAGGGTTGTAGTGAAATGCTAACAGGCTCATACAGTCATAAAAACACTATAACCAAAGGCCATTACAGCTTCAATACAGGGTCACAAAGAACAAACTCTTGCTTGTTAAAACTGAACCACAATACAAAAAAAAAAAAAAAAAAAAAACACTTACATGCTTAGGCTATATCTGTACCGCTCCTAATTGGTTATTTCAAGTGGTGCAAAAACGACATACAGCATGGGTTCACTGAATAAACATCATTATCTGTTGCTCACCTGCTGGATCCATTTACATGAACACAAGCAAATTCTAGGAATTCCTCAACTGAGGTCCCAGTGGGGAACACACACAAAAAGTCGTTGGTACAATCAGACTACAATCTAAACACACCACAAACTTACACCGAATTAGCGTAGAAGTTCAATATTTTATGTTTTGAATTCAGACAAAAGGGAAAATTATTCAGAAAAGACTGAAAATAAAAGCTGATATTAAGAAAACTGAGAGCATATCTGTTCTGAAGGGAAAGTTTAATTTGGTTAACATTTAGTCAATTTTTTTTATTTATTTCTTTTTTTTTTTTTTTACTTTTCCCACCTCCAAATGGCTATTCTAGCAATTTTATGGTGATACAAAACACAAAACATTTTAATAATTTCAATTTTTTTGCTTGTGTTATGGGTGTCAGTAAAACAAGTCAAAATGAATTTTTAAAATGGAAATATACAGTGCATTCAGAAAGTATTCAGACCTCTTCATTTTTTTCTCATTTTGTTATGTTGCAGCCTAATGCTAAAATACTTTAAATTATTTTTTTCACATCAATCTACATTCCATACCCCATAATGACAAAGCAAAAAACAGATTTTTGATAACTTTGCAAATTTATTAAAAAGAAAAGCCTGAAATATCACACTGATGTAAGTATTCAGACCCTTTGGTATGACACTTGAAATTTAGCTCAGGTGCATCCCATTTCTCTGGATCATCTTTGAGATGTTTCTACACTTTGCTTGGAGTCCACCTGTGGCAAATTCAATGGATTGGACATGATTTGGAAAGGCACACACCTGTATATAAGGTCTCACAGCTGAAAATGCATATCAGAGCAAAAACTAAGCCATGAGGTCAGAGGAACTGCCTGCAGAGCTCAGAGACGGTTTGTGTCGAGGCACAGACCTGGGGAAGGCTACAAAAACATTCGGCTGCATTGAAGGTTCCCAAGAGCACAGCGGCCTCCATAATTCTTAAATGGAAGAAGTTTGGAACAAACTGGGGACGGATTCACAAACAAGTTCTTAAGAAAAAAAAATAAAACATACTTAAGATAAATAATAAGACGTTTGGAAGAACATTCCTAAGTGCAATTCTTGAATTTTTTTTAAAGAAGTTCTCAGATATTTTCTTAAGAACATCATAATTCTTTTTCTTAAGAATAAAAAGACAGGCTTTGACATGGTCTGATCATACTAGCCTGTTCATGGAGTTGCCTTGTCTAATAGCCCACAACAAATTCAATACTTCAACACAATCGTAACGATAAATGTTTCTATTAACCTTTTTTTAAATAGTAAGCAACTCGCGATCTTTTTTTATGTAAAGTGCGTGAGATGTGTTAGTTTAACGACACTACCCATCATAGGAGAATTTACTTGCTGGTAACCATTTGATAACTTTTAATCTGACATGGAAGAAAAGAAACAAATACTTCAGTAGACAAGTTCTTGAAGAAATTACTGCAAGGAAAAAGTTCTCCATTTGGGAAGCTTGATAATTATATCACGTCGGAATGTAAGAGACGGGTAAATGGGAAAGTGTGGCAGAGGCTGTCTCAGCTGGGATGTGGATAGAGTGTGAAAAAGAAAGTCTCAGCTTTCTAATGTTATAGGCTAATTATTATGCATCTATGAACTAATTATTGCAGAGAGAGCGTGCTATGCAGTGCATCCGTTTGAATAGCATGATTGGTCTCCACTTTAAGACACTTCAAAACAACATTTATTGTTTGAATTTGGTGATAACATTTACATGGTTTACAAGCTGAAAATAAAAAAAAAGCATAACACACAAAACAGTCAAAAACATGTTTTGGGCTAAAATCACATTTCTACGTAAACAGCCCATTATAACTTCTGACTCAACATGATAGAATGTGTCACATTTGAAAAAATGTAGGATTTAAGACAACTGTGAGGTTATCCTAACTTTAAGATGTTATTTACAATGATTTTTAAGAACATTTTTTTCAAGAATTTGAATGCTTCCTAGGTTTTTTCTTAAGAACAATCTTATGAAAAAAGATCTTAAGTTTTTTCTGGAATACAAAATAGTTCTTAACTTTTTTCTAAGTTAGAAATTAAGAAGAAAATTCTTCTTAAGAACGTTTAGTGAATCCAGCCCCAGGACTCTTCCTAGAGCTGGCCGTCCGGTCAAACAGAGCAATCGGGGGAGAAGGGCCTTGGTAAGAGAGGTGACCAAGAACTCAACGGTCACTCTGGCTGAGCTCCAGAGATCATGTGTGGAGATGGGAGAAACTTGCAGAAGGACAACCATCACTGCAACACTCCACCGATCTGAGCTTAATGGCAGAGTGACCAAACGAAAGACTCTCCTCAGTGCAAGACACATGAAAGCCCTCTTGGAATTTGCAGGTAGGTTTGCTCGATTATGGCAAAAATCATAATCAAGATTATTTTGGTCAATATTGAGATCATGATTATTTAACACGATTACTTATTGACTTTATGCACTTATTTAACTTAAAAAAAAAAGTGTCTTTTTAACAGTGGATTTCCATGAACTTTAAATGTAAACTGCACTGGGTAGGGAAGGAGAATTGTCATATGGTAATTATTTTATGTTACGTATGGTATTCAAATAAAGAAAAGCCTCCATAGCCATCATTTACAGCAGGGATGCTCATAGTTCTATGGAATGAGATCCACTTTTTCATCTTGTTATTGCAGCAAGATCTACCATGTACAATAAAGGCTATACATTATCACAATACCAAAAATACAGGAGTCTGTAGTGAAATTTGACAATTCTCAATACCAGCTTCAAAACCACAACATATAATAACAACTAATTTGTTAATTATGGAAGAATGGTTTCAAGTTCTTAAGTAATTATTCAAGACCAGTAAACAGTCAGTAAAAAAAACAAAAAAAAAAACAGCAATGAATAGAAATAGCAGGTCTATTAGCTTACATTTATACTTACAAGTCCGACATTTTAATACAAATCCACTTTTTTCTCTCCACTGTTTACGTTCACTTTAGACATCACTCTCTGTGTTTACATGAATACCTCACCAAGATGGGCATTTTTGCGGAATTTTTGAAATGTATTTGACTGTTCAGGTGCGCATTAGCGTGAGCATTTTCGGAACACGCACATGTTCAGCACACACATACGCCGCCTGTCAATCAAACAAGGCGCAGCTGTTACTAGATCACTAGCGAATTATAAAATGACATGCTCTGGATTAATTTCAACAGCAGAATAAGAATATGAAATTTTTAATAAGTGACACAGGCCTAGGCTATCACAAATATTGCTAGTTATTTGTTCGTTATTTAAGTTTTAATCAGTCTGCTTGTCCGGTCGGGCAGGTAAAATTCTCTTTCACTTTCCCCTTCAAAAATCCACTTGTCTCGGACAAGTGTTAATGTTGAGCCCTGATTAAATATTGTATTCAACATTCTCAGAAAACAATATTTTCTTCTGTAGTATAGCTCCTAATGTAAATGTACGTTGTTTTAAAGGAGTTTTAAATATTATTTTGGAAAACAAGCCAAAAAAAGACTAATCAAAAATGTATTTTGTTCCTGTGTATAATGGGCTAAGACTACATTCTCTCACCTTTGTCCACTTTGATCCATCTTTAACTCACAAAAAACAAACTTTCTCTTCTTAATAGAGCTGCGTATCGCAGATTTTCTTCATAATACATATATTATGATTCACTACATCGCGAGCCATCACATTATAATCTAGCTGCAGCAAACACGCACAAGTGGTGAGCATCCCTGGGCCAGTGTGCACATCAGCCAGGAGAAGATTCAATCTTTTCCCCGGTCACTTCACGCAACTTATAGATGCAGAGCTGACCACACAGAGAAATGCCAGTTTCAGACTTTATTTTCATAGCCCGCTTCCTTATTATTTCAACTTTAATTGAGGATGCTTTAAAGATATAACTGCGGGGTGTTTCATTGCAAAACGGAATGCAGCTGTGAGAAACAAGATTCTCTGGTCTGATGAAATGAAGATTGAACCGTTTGGCCTCAATTCCAAGCGTCATGTCTGGAGGAAACCAGGCACCGCTCATCACATGTGTAATACCATCCCAATGGTGAAGCATGGTGGTAGTAGCATCATACTGTGGGGGGTGTTTTTCAGAGGCAGGGACTGGGGGACTGGTCAAGGTTGAAGGAAAGCTGAACACAGCAAAATACAGAGATATCCTTAATGAAAACCTGGTCCAGAGCGCTCAGGACCTCAGACTGGGCAGAAGGTTCACCTTCCAACAGGATAATGACCCTAAGCACACAGCCAAGACAACACAAGAGTGGACAACTCTGTAAATGTCCTTGAGTGGCCCAGCCAGATCCCGGATTTAAACCCAATTGAAAATCTCTGGAGAGACCTGAAATGGCTGTCCATCGACGGTCCCCATCCAACCTGACAGAGCTTGAGAGGATCTGCAGAGAAGAATGGCAGAAAATCCCCAAATCCAGGTGTGCAAAGCTTGTCGCATCATAACCAAAAAGACTTGAAGCTGTAGTTGCTGCCAAAGGTGCTTCAACTAAGTACTGAGTTAAGGGTCTGAATACTTATGTCAATGTGATATTTCAGTTTTTTATTTTTATTAAATTTGCAAAGTTATCAAAAATCCTTTTTTTTTTTTTTTTGCTTTGTCATTATGGGGTATGGAGGGTAGATTGATGTGAGAAAAAAAAAATTATTTAAAGCTTTTTAGCATAAGGCTGCAACATAAAAAAAATGTGAAAAAAATGAAGGGGTCTGAATGCTTTCTGAATGCACTGTATGTGAGCTCCAGTTCTGAGGTGACACGTCTACAGAGTGGCACCAATAGGGAGTTGTTTTTAGTTGTAAATGACATAATACATTTCAACAGGAATGCATATTTTATTAACTCTACTCCCTAACCCAAACCTCAACCCTAAACCTAACCATCAGTGAAGTAAACATTTAATTTCAGAGTGACAATGCAACCTCTGACCCATTGTTTAAGTGAATTTCCTGGTTGTCATAGGACCAGAACCTGTGTCTCATGCGCTACTGGTAGCGCTAGGCTAGAGGAAAATGTGATGTGAATCGATGCGAAAAATGTCTGATGGTGGATGGTGCTTGTCAGTAATTTGGCTGAATTGGGTTGATTTCAGGGTGCATAAACTTTCGAAGCAGAATGTCGATTTCCTGTTTGATCATGCCGAATAAATTCCAACGTCTCCGTTTATTGCCAACAAATAATCTATTCTATTTCATTAAATCTCATTTTGACATTAATGATAAAGGGTTAAGTAGCAGTAAATGCACTAGGGAAACATTTAAATAAAGCATTGTAAAAGAGAACCCATTTTACTTGCATAATGTGACATATTTTTGAGTGTGACAGGATTTTCAATGAGAAAAAACACTTTGGAAAAATGTACTTTACACTGATGAATTATGCACAATTGACCGGTAACATGTATTAATAAGTAAATTGGGTCAATTTTGATTTAATGTTGACTTTTACAGTGACATAAAAGAACTGCTGATTCGCATTAATTCATTTAATTGATGCCCCAAGTGCATGAGGTTAAGAGTTTCACAGACTGTTTACATTAATGGAAATGAAATGAAAGGCCAACAGCACAACTGTGAACTGTGTAACTTTCCATCAAGAGCGTCCACAACTCACTTGAGTGAGCACATTAGCAGGGGTGAACGGAGATGCGGTGAGCTATTAAACAAAGACAGGCATAAACACACTCTAAGCTGCATGTAGACCAATACTGAGCATGAGGTCAGCGAGGGTACCACTCAAACTCAACAGCAGAAAACAGCCACTCTTCATGGTGTCCAGGTATTTTTGACCAAATCCCAACCGAATGCCATCTGCAGGGCAAGAGGTATCCTTAGGCCTCTCTGAAAATCTCATAAGGTTACCTTTATTCAAACTAAATCACATTAGACTTTAGGGTTTATGTTCATAAGGTTGGTATACTAAAAAGGATGCAAGGAGAACATCGGCAACACGAGCAAAATAGGACACTCGCGTCACCATGCGCAACTACTGTGCAAGGGTTTCCAAAGAACAAAACATTTATCAAATAAGAGCTGATGGCTCATGGGGATAAGGTTCGAATCCAAAAAGCGAGTGTAACAACGTACTATATATTGTTTTAGGATGCTTTGATTTTTTTATTTATTATTATTTATTTTTTATTTTTTTTACAGGAACAAACAAAAAACAAAAGAACTATTCAAGAAAAAGATTGTAAGAAAATAATTTATTGCAATGCATTGGTTGATAAATCAAACTTATTCTCAAAACTGACACTCAAAGATTATTTCCGTAAAATAATTTGCACTAGGTGACCACAGGACAAGACTGTGGTCATCTGTGCCGTTTGCCCTTGCCAGTTAATTTTATAGGGAACAGTCTTTAATAAGCATTAATGTACACAATGTGCTCTACCCTGCTATATATATCCCACACTAAGTCCCCATTATCTGATGATGAAACAATAAAACACTTGACAAGTATCCCCTATTAATCTCTGATATTATTGGAGCAAGACAGCAGCCACTATCTGCTTGCACATCTGTCTTAGCGCTGTGAGTGCTTGCTTTCACTTGTGGAATATCTCGGCATAGCCACTTCCCTGCCTGAGAACAGCTCCCCCACCCCCTCACCTTTTTCACTGGGATGTTTTTTTTTATTATTATTACATAATGCCTTAATTGCCTGGCTGTGCTTCTGTCTGCATAACAGAGATTGTGGTCAAGCTATCAGCGAACAGACGCTCTGCCATCCAACCAAATACGTGATGCAATACCAATGAAATTAGAGACGTTTTGCCACTTATTTAAGCTTATGAAATGGATAGTTCCGACACTAATTTCTGACTGGATGAAAAGCGTTCGAAGCTGTTGTAAAAAGCCAATAAATGTTGCAAACCTGTCACCGCACATACATGCATGTGCATACTTAAAACAATATGAATTTATCTGATAAACTGCTGCATAAGATATTAAAGCTTGATTCAGAGAATGTATCTTGAATGCAAGTGTATTTTTTCTTGCACCTGCAAATTTTAATCATTTGTTTTTCACATGTGTATATGCTTAAAACAAATTCTGCTAACCAGAAAAATTTGTATCGTTAAAGGAAAACAAGAAAAGAAACTCATTAGGGAATATGATCTTTTGCAGTGAAATGGGTCATTTAAATTATTAGCCTAATACATTTAACTATTTGAACATTGTTGAACTCTAGAGGTGGGTAAAACTATTGTTTATACAATGCATCGCAATCTTCATTTGAACAATCTCAATATCAATTCTTAAATCCCAAGACTGATCTTTAATTCAATGTACAACCCTCCACTACAAAGAGAGGAAATCACTCGCATTCCTAAGAACACCCCTCACGGATGTTAAAAACACTGTAATGCACAGCCAAAAAAGTGTCCAAAATTAACACTCATAAAGCAAATGCGAGTAGAAATTGATTTGGCGTTTAAATAAATCGTTATCTGCTAGTGGTGGTAACTTTATTACAAACTGTAACATAATAAATGGTTCAAGTCGAACTGTAAGAATTAAGACCCTCTTTCGCTCAAGCAAGCGACACAAGCAATTGAAACAGTCTACTGAAGAAAACATCTGTCACCACTTGTGCATCTTACAACTTTTATCTCAGTGGAAAATGTACCATCAGAAGTTTAGAGACCATTTCAAGGGCTATACATCGGTTTAAGGAAGTGCCATCTTTGTGCCTTGGACAACAATGAGGTTATGAAACTAAAAACAGAAAAGTTTGTAATATGAGGCTTCTAGTGATACAATGACCTGTGCTTGTCACTAATATAAGAATAACAGCTAAATAATCCCATTGTGTTAAGGACAAACATTTATATTTTATTTAGTTTTAAACCATGCAAATTATAATATTTAAGAAAATGCAAGAAATTTTTTATTTTATTTTTAATATTTAACTTTAAATTTAATTAAATGTAATTATCACAAATAATTAAATTAAAAAAAGTTTTTCCAATTGTACTGTGTATGCACCTGCCCACGGTGTGTTTATTTATGGGTAACAGCATTACCACTGACGATACGTTATCAACTGAACGCGATTTACTGATGCCTACACTATATTGTGAAACCTAAATTATAGAGCTCATATAAAAAAAAAAAAAACTGTCCAACCAGTCAAGAAAAATCTAGCACCTCTGCTGGAAAAAAACGATAAGAAGAGTTCGAAAAAAAATAATAATTCAAGCAATAAAGAAATGTTTCTAAATAAGTAAATTTCGTTCGTACCAACTAACGTTTTGAAAATACGAAAACATTCATGAATTCAAGAATTTACGTCAGAACGGCTTTACAAACGATTTATACAAAAAATTATTCTGCTCGTGTTTCATGATGAGGCCCAAGATATAGGTGCAAAACAGTAGAAAACGAGTGGTTTAAATGCTATCATAAAGGGGGAGAACAAAATAAAGGGGATTTTTTCCTGTTTTACCATTATTACATTTCAAAACAGCATAAATTATTTTTATTTATTTTTTTTAAGTGTTTTATGCATAATTTCAATATTTTTCAGTATTTTTCT